>NC_064851.1:49871027-50178527 GCF_024139225.1 Suncus etruscus
AGGATAGTCATTGTCAGATCCTTCCAACCAAGGCATGGTGACATTGCTGGTTTCCTCCTAGGAAAGAAAACTGCCTCCCCAATTAGTAGGACATTAATTATTAATTAATTATAAATTAATCAATTAATTACAAATATTAAGACATAATTATTAAATTGTTAAAGGAACAACTTTCATGATAAATCTACCATTAATTTTCTGCATAAATTTCTCTTTTGTTCTGTGGTAGTATGTGAAATTGAGAGATTGACTCAAAATGAGCTGTTTTCTAAAATCGCAACATCAAAAGTGTTTAGATCCTTCTGCCCCCACCCAAGCCCTAATGTCTAGGCCCAATTTGTAGTAATTTGGCTTTTGGTAACTTGCCTCTGTTTCCCACAATCAACTCAACTGCTAATTAAGCCCAGGGTAATATCTCTATGGAAATGATCATCACCAGGAGACACACAAGAGCCACCAACCATCCATAAACACAGGAAATGTCAGTGGTTCTGTGGCTACTAGGAGCTGTGACTTGTGACTTGGTCAACTGGCATCAAGTAGCAAAATGATGGGCAATTTTTGATCAGGGCTAAGAGCCCAGGCCATATGATGCTCTGAGTGGGTACTGGAGTTCCCCCACCTCTAACATCCCCCATCCAAGTTAGCCTGGACTCTGTTTTACTGCCCTTCCAGGACTCTGGCACTTTGAGATAGGAAGGCCATATATAGGAGTCGCATATGAAGAACAGATATCTTTCTCATCTTCATAGACAAGGCTGGAATACAGGATGGTGCCAGCAAGAGGAATCTTCCTCTCTTAAGAGACTTGGTCTCCACAATTCAGACAAGGACAGTGGCCTGTTCTGGTGAAGTGGCAGGAAGGGCAGGGGGATTCCCAGGTAAGCATGTGAACACCAAAGTATGATCCTTCTATAGTGTCTTTGGGACTAGTTTCTACAAAACTGTATACATATATCTTGCACATTATCCTCCATCAGTGACTTGCTGCTCTTCCCCAATTTATACCTTCTTAGCTCTGTTTCACTTTGATGGGACATTTAATAGCATTCTGATCACAAAAGTTTTTGTGTTATTATTACTACTTATGAATTCTACCCTCCTAATTAAAGTTCAAATCATCAATATAGATGATTAACCATGCAATGAGCACTGAACAGCAGAGCTTGTGATCACTCCTATCCAATGAACAAAAGCAGGAGTGATTTCTGAGTGCATAGCCAGAAGTAATCTCTGAGTGTCATCTGGTGTGGTCCCCAAAAAATAAAAAGAAACAGTAAAACAGATAATTGTAAGACAATCTATTATAGCCTTTAAAAGGTAAAGTTGATGTAGATACCTAGTTCTGTAGCTAATATATTGCACAAGTTATGTTATGCTGGTAAATAATTGAGCTTATAAATGAAAAATTCATAAATCCATATTTTCTTAAAGACTAACTACAGTTTTGTTTTCTAAACTTATCTTATATTCTCTCCCCCAAATAGAAAATTGAGGAATCCCCTTTTTTTCCTACCATATATAGTTAACTTCCATGTATAATTCTTACACAGAGCATCTAACACTAAAGATCTGTATATTTACTATTCATCAAATTCTTCTCTTTATTTATGTAATTTCAGTTAATGTTCACTCTGAATATTCTCAACAAGTAAATGAGAAAAGAAATTTTAGAGAATTCAAGATCTTGTTTCTAGAAGATAACAGAGTGAGAATTAAAACCTTAAGTTCAAAATCACTTTATTTGTATTTTATTGACTTACATGTAAAGTGTCTGTAAGGATAAAAGTAGATATCATAACAAGAAGAATATCCTGGTAGCTCTAAGAATTTAGGTACTTGATTTAAGAAGAAAACATTGTTAGTCACAACAAAGTTGATAATAACTAGCTTCTAGGCATTCTACATTCCTGTTAGACAATGAATAAAAGATAAGGGAAGAAGAAAAAAGTGAAAAGAAATCAAACATCCATTTTACAGAGTCTGTGTGGGGATCAAGTAGTATCTTTCTGTGGAATAGAAAGTAACACACAAACTTTGGCAGAACACCTGATGCTGAAATAATAACTTTGGTTCCCTGAGCTATTGTTCCATCAGAACAAACAGGACTCACTCATGTTCACTCTCAGGATGTCTTTCAATAGTACTTTAATACAAGATTTCTAGAACAATGTAAAGAAACCCATCTAAAATTTTAAATGCCACACCACTTAATTATCTCTTTATCAGGGAACATTTCGTCCTGTAACTCTGAGAAACTTAGAGTGATTGACTGAATCTGATTTACATGTATGTCCTTAAACTCACAGTCCAATGGTTGGCTCTCAATTTATTAATACTGGCAGTGTAATCTCTGATAGTCTTGATTCAGTGACTCTGAGCTAAATTGAGGTAAATTTACATTAATTGTAGTTAAAATATGAGCTAAAGTAATGAATTTAAACAATAGTCTTTTAAAAAGAGATAATAACTGGATTGTGTTGTAATAACCCTTTATTTTATCTTCATTTCAGTTTGTTCTGAAATCTGCAGATATTCAGGGAACTCAGTAATCCTGGTCACACACAAGCAGATGCAAATACTTCCCTTATTGCTGTTTTTGTATTGCAATCTGAAGTCTCTCTTTTTGGTTTGTAAATCTGAGAACTCATTTCTCCTGTGATGCAGTACTCCTTTTATCTCACACAGCCCTTATGTCCAGCATAAGGCAAAACTGAGAATAGCTATGATTCTGAGGGAGACTATAAGCCCATCAACAATATTTGCACATTGTCATTTCACGTATATGACCAGTGTTTACTAGAAGATATTAGATGCCTAATATGACTTTAGACAAAGAGAATTCAAGTGAAGACATTTTAATGCAACCCCATCCCTCAAGCATAAAAAACCTAATAGAAAAAAAAGAAAAAACATTTTAAAATAATTTATTTTCTTTAAGCATAGTAGTTATAAACATGTTTGTAATTGGATTTCAGCCATACAATGCACACTTCCTTTCACCAGTGCAACTTTCCCACCATCATTGTCCCCCCATTTTCTATCTGCCCCCACCCCCTGCCTGTCTTCAAGACAGGCACTGTATTTTTCTATCATTATCATGGTAGCTTTCAGTGTAGTTATTTCACTATGTGATAAGCGTGTTACCATGGGCTGGTCCTCCCTACCCTCATCTCTATTCTTTGGTTGTTATTATTTACTGTCTTTTATTTTTCTTAAGTCCCACATATGAGACTATTCTGTGTTTATTTCTCTCCTATTTCACTCAAAATAATCGTTTTCAAATCCATCCATGTATAAGCAAATTTTGTGACTTCATTTCTTCTAACAGCTGCATTGTAGCCACTCATCTGTTGTTGGGCATCTGGGCTGTTTCCAGATTCTGGCTATTATAAATAGTGCTACTGTGAACATAGGAGTGCAGAGAGCATTATTGTATTGTGCCTTTGTATTCCTAGGATATATCCCTAGGAATGGTATGGCTGGATCATATGGGAGCTCAATGATCAGTTTTTTATGGATATTCATATTTATTTTCAAAAAGGCAGGACTAGATGGCATTCCCACCAGCAGTAAATAAGAGTTCCTTTCTCTCCACATCCACTCCAGCAGTGGTTGATCTTTGTGATGTGTGTCATTCACCATGGAGTGAGATGATATCTCATTGTTTGATTTGCATTTCTCTGATGATTAGTGATGTGGAGCATTTTGTTCATGTGCCTTTGGGCTATCTGTATTTCTTCTTTGAGGAAATGTCTGTTCATTACTCTTCCCCATTTTGGGGTTAGATGTTTTGTTCTTGTAAAGTTCTATCAATACCTCATATTAGCCCCTTATTTAATGGGTGTTGTGTGAATAAATTCTTCCATTCTATGGGTGATATTTTTACTCTAGTCACTATTTCCTTTGAATTGCAGAAGTTTTTCATTTAATGTAACCCTGTTTATCCTTGCTTCCACCTGATTGGACAGTGATGTTTAATCCTCGAAGATGCCTTTAGTTTCAATGTCATGAAGTATTTTAGCTACATTTTCTCCTATATACCTTATAGTTTTAATCTCATATTAAGGTATTTAATCCACTTGGATTTTACCTTTGTGCATTGTGCTAGATAGAGGTCCAACTTCACTTGTTTTTGCAAGTGGCTAACCAGTTGTCCAGCTAACCACTTGTTGAAGAGGCTTTTCTTGATCCATTTTGCATTTCTTGCACCTTTATCAAAGATTTATTGATTGCAAGTCTGAGGATCATTCTCTGAATATTCAAGTTTATTCCATTGATCTGAGGGTCTGTCTTCATTCCAGTACCATACTGTTTTAATGACTATTGCTTTGTGGTACAATTTAAGCTTGCGGTAAGTGATGCCTCCCATCTTTTTCCTCAAGGTTGCTTTAGACATTCTTGGCCATTTTGAATTTCAGGAGTGTTTGATTCATTTTTTTGAAGAATGTCATGGATATTCTTAGAAGGATTACATTAAACTTGTACAATGCTTTGGGGAGTATTGCTATTTTTATTATGTTAATCCTCCCAATCCATGAGCAGAGTATATTTCTTCATTTCCTTGAGTCCTATTTTATTTATTGAAACAATGTTCATTTCTTTAGTTAAGGTGACTCCAAGGTATTTGAATTTCTGTGGTACTATTTTGAATGGTATTGTTTTTTAATGTCTATTTATTCTCTATTATTACTTGTGTATAAGGGCATTAATTTTTGTACATTAATTTTGTAGTCTGCCACTTTGGTATATGAGTCTATTGTTTCCAGGAACATTTTGGTAGAGTATTTAGGATTTTCTAAGTATAGTATCTGCAAACACTAGAAAGGATAGGATAGTCCATTCCTATCTGAATGCCCTTGATATCTTTTTTTTTTTTTGCCTAATTGCTATGGCAAGTACTTCCAGTACGATATTGAATAGGAGTGGGGATAGCAGGCAGCCTTGCCTTGTACTAGATCTTAGGGAGAAGGCTTTCATTTTTCCCCATTGAGTATAATATTTATCACTAGTTTGTGGCAAATGGCCTTGACTATACTGAGAAAAGTTTATTCCATTCACATCTTGTTGAGAGTTTATTTTTATTATGAATGGTGTTAGACCTTAACAAAAGCTTTCTCTGCATCTATTGATATGATTGTATGGTTTTTAATTTTTCTTGGTGTGATGTATTTATTGCCTTGATTGACTTGTGTATGTTGAGCCATCCTTGCATCTCTGGAATGCATCCTACTTGGTCATGGTATATGACTTTCTTGATGAAGCATTGGATCTTATCAGCTAGGACTTTTTTTTTTTTTTTTGAGAATCTTTGTATTCACATTCATCAGGGATATTGGTCTGTAGTTCTCGTTTTTGGTGGCATCTCTGTCTGGTTTGGTAACAGAGTGATGTTTGCTTTATAAAAATTACTTGAGGGTGTTTCTGTTTCTTCAATTTCCTGGAAAAGCCTAAAAAGTATAGGCAGTAGATCCTCTTGAAAGATTTGAAAGAATTTGTTATTGAATTCATTAGGTCCTGGACTTTTGTTTTGGGGAAGAGTTTAGATTACCATTTTAATTTCCTCAATAGTGATGGGTCTGTTGAGATATGCTAGATCACTGTGGTTCAACTTTGGAGGTTATAAGAGTTCAAGAGTCTATCCATTTCTTTGAGGTTGTCATGTTTTATGGTATAGAGTTTCTCAAAGTAGTCACTGATTACCCTTACAATTTCTGTAGTATCTGTAATAATCTTCCCATTTTCATTTTTGATCAGGTTTATTAAGTTTCTCTCTCTTCCTTTATTTGTGAGATTTGCTAGTGGTTTATCTATCTTGTTTATTTTTTCAAAGTACCAACTCTTGCTTTTATTGATCTTTCAGATTGTTTTATGGATTTCCCATTCATTAATTTCTGTTCAAAGCTTTATTAGTTCTTTCCATCTTCCTATCTTTTGGTTCATTTTGTTGCTCACTTTTCAGTTTTGTAAGCTTTGACATTAAATTATTTATGTAGGTCTTTTTTTCCTTTCTTCATTCTCTAAGCATGGTGAGGCCTTGTATTGTTTTCCCTTAGTCGTAGTTGTAGTGTGATGTTTTCTATGTCCTGTATAGGTGGTCCTTGACTAGTAGGAGTGCTTCACTGATTCTTTGTCTTGACTTGGATTCTGTTTCTCACCTAGGTGCTGCCAACGTTACTTCCAAATCCAAAAAACTTCTGGGTCTAAAAGCCCCCTGGTCTGCCTCCTGCAATCTTGTTTTCCTTGTGCAGGTTCAACCACTCTTAGTTCCCCACCTGGGCTTCCATTTCTCACCTGGGCGCTGCCAATGTGACTTCTGGGCCCAAACTCCAGAAAAGAGAGAAAAAAATTAATAAAACTTTCAAAAATAATGCTTAACACCAACTTTGAGAAAGAAATCAAATCAAGGATGTTTCCCTTGACAGAACAAGATACAATTTAGTTAGTACCTTGGAGGATAAATAATCTGATTCAATTGCTATTTGAGAAGGTGGGTACTTTTTTTAGTGATGTTAGGAAGATCTGACAGGTGGTGGGACTACATGTGATCTTAGCCGAAGTAGAGGAGGGATAAAGTGGACAGGGATCTTTAGGAGAAACATGTTCTCTGAATAGGAGGAAAATCTCTGAATAAGGAACTAAAGGTCAAATAAATATAGTTTATCCTGGGGAACTTCTTGCAGATCATTATCATGATAAAGACACAGAAGTAAGAGTCAGTGTGGTGAGAGTTTCAGCAAGTGGAGTGAGGGTCTATGCAGGTGTCTAGCATAGAGAATGTGAATCTAGAAGTGCAGTAATTAGAATTAATGGAAGCATGTATGTAGACTAATAATATGTTTGACAGATAGTCAGATAGACAGATAAAGTCAATACAAATGACTTTGAACCTACAAATATTGAAGACAGTGATGATAATGATGATGATAGATGAGGGTAAATAGCCCAAAAGTAACCTAGAGTGAGAGGCTGAGGGTTTAAAAATCATCTTATCCTGGAAGCAGCGAGAGGGGTCCAGTTGAATGAGAGAAAAAGTCTAAAATACTTTCCCTCAAGTATTCAAATTACTAACACTCAATGTTGGATGCAAAATTTGCCCAATTTTAGATGTGTTCCTAGAATAAGAAAAAAAGGGATAATTAATTTAAATTAAAAATAAAAGAAACTACTCTAAGATTATGGATTTCCTATAATTCTTCTGGCATTATGGACTGTATTTTTTTCAGAATCTGCAAGTGATGTGTCTCTCATGGGGCAAGGCAACGAGACCACAGTGACAGAGTTTGATTTCCTTGGCTTCTCCGCGCTGGCTGGGCTGCAGAAGCTTCTCTTCTTGGTCTTCCTGCTCCTCTACCTGTTCACACTGGGCACCAATGCTATCATCATTTCCACCATTGGGTTGGACAGAGCCCTCCATACCCCTATGTACTTCTTCCTTGCCGTTCTCTCCTGCTCTGAAACTTGCTACACCTTTGTCATTGTGCCCAAGATGCTGGTTGACCTGCTGTCTCAGAAAAAGACCATCTCTTTCTTGGGCTGTGCCATCCAGATGTTCACCTTCCTCTTCCTCGGTTGCTCTCACTCATTTCTTCTGGCAGTTATGGGCTATGACCGCTATGTGGCCATTTGCAACCCTCTGCGTTATACTGTGATCATGGGGCCCAGGGTGTGCGGAGGACTGGTGGCCTCTGCCTGTGCTTGTGGATTCACAGTTGCACAGGTGATCACTTCCTTGGTATTTCACCTGCCCTTCCACTCCTCCAACCAGCTTCATCATTTCTTCTGTGACATTTCTCCTGTGCTCAAGCTGGCTTCTCATCATACCCACCTTAATCAAATGGTCATATTCATGCTATGTGCATTGGTCCTGGTTATACCCCTAATATTGATCTTGGTGTCCTATATTCACATTATCTCTGCCATACTCCAGTTTCCTTCTACTGTGAGTAGGTACAAAGCTTTCTCCACCTGTGCATCTCACCTCATAGTTGTCACTGTTCATTATGGTTGTGCTTCCTTTATTTACCTGAGACCCAAGTCTGGATATTCCTCAAGTCAGGATGCTCTGATATCAGTATCCTACACCATCCTCACTCCATTGTTTAATCCAATGATTTATACACTGAGGAATAAAGAATTTAAATCAGCTCTTCGTAGGGTTGTGGAAAGAACAGCTTTTCACCCACAACACTAATTTATATCCTGCTATGCTCAAGTGGTGAAATATAAGGAATAAAGGCAAAATTTCCTGAAACAAAAAATGATGAAGCAATTGAGCATTTTCTTAAAATGAAGATCTCCCAAATTTCGAGAGTGGGAATAAAAATCTCCCCAATTTCTAAATAAAATTTAGAAAGCCAAGCTCTTGTCTTGTTCATATGTATCATTGTCCATTGAGAGTCTGTCAGCTGGGATAAACATAATATATGGCTCTCATAGAAATAAACAGGTATTTAGAATCAAGATTCCTGAAGATGCATATCTTCTTAACTCTGTGGAGAAACCAGAAAGAGCATAGATCTATAGTTCCCTCTCTGGATATTGCCCCATCTTTATATTTTCATACAATATAGTCATAATTTTTGAATGAGATAAAATATTGTAAAGTGCTTATTCTAATATTTCTTGCATAATATACAGCCTACTAATGTTTAAGCAAGAAAAATCACAAAAAGTTTTTTAAGTCTGGGTTTCTAGTGTTTCAATGGAAGCTATTTTCTATATAATTAACTCTCTAAAATTTAATCTGATTGACATTCCTGAAAAATATAAGGCTAAATCATACAGAGTGGTTAAGAAATGTAGGCTAAGCTTGACCACATCATTAACATCCATCAAAAGGAACTCTGTGTAAGATAGGCAGGCCACTCAGGCTTTGCTCAGGCACACTGGTCAGAAATGTTCTTAGGTGTCTCTCTCTTGTGCCTATACTACCAAGCCTAGTTTCTCATCAGGGAGTGCCCCCTTTCCTTCTCTTCCCTTTGAACTGCCTTGCTAATGACCACTGTCCTCCTTTGCTGTCACATCAACAGTATGCACACTTGCAAGCTGCAGCCCAAGAAGTGAAGACTCTGTTTCACTATGTGCTACTTGTCTGCCAAAGCTATTTTTTGAGAATTGGTGGGGCAGGACTTGAAGGCATGGGCTTTCTGGTGAAAAACTGGACTCTTTGCCATGGCTGTCTTGATCCAGAGATGTTAGGGAATTTCTCAGAATTCCTCAGAAAAAATGGATGCATGAGAGTTAGCAAATGCTGAATGAAAAAAACCACACACAATTGTGTGGAAGAACATAAATAACTTACTGGAATAGCTTAAAAATTCTCAAATAGAAATGAGCTAAAAGCAGGCAAGTGAAAGTAGAACAAATATTAATTAACAGAAAACCCCCCCAAGGGAAAAAAAACTCTGAAAACTCAATGAGAACAAGTGTTGGTTCTTTCAAAACAATAAGCAGGATTGGTCATCTATTATCATGATGCACAAGGAAAGAGAAACCTCATAAACTGAATCAGAGGTAAATGGGGTATATTAAGAGACTACAGAAATGAAAATAAATCATTGCAGATTAAAGAATCTTTATGTCAAGGAACAAGAAAACCTAAAAAAAGAATGAATAAATTTTTGGGCTCCTATAATCTCCAAAGACTAAGCGAAGATAGGTTGGAACACCTGAAAGAACTAGAACTACTGAGAAAATTAGGATGGTAGTCAAAAGTCTTCCAAAAACAAAAAACCAAGCCCAGATACATTCCTTAATATATTCTTTCAAACTTCTAAAAAAAAAAACAAACCCCACATCCAATCCTTTCGGGCACTTCCAGGAAATTGCAAAACAGAAATACTCCAAGTTTCTATGATGCTGGTAAAAAAAAAAGAAGAAAGTATGGTAATAATACCCAAATAAAACAAGAACAGACTTAAGAGTATTCATGCATGGTATGATGCTTTTAATAAAGAGCAGGGAAGGGTATTTATACCACTCTAGTAACAATAATGCAAATCACAATACTTAATAGGCAAAAAGGAAGACACAGAGAGAGAGAAAGAGATAGACAGAAGGTGAGAATTAAACATCTGCCAGAGAGGCAGATATGGGACGGGGCATTGTGGGTAGGACAGGAGGTAAACAGGCAACATTAATGGCAGAATAAGTGCACTGGTGAAATCATGGGTCTTAGATGCTGTATGGTTCAATCATGAACACATTTTAATTCTGTGTCACAGTAATTTAATTAAAATGTTTATTAAAATTTTTATTTAAAAATACACCAGGTGGTTAGTACACAAGGTCACAAGGTATTCATGGTATTCATGGCACCATGAATACTTTTTCAAACCTTTCTAGGACTGAAAACTAAGCATAGTACCATAAATAAGCCTTAAAAAACAGTCATGTGTGGTTTCTAAACAGATATAAACTTGTTTAAATATAACATTTTAGTCTAGCATGGTGGTTTTCATGCATTCATTTATCCTGTAAAGTTTTTTTTTATATAATTGTAAGTACTTGGGGCCTGCGAGGTGGCGCTAGAGGTAAGGCATCTGCCTTGCAAGTGCTAGCCAAGGAAGGACCATGGTTCGATCCTCCGGCGTCCCATATGGACCCCCAAGCAAGAGGCAATTTCTGAGCTCTTAGCCAGGAGTAACCCCTGAGCATCAAATGGGTGTGGCCCGAAAAACCAAAATAATAATAATAATAATAATAATAATAATAATAATTTTAAGTACTTCAAATAGATATATTTTAATAAACTATTCCAAACACATAATATTGATAGCATAATGAAACTCTCTGTAGTCAAAATCCAGCAGCACTGGCCTACAGCCCTGCCATATGGTTGAAACAATGGAGTTTCATCATTTAATGACCAAGGTATTTCACATGGACTTTGATAACCCCAGATATATAAGGGTTTTAAAGTATATCAACAATAGCATCAACTTTACGCAGATTCACTTTATGACAAAACTTGGGAACAATCAGGGCAAAGTGCCCACACAACTGATTCCACCTATCTCCCCAAATTGCTCAGTGATGAGTGTGTGAGGATCAGAAAATACTTCGAGGTGCAATAGTCAGGGACTTAGGGTGTAGGATAGTTTCTGAGAAGGAAGTAACTAAAACAATTCTCAAAACCTACACCAAAGCACACAAGGTACAATCAGGTATGAAGCCCATTTTCTGATTTCTTGCTCAGTCATAGGACTAAAGCAGCTCTCATTAGGGGTTTGTTGTAGTTTGTGTGAGAGTCAACAGAGTTCAGGACTTTCTCCCAACACTGTACTCAGGGGAGTAGGCAATGCAGGGAGAAAACCCAGACCTTCAGCACACAATACTTGACTTAAGTCGTTGGAGCTCTTCGGGACTCATGTTTTAACTTTTTTGTGCATATTTTATTGAAAACTATCCTGCAGTGTGAACCCTAAGATCACTTCCTTACTTGGTAGTTCTGTCCTGTCCACAGAGGAGAGACAGGGCTTTATATTTCAGAATCAGAGAAAGAGACTACAAAACTCCAATAAGTAAGTCTTCTTTATAATTGTTTACTGTGTGTTCAATAAAAATATGGGGAAAAAAAGCCATCTGAGGGTAAAGATTTATAGTAAAGGCATTAAGGATGAGGATCTTTGGCCTTGATTTCTGGGAAGAAGAAAGTCATGGATTGAGCTAGGAATGGTGAGTGCAGGATAAGACATGCTTTCCCTCCAGGGACTCTCCTCTCTTCCACTCTGCGCATTGGCATTGCAAAGCCCCAGGTTGAGGAGAAAATATTGACTGGAAAGCATCTCTCATGAATACCTAGTCACATGACACAGGCGCAGGACTCAGTCCCCATTGTGCTGTCATCATTTCACTAATATGGGGGTGGGGTTAGGAATCCTACAGGGTTCTGGATTTCTCACTGGCCAATGAAGTTGGAGACACTAAGCTCTGCCCATGAGCTCACATATATATTGCGTTGTTCTGCCTCCGTGGTAGTAGTTCATTCTTCGAATAATCCTGATGAACACCCTCTAATCTGATAGCATGCGCTCCCAATTATCCTTCTTCATAGATACCCTAGAAGAAAAGCAGAAAGTGCAACTGACAAGAGCCAGAGAAATAGTAAGATATAAAGTGCTGGGGTGGGATGTCTGGTCAAGCATAAGGCACTGTTATGGCCCATGGGGTCAGTGTGTGTGGCCAGTGCCCCTAGATTGAGCCCCTTGGCATCTTATATCTTCAGCCTGAGTCTTCTACCAATCCTTCCCCAAGTGCCTCTGCCCTCACCCAGCACTCTCTGGGAAACTAGATTAGTGACCACTAAGAATCCGCTCTACTGGGCCCATCCCTTCCTCCCCTCCCCTAACACAGACCTCACTGGGTGCAGGGCTCCAAAACTGGGTATTTTCTTTTTTTTTTTCTACCATCATACATTCTCTCCAGTGCCATCTCCAGTTTTGTTTTTTTTTAATTTATTTAAACACCTTAATTACATACATGACTGTGTTTGGGTTTCAGTCATGTAAAGAACACCACCCATCAACAGTGCAACATTCCCATCACCAATGTCCCAATTCTCCCTTCTCCCCACCCGACCCCTGCCTGTACTCTAGACAGGCTCTCCATTTTCCTCATACATTCTCGTTATTAGGACAGTTCAAAATGTAGTTATTTCCCTAACTAAACTCATCACTCTTTGTGGTGAGCTTCCGGAGGTGAGCTGAAACTTCCAGCTCTTTTCTCTTTTGTGTCTGAAAATTATTATTACAAGGGTGTCTTTCATTTTTCTTAAGACCCATAGATGAGTGAGACCATTCTGCGTTTTTTCTCTCTCTCTCTGACTTATTTCACTCAGCATAATAGATTCCGTGTACATCCATGTATAGGAAAATTTCATGACTTCATCTCTCCTGACAGCTGCATAATATTCCATTGTGTATATGTACCACAGTTTCTTTTTTTTTTTTTTTTTTTTGGTTTTTGGGCCACACCCATTTGACGCTCAGGGGTTACTCCTGGCTATGTGCTCAGAAATTGCCCCTGGCTTGGGGGGACCATATGGGATGCCGGGGGATCGAACCGCGGTCCTTCCTTGGCTAGCGCTTGCAAGGCAGACACCTTACCTCCAGCGCCACCTACCCGGCCCCTTACCACAGTTTCTTTAGCCATTCGTCTGTTGAAGGGCATCTTGGTTGTTTCCAGAGTCTTGCTATGGTAAATAGTGCTGCAATGAATATAGGTGTAAGGAAGGGGTTTTTGTATTGTATTTTTGTGTTCCTAGGGTATATTCCTAGGAGTGGTATAGCTGGATCGTATGGGAGCTCGATTTCCAGTTTTTGGAGGAATCTCCATATCGCTTTCCATATAGGTTGAACTAGACGGCATTCCCACCAGCAGTGGATAAGAGTTCCTTTCTCTCCACATCCCCGCCAACACTGTTTATTCTCATTCTTTGTGATGTGTGCCATTCTCTGAGGTGTGAGGTGGTATCTCATCGTTGTTTTGATTTGCATCTCCCTGATGATTAGTGATGTGGAACATTTTTTCATGTGTCTTTTGGCCATGTGTATTTCTTCTTTGTCAAAGTGTCTGTGCATTTCTTCTCCCCATTTTTTGATGGGGTTAGATGTTTTTTTTCTTGTAAAGTTCTGTCAGTGCCTTGTATATTTTGGAGATTAGCCCCTTATCTGATGGGTATTGGGTGAATAGTTTCTCCCACTCAGTGGGTGGCTCTTGTATCCTGGGCACTATTTCCTTTGAGGTGCAGAAGCTTCTCAGCTTAATATATTCCCATCTGTTAATCTCTGCTTTCACTTGCTTGGAGAGTGCAGTTTCCTCCTTGAAGATGCCTGTAATGTCCTGGAGTGTTTTGCCTATGTGCTGTTCTATATATCTTATGGTTTTGGGGCTGATATCGAGGTCTTTAATCCATTTGGATTTTACCTTTGTACATGATGTTAGCTGGGGGTCTAAGTTCAACTTTTTGCAAGTGGCTATCCAATTGTGCCAACACCACTTGTTGAAGAGGCTTTCCCTGCTCCATTTAGGATTTCCTGCTCCTTTATCAAAAATTAGGTGATTGTATGTCTGGGGAACATTTTCTGAGTATTCAAGCCTATTCCACTGATCTAAGGACCTGTCCTTATTCCAATACCATGCTGTTTTGATAACTATTGCTTTGTAGTACAGTTTAAAGTTGGGGAAAGTAATTCCTCCCATATTCTTTTTCCCAATGATTGCTTTAGCTATTCTAGGGTGTTTATTGTTCCAAATGAATTTCAAAAGTGCCTGATCCACTTCTTTGAAGAATGTCATGGGTATCTTTAGAGGGATGGCATTAAATCTGTATAATGCCTTGGGGAGTATTGCCATTTTGATGATGTTAATCCTGCCAATCCATGAGCAGGGTATGCGTTTCCATTTCCGTGTGTCCTCTCTTATTTCTTGGAGCAGAGTTTTATAGTTTTCCTTGTATAGGTCCTTCACATATTTAGTCAAGTTGATTCCAAGATATTTGAGTTTGTGTGGCATTATTGTGAATGGGGATGTTTTCTTAATGTCCATTTCATCCTTATTACTATTGGTGTATAGAAAGGCCATTGATTTTTGTGTGTTAATTTTGTAGCCTGCCACCTTGCTATATGAGTCTATTGTTTCTAGAAGCTTTTTGATAGAGTCTTTAGGGTTTTCTAAGTAGAGTATCATGTCATCTGCAAACAGTGAGAGCTTGACTTCTTCCTTTCCTATCTGGATTCCCTTGATATCCTTTTCTTGCCTAATCGCTATAGCAAGTACTTCCAGTGATATGTTGAATAGGAGTGGTGAGAGAGGACAGCCTTGTCTTGTGCCAGAATTTAGAGGGAAGGCTTTTAGTTTTTCTCCATTGAGGATAATATTTGCCACTGGCTTGTGGTAGATGGCCTTCACTATATTGAGAAAGGTTCCCTCCATTCCCATCTTGCTGAGAGTTTTGATCAAGAATGGGTGTTGGACCTTATCAAATGCTTTCTCTGCATCTATTGATATGATCATGTGGTTTTTATTTTTCTTGTTATTGATGTTGTGTTTTATGTTGATAGATTTATGGATGTTAAACCATCCTTGCATTCCTGGGATGAAACCTACTTGATCGTAGTGGATGATCTTCTTAACGAGGCATTGAATCCTATTTGCCAGGATTTTGTTGAGGATCTTTGCATCTGCATTCATCAGTGATATTGGTCTGTAATTTTCTTTTTTGGTAGCATCTCTGTCTGGTTTAGGTATCAAGGTGATGTTGGCTTCATAAAAGCTATTTGGAAGTGTTTCTGTTTGTTCAATTTCATGAAAGAGTCTTGCCAAGATTGGCAGTAGTTCCTCTTGGAAAGTTTGATAGAATTCATTAGTGAATCCATCTGGACCTGGGCTTTTGTTTTTCGGCAGACATTTGATTACTGTTTTAATTTCATCAATGGTGATGGGGGTGTTTAGATATGCTACATCCTCTTCCTTTAACCGTGGAAGATTATAAGAGTCCAAGAATTTATCCATTTCTTCCAGGTTCTCATTTTTAGTGGCGTAGAGTTTTTCAAAAATATGGAACGCTTCACGAATTTGGTGTCATCCTTGCGCAGGGGCCATGCTAATCTTCTCTGTATTGTTCCAATTTTAGTATATGTGCTGCCGAAGCAAGCACAAACTGGGTATTTTCAAAAGGTTTCCTCAGTGACCTCAGAGAAGCGGGAATTAGGACTATGTTGTACAGGATATGATGCATCCTCACAACCTCCCTAACATTCTCTCACTTTATCCACTAAAAAAATGTAGTTGAGTTTATTCCTGTCATTTTTAATCTCCAGGGATTTGGGCATGTTCATTCAATTTCTTGCCATCACATTCTCATTTTATGATCTCAGGCTTTCTGAGTGAGTTTAGAACTGAAACCCTGAAGTAAACTCTATTTAGAGCAGGTTCTATTCCCTAAACATGACCTCCATGGATATTGTGAATGCCACAGCTCAAGAGAGATCTTGATCCATCCAGACTTTTTGGCTTCTCCTGAAAGAAAGCATTTGATATTAGCAAGGCTTTGGGAGATGATGTTTAGTGCTCAGACTTGCCCTCTGTTTAGTTCAGGCTCTAGAGGTAAGATTGAGGCCAGCTGTGAAAATGACTCTAATCAAAATCTAAGCAAGATGGAACCCCTACACTTATCTCCAAAAACTCACACACTCACTTCTGTACCACATCCACCATGGGTTTGCTCCAGAATTTGAAGTTAGAAAGGCAAGTTAAGGGGCCGGAGAGATAGCATGGAGGTAAGGTGTTTGCCTTTCATGCAGAAGGATAGTGGTTCGAATCCCAGCATCCCATATGGTCCCCTGTGCCTGCCAGGGGTGATTTCTGAGCATAGTCAGGAGTAACCCCTGAGCGCTGCCGGATGTGACCCAAAAACCAAAAAAAAAAAAAAAAAAAAAAAAAAGGCAAGTTAAATTACATAAATGCCTATCCATTTCTCACCCAAAGATGAGCCCCATTTAGTTGATAGTCATTGGGGTTAATAATGTCACGTAAGTGTCCTTTTCCTGGTTAAGAAGAATATGCAGACCAGGGATGGGTTTCTTATTTCTCTTATATACCATATTTTTTTTTTTTGGTTTTTGGTTTTTGGGCCACACCCGTTTGACGCTCAGGGGTTACTCCTGGCTATGTGCTCAGAAATCGCCCCTGGCTTGGGGGGACCATATGGGACGCCGGGGGATCGAACCGCGGTCCTTCATTGGCTAGCGCTTGCAAGGCAGACACCTTACCTCCAGCGCCACCTACCCGGCCCCTCTTATATACCATTTTTAAATTGGTACAAAGGCAACAACAAACCAAAACCCCCCAAATATAACCACAATCCTCTTTCTCCACCATCGTATTTCCCACATTCCACCATGGATCCCCCCTCCTCTTTTTGCCTTTTTTCCTGCCCTCAATCTCACCATCATTCTTCTTCCCACCATTCTAATACACACTCTATTCCCTTGAACCACTGTCATTCTTTCATCTATCTTCCTTACCATCCCCCAAAAAGCCTGACTATCTTGTGTGTTCTGGTAGGTTATGAGCACACGCGCACACACACACACACACACACACACACACACACACACTTTTCAGCTACTTTGGACCTAAAACATAGATGGTACTGACTGCAAGTTATTTCTCACCCTCAGATATATTGCTGAGGAAGAGGAGGAGGCAAAGGGATACTTAATTCTGTAAACCCATAGATGAGTGTGACTATTCTGCATCTATCTCTGTCCCTCTGACTTAATTCACTCAGCATAATAGATTTTATGTACATCCATGTATAGGAAAATTTCATGACTTCATCTCTCCTGACGGCTGCATAATAGTCCATTGGGTATATGTACCACAGTTTCTTTAGCCAGTCATCTGTTGAAGGGCATCTTGGTTGTTTCCAGTCTGTCTATTGTAAATAGTGCAGCAATGAATATAGGTGTGGCAAGGGAATTTTTGTATTGTATTTTTGCGTTCCTAGGCTATGTCCCTAGGAGTGGTATAGCTGGGTCATATGGGAGTTCAATTTCCAGTTTTTGGAGGAATCTTCATATCGCTTTCCATAAAGGTTGGACTAGATGGCATTTCCACCAGCAGTGAATAAGAGTTCCTTTATCTCCACATCCCTGCCAGCACTGCTCATTCTCATTCTTTGTGATGTGCACCAATCTTTGTGGTGTGAGATGGTACCTCATAGTTGTTTTGAATTGCATCTCCCTGATGATTAGTTATGTGGAGCATTTTTTCATATGCCTTTTGACCATTTGTATTTCTTCTTTGACAAAATGTTCATTTCTTCTCCCCATTTTTTGATGGGATTAGATGTTTTT
The DNA here is from genome assembly GCF_024139225.1 of Suncus etruscus. Lineage (NCBI taxonomy): Eukaryota > Metazoa > Chordata > Mammalia > Eulipotyphla > Soricidae > Suncus > Suncus etruscus. The sequence continues at coordinate 49,888,892 of NC_064851.1, forward strand.
TTCTTGTAAAGTTCTATCAGTGCCTTGTATATTTTGGAAACATACCTCCATAAAATCAAGAGGATAGAAATTTTGCAGGCTACCTTTGCTGACCACAAGGCTCTGAAATTATATGTGAACTACAAAGGGACACAGAAGAAAAACTTTAACCCCTGGAAATTAAACAGCTTACTACTGAACAACCAGGGGGTTCAGGATGAAATCAAAGAGGAAATCAGAACTTTCCTGGAAATAAATGACAATGAAAATACAAACTATCAGAACCTATGGGATACAGCAAAAACAGTCCTGAGAGGAAAATTTAGAGCTTTGCAAGCACACATCAGAAAGGAAGAAGGGGCATACCTGAATAGCTTAATGATGCAGCTTAAAGAATTAGAAAATGATCAACAAAAGGAACCAAAAATAGGGAGACAGAAGGAAATAACAAAGCTTAGAGCAGTATTCAATGAAGTGGAAACCCAATAAAGATCAATGAGAGCAGAAGTTGGTTTTTTGAAAAAATAAGCAAGATCGATAGACCATTGGCAAAACTCACACTGAGAGAGAGAGAGAGAGAGAGAGAGAGAGAGAGAGAGAGAGACTTGATTACCTGTATCACAAATGATAAGGAAGAGATCACTACAGATACTGTAGAGATTCAAAGGGTATTCAGAAACTACTTTGAGAAACTCTATTCCACTAAATATGAGAACCTGGAAGAAATGGATAAATTTCTGAACTCATATAACCTTCCACGGTTGAATAAAGAAGATGTAGCATATCTAAACACCCCCATCACTATTAAGGAAATTAAAATGTTTTTACTTTTTAATGCTGCATGACTGGAGGCAACTGATAGTCATTCTTAGTTTCATAACACTACTTTCAGTTTTTATATAGCTAGAAAACAAATAATAAAATATATCCAATAGTACTGACATGTTAAAGAAAACTTTATGTGAAAAATAAATAAATCTAAACATGCAGGTTAACCTACAATGTCAAACACTAAAGTACTTGAGCTTTAAATATGTAGAGGGTTCTTGATATTTCAGGGGTGCATATAAATTATATTTTAGGGAAGAAAATTAATAATCTTTTTTGTAAAAATATAATTTGATATTTTAGGATTTGTAAAGATTGACAGCTTAAAGCAGTACTATAAGTTGCTAATTAGTTAACTAATATTATTAGTTGTCCAAAACATCAAATTTTTAGTATATATTCAAGATAATGGAACACATACATTCACAGAGAGACTTATATTCAGATATACAACCTGTAATCCTAATAGAAAAGGACCAAGTGACTACTAAGTGGTAAAGGTTAAATAAATTGGTATAAATAAATAAAATGTGGTGTATCCCTATGATAGTTTAATAGAATCTGCTAATACATTTTACAAACTTGTACTACCCCAAGCAAAATACTGTTAATTGCAAGAAATCAAAAAATATTGCATCTCTCTGAGAAGTCCATAAAAACACACTATAAACACAAAAAATTGTTAGGTGCATAGAGAATTGTTAGGTGCATAGGTGAGAAAAAATGGGTAAATAATTTATTAAAATTGGCATAAATGATCTTATTAGGAGGACCAAAATATTATAACACTGAACTTTGATGATGTTCACTTATTTCATCAAGTTACTATAAGTTGTTAAATTATATATTCATATGGGTGATATTACATATAAGTTCTTAATTTTATAGGCATTTGAAATATTTGTATACACAAAGGAGGATATTATATTTTATTTTATAATGATATTAAATGGGAGTATTTCAAAACCATAAAGGAAGAACTTTGTACTTTGTCTCCTGTCATCATTTTTCTTTCATTTTACTGCTGAGCCACAAACTTTAGTGCTCATGGATGTTCATATCAGAGCCCAAAGAATATGAAGTGGTAGTAATTAAGCCTTTGTTACAATTGTGCAATGCAAATATTGCCATATTTGTTTTGAAACCATCAGAATCTACACCGAGATGAGAACCTAATTACAGAAACAGGTATTTTCTTCATATTACATTGACTTTTGGTTTGTATAACAATATTTTTAATTCTTTCATTAATATATTTAAACACATTGATTACAAATATTATTGTAGCTGAGTTTCAGTCATGTAAAGAACACCCCCCTTCACCAGTGCAATATTCCCATAACCAATGTCCCAAAGCTCCCATCCTACCCACATCTATACTCTAGACAGGCTTTCTACTTCCCTCATTCATTCACATTGTTATGATAGTTTTTATTGTAGTTATTTCTCTAACTGTACTCATCACTTTTTTTGGTGAGCTTTGTGTTGTGACCTGGACCTTCCAGCCCTCCTCTATTTTGTCTCTGAGAATTATTGTAAAAATTTCTTTTATATTTCTTAAAACCCATAGATGAGGGAGACTATTCTGAGTCTATGTCTCTCCCTCTACTTATTTCACTCAACATAATAAATTCCATGTACATCCATGAATAGGAAAATTTCATGAATTCATCTCTTCTGATGGCTGCATAATATTCCATTGTGTATATGTACCACAGTTTCTTGAGCCATTCATCTGTTGAAGGACATCTTGGTTGTTTTCAGAGTCTGGCTATTGTAAATAGCATTGCAATGAATATAGTTGTGAAAAAGGGATTTTTGTGTTGCTGGAACATGGTGAGTTAATTTTATGACTTTCTGGATGGGTTTTGCCACTTTGGGTTTGTGAGCTTGTCTCCCATTGGTTTGAAGATAGGAGTAGGAACATGGAAAACACAAATTTTATGATTTAATAAAAATTATTATATTGGTTTTTTGTTATGTTAAATTATAAGAATTATGAGATATAGAAAATGGGGGTGAAAAACTCAGAAAATGTCTGATATACTTTTAAAATACTCTGAGTTATCACGAAAGATGTCTGAGATGGTTTCAGTTTTTACTGAAAGTCAGAAAAGGCATAATTTACAGATTTTTTTTCGATTGCTACACGTGGTCAGACTCGGAACTCTGAGGTTGGTCCTACACTGCCACCTATTTGCAATGGGCGAAAAGATACTTTAGTTCCCACAGCCAGCACGGGTCAGTCAAGACCTATGTAGTCAAGAAAAATGTAGAGGAAATTCCAAATATTTTGCCTGAAATTTTTGATCTTATACAAGAAACTACTGTAGCCCAATTATCTGAGGCAGAGGGTAAAGCTGTAAAACTACCACCCAAACTCCATCTACCACAAACTTCTAGGGGGTATGGCACAGACCTTATTTCTCTATCACAAACTTCTAGGGTGTGCAGTACAGACACTATTTCTCTACCACAGACCTTTAGGAAGTGTGGTACAGATTCTATAGCTTCCCCCACATATTTCCAGGGGTAGTAGGGCAGACCCACTCTTTCCCCCACAAAGGGTAGTCATAAGAGAGATTGGCATAAATACAGAATTGGAAGTAAGTTTTCTTCACCAGGAAAACAATTCACCAAAACAACTAGTTCTTGGAGAGGTTGGAATTAAAACAAATTCAGAAACAAAGGAACCCCATTAGAAAAATATCTGACCACACGAGCCAGTTCTTAAAGGAACTGGTAATGAAACAGACTCAGGAACAAATTTTCCTGAACAAGAGGATGAAATGATCCTCACCTATGAAGGTTTAAGTATACACTATCTTGGTCAGTTTAAGAAAGCATGTACTCAATATGGTCCTCTTGGTCTGATTTGGATTCAATACCTTGGTACCTGGAATAATGAGAAAAATTGGACTCATCAAGACTATAAAAATGTGGCCAAAATATGTCTCAACCCATCTCAATATTTACAATGGAAGATGTCATATTATAAGCTTGCTATCAATAGACTTTAAAAACTAGATCACTCTGAAAAGATGGTTGTAGGGCTCCAATTGAATTATGAAGTGCTTGCATGGGAAGGGGAATCCACAGATGTGAATAAGCAGGCTAGATTACCATGTGTTGCTTAAGAATTATTAGGGATCTAGCTTTAGAGGCTTGGAAAAAGGTTGACTCTGAAGCAGCATATATTGTTAGTTATGCTAAGATTGTTAAGGGGGGGCTACAGAACCATATTAAGATTTTTAGGTAGATTACAAGTTGCAGTTAACAATCCTTGATAAGAAAAACTTTAGCAATGGATAATGCTAATGGACAGTGTCAAGCAATTTTACAACCTATTAAGGGTTACGGGATTTGTCTGTTTTTTACCTCAATCATTATACACGCTGTTACTCATTAGATAGAATTCTTTGAATGTAGGCCCTTTGATTGGTGGTAAAACGAATAGTCTCATCTTCCAGGTGTGACCATTTTTCTCAGTTAAAAAACTTGATTGAAAAGGAAAAAACCCTTTAATTTTCTGGATCTCCATGATACTGGCTTCTTGGAGCAGTATCTGGAGTGAAGGGTAACATAGGGAATTCCTTAAAAGTCTTTTCTCTTTACGTGTGTGTGAATTATTTTCAGACTGCCTTCTGACTCCAGACCCGTGTCTTGTCAGTGTTCTGGGGCTGGAACCCAAGGACTAATTCAATATAATGGCACCCGTAACAGTGACTCAACTGGAGTCACTGGTGACTGATTGGTGAGCTGATTTCATGCCTTTCTGAATGGATTTCACCATTTTGGGTTTGTGAGTTTGTCTCTTGTTGGTTTGGAGATAGGACTAGGAACATAGAAAATATAGATATCATAAATGTGTAATGGAATCTGTATGTTGGGTATTTTGCTATGTTAAACTATAAGAATTATGAGATAAAGAAAATGCAGGTGGAAAACTGACTTATCACAGAAAATGTCTGATGTACATTTTAAAATACTCTGACTTATCTTATAATATGTCTGAGATGGTTTCTGTTTTTTCTGAAAGTCAGAAAAGAATTAATTTACAGATTTTTCCAGTCACAATATATTGTCGAAACAAAAACCCTGAAACTGGTCCTATACCGTCACCTAATGGCCATCGGCCAGAAGACACCTTATTTCCAACAGGCAGCATGGGTCAGACAGGAATTAGGGAAGGAATTAGAAAAAATGTAGAGGAACTTCCAAATATTTGTTTGTTTGTTTGTTTAATTAGTTAATTAGTTAGTTTTTGGGCCACACCCGATGACTCTCAGGGGTTCTTCCTGGCTATGCGCTTAGAAACCGTTCCTTGCTTAGGGGACCATATGGGACTCCAGGGGATCGAACTGCAGTCTGTCCTAGGTTAGTGCACGCAAGGTAAATGCCTTTATCATTTGTGCCACAGCTTTGGCCAAATATTTAGCCTGAGAATTTTTATTTTATACAAGAAATTAACATAGCCCAATAAGCTGAAGCAGAGGGAAGATCTGTAAGTGTATAACCCAGACTCCCTCCACCACAAATTTCTAAGGGGTGCAGTATGGATCCTATTTCTCCCCCCACAAACTTATAGTTAGTGTGGTACAGATCTTATGCCTTCCCCAAAATTTCCAGGAGGAGTAGTGCAAAACCACTATTTCCTCCAAAAGGACTAGTCAGAAGAGATTAGCATAAATACAGATTGGAAGTAAGTTTTCCTCACTAGAAAAATAATTCATCTAAACGATAAGTTCTAGAGAGGTTGGAATTAATACAGATTCAGAAACAAAAGAACACATTGAAAATATATCTGACCATTGGGGCTAGTTCTTAAAGGAATTATTAGTGAAATAGACTCAGGAACAAATTTTCCAGACCAAGAAGATGAAATGGCCTTAACCTATGAAGGTTTAAGTATACACAATCTCAGTCAGTTTTTTGAAAGCAATCACTTGGGGCCAGAGTGGTAACACAGTGTTAAGGCATTTGCTTTGCACACAGCTGACCAAGATGGACCCGGCTTCAATCTCTGGCATTCCATAAGCCAGGACTGATTCCCCAAGCCAGGACCGATTTCTAAGCACAGAGCCAGGAGTAACCGCTAAGTGCCACTGGGTGTGATCCGAAAACAAAACAAAACAAAACAAAAAAAAAGATGAAAGAAAGGAGGGAGGGAAGAAGGGAAGAAGGGAGGAGGGGAGGAAGGGAGGAAGGGAGGGAGGGAGAGAGGGTGGGAGGGGGAGGGAAAGAGAGAGAGAGAAGGAAGGAATGAAGAAATGAGGAAAGAAGGAGAAAGGAAGGACGAAGGGAGGGAGGGGAGGGGAGAGAGGGAGGGGAGGAGAGGAGAGGGGAGAGAGGGAGGGGAGGGTGGGAAGGGAAGGAAGGAGGGTGGGAGGGAGGGGAGGGTAGGAGGGAGGGAAGGAATGGAGGGAAGGAGGGTGGGAGGGAGGGAAGGAATGGAGGGAGGGAAGGAGGGTGGGGAGGGAGGGAAGGAGGGTGGGAGGGAGGGAAGGAATGCAGGGAGGGAAGGAGGAGGGAAGGAAGGAAGGAAGGAAGGAAGGAAGGAAGGAAGGAAGGAAGGAAGGAAGGAAGGAAGGAAGGAAGGAAGGAAAGGAAGGAAGGAAGGAAGGAAGGAAGGAAGGAAGGAAGGAAAGAAGGAAAGAAGGAAAGAAGGAAAGAAGGAAAGAAGGAAGGAGGAAGGAAAGGAAGGAAAGGAAGGAAGGAAGGAAGGAAGGAAAGAAAGAAAGAAAGAAAGAAAGAAAGAAAGAAAGAAAGAAAGAAAGAAAGAAAGAAAGAAAGAAAGAAAGAAAGAAAGAAAGAAAGAAAGACAGAAAGAAAGAAAGAAAGAAAGAAAGAAAGAAAGAAAGAAAGAAAGAAAGAAAGAAAGAAAGAAAGAAAGAAAGAAAGAAAGAAAGAAAGAAAGATAGACAGAAAGAGAGAGAGAGAAAGAAAGAAAGAAAGAAAGAAAGAAAGAAAGAAAGAAAGAAAGAAAGAAAGAAAGAAAGAAAGAAAGAAAGAAAGAAAGAAAGAAAAAAGAAAGGAAAGAAAGAAAGAAAGAAAAAGAAAGAAAGGAAGGAAGGAAGGAAGGAAGGAAGGAGAGAAAGAAATAAAGAAAGAAAGAAAGAAAGAAAGAAAGAAAGAAAGAAAGAAAGAAAGAAAGAAAGAAAGAAAGAAAGGAAGGAAGGAAGGAAGGAAGGAAGGAAGGAAGGAAGGAAGGAAGGAAGGAAGAAAAAGAAAGAGAAAAAGAAAGAAAGAAAGAAAGAAAGAAAGAAAGAAAGAAAGAAAGAAAGAAAGAAAGAAAGAAAGAAAGAAAGAAAGGAAGGAAGGAAGGAAGGAAGGAAGGAAGGAAGGAAGGAAGGAAGGAAGGAAGGAAGGAAGGAAGGAAGGAAGGAAGGAAGAAAAAGGGAAAGAAAGAAAGGGAAAGAGGGAAAGGGAAGGGGAGGGGGAGGGGAGGGAAGGGGGAAAGAAGGGAACAGGAGGGGAGAGGAGGAAAGGGAAGGGGAGGGAAGGGAAGGGAAGGGGAGGGGAGGGAAGGGGGAAGGAAGGAAAAGAAAATAATCAGTATGGTCCTCTTGCTCCTTGTATTAAACACCTTGGTATCTGGAGTAATGAGACAAATTTAACCCACAGAGATTAAAAAAGTGAAGCAAAGATCTGTCTCATCGTGGCCTGTACTGGGACAGGACCTGAGGACCCAAGAAAACCTCCTTCAGCAATGGCGAGTGCCCTGGCCTTGTGGCCTTGACTCTCCAGCTGGAGTGGAGAATGGAAAACCCAAAAGGTTGGACCATGTGGCATCTGATCTGAACATGGCGGAGATCCCTTCAGGTGGGAGAGCAAGCAGTGAAAAGCGGGGATCTCCTGGGAGCTGGCTGCTTTTTTCTGGAGCTAAAGGTGACATGGGTAACTCGTGTGTGTGTGTGTGTGTGTGTGTGTGTGTGTGTGTGTGTGTGTGTGTGTGTGTGCGTGAATTTTTTTCCAGGCTGCCATCTGATTCCAGACCTGTGTCTCTTCAGTGTTCTGGAGTTGGAACTTGAGGACTTCATTCAATAATCTAGTGTAGGGGCCGGGAAGGTGGCGCTAGAGGTAAGGTGTCTACCTTACAAGCGCTAGCCAAGGAACGGACCGCGGTTCGATCCCCCGGCGTCCCATATGGTCCCCCCAAGCCAGGGGCGATTTCTGAGCACATAGCCAGGAGTAACCCCTGAGCGTCAAACGGGTGTGGCCCAAAAACCAAAAAAAAAAAAAAAAAAAATCTAGTGTAGAGAAACAGCCCTTAGGATGAGCTTGGATGGTGGTGGAGGCCTTTGTCCTTAGGCCCCGGCCATGTGGCTCCATCCCCCATTAAACGGGTCTTGGGTCCAGGAAAGCGACCAGTATTAAACTCAAGCACAGGCAGGTTTCCAGAGAGATAACATCTTTATTCAACAGATGTGGCTGCTAACCATTTACGCATGCTACTCTTAGCTAGCCCTGCATCTTCCTTCTTTCGTCCATGTCACCTCCAACCTCCATCCTGGCAAAAGACCAAAAGACCTAATCCTCTCTGGTCAAAGCCTTATCTAATCTTTCCAAGACTTCTCCCAGGAATGGGCGGGGTCTTGCAGGTAAGATCAAGTTTACTGGGAAGAATGGAAGAATGAGGCCACATACACCCCTACCCCCACTTAAGCAAGAGCTCTGGGCTGGTTGGAGAGCCAGTGGCGAGGAGGTTTTATCCATTTTGGATGGACCCTCAATTTATTCTTTTACACGGGAAGGTTCTCTGCCTTAAGCATTTTGTTTTGGTTTTTAACTTAAGCTCCCATCTAAATAATCGGTGGTACGTGGTTCTTCAATCTCGGACCTCTTATGAATTTCTGACTGGACTAGAACTCCTCTTGGATTGAGTTCAAATACCCATGGATCTTCTTTACTATGGCCCCCATTGTGCAGGGGGGTGTGTGCCTCTTCCTTCAAAACAGGGGCCTAATTCACTGCCTCCAAAGATGGGCTTTCTTCTGCTCAATCTGGGCTGGAATGGAAAATGTTTCATCTCGTCTGCTACGCGCAGCCTGTGAGTATCTCATCTAAGGATCTCTGTCTCCAAATTACTTTCGGGGTTTGTGATTGCCCGGGGAGCTTCCCATGGCCTGTTAGGTCCTGAATCTTGGAATTTCAAATTCGACTTCTGCTTTTTCAAGGAAAAACTTACTCGAAATTGTTCGTCTTGGACGCTGTAGATTTTTTCTGCTCTGGAGCTTGTAGTTGATTCCTTTACATCTGTTTCTGGTTTTGAACGCCCTGTGTTAGGTTAAAATTTTTTCTATACTTTTTCCAGTGATGTGCTTATGCAAACAGCTACTCTTTTACCATTGCTTAGTTGTTTTTTTTTTTTACAATGGTAAAAATATTACTTACTTCTGTATATTATTATTGTTGCTTTACAAAAAAAGGGGGAATTGTAGTATATGAAAAAGTTTCCATAAGATTATTCTTGGAATTGTTGTATATAAAAATATTTCCTTAGGATTGTTCTGTGACTATTTGGGGGGCGCTGTGGAGTTGGCAATAGATAGCTTGATGGACAGGGAAGAGGGGTCTTTTTGTGAGAGCTGGTTGCAGGCTGCAAGAGGACTCTCTCTCTCTCTCTCTCTCTCTCTCTCTCTCTCTCTGAGACCAATCTTTTACAGCCTAACCTTCTTGTCTGTGTGGATTATTATTTGCTGCGGATAAATATTACCAAGATCTCCCCCCGAAAGTGGACAAGGGGATGGGAAGTAATTTCTCATTCTGGGGATTATTCGTGGATTCACAGACACCTAACAAAGGAATTAACAGCACTGATCTAATAATTGGTTTTGCGACAAGTGCTGCTGGATACTAATTCACCTCTCTACAAAAGATTGACTCCTAGAGAGTTCACAGGACCAAAGGGGCTGACCTTCTGTTTTGACTTCACACCCAGCAGTGCTCATGACATATTCCTGGCTTTGTGCTTAAGAATCATTTATGGCAGGTATTATGGGAGCATAAGACAAAAGCTTTTATTGACGGTCTTTTGTATTCAGTACAGATATTTTAAACAAGTTTTTGTGAGTTGCCTTCCTTCATTTCTTCCTTCTTTTAGTCCTACTTCCCTCCCTCCCTCCCTTCCCATCTTCTCTCCTTCCTTCCTTTATCCCTCCCTCCTAAATTCCTTCCTCCCTCCTTTCTAACTTTTATCTTTCTTTCATGCATTTTTCTCTTGTTATGAAGCAAGTTAATTTTCCTTAAATGCTATCTATTCTACAAGAGGTGATGAAGAGAGAGAAATACCTGTTTAAGAGAACAGGTGTGGGCAAGGGCAAGCCACTAATGGAACTTCTAACTGCCTCTCACTGCTAACACCAGCAGTAAATGCCAACTGTAAGGATCCTAAAACATGTCCTCACACACAAGACCCCAAAACGTCATTACAAGCTGTCAGCTAGCTTCTCCGTGCATGTGGCTGGCATAAAAGCACACCTCAAGTGGTGGCTAGGATCACCTGCTGCCCAAATTTTAGCCAGGCTCCGGCTGACCTGCAGGCTGGTTTTCCAGGTAACAGTCTCTGGATTTACCATTTTAGGGATCTTCTTCTCTCTCTCTCTCTCTCTCTCTCTCTCTCTCTCTCTCTCTCTCTCTCTCTCTCTCTCTCTCTCTCTCTCTCTCTCTCTCTCACTAACTTAGAAAGGGAGAGTCCCTATGAGGCTTGAAGAACACACAATGTGGAGTTAAGCGAGTTGGGAAAGGGCCAGCCCCGGCTTCTGGAAACTTTGCTGATCCAGGATCGATGGGGACGTACCCCAATGGCACTGGCCCTCCCCGATCATACAAAGTGCTCATCCACCTGGTTCTCATCTTTCAGTCACTCATAGCACCTCCACAGATTCCAGGCTCTCCCAGATTAAAATTTTTGGTGTGACTCATTGAAGGTCCCTTGACCCATCCTGTTGTCTCTGCAGGATGAAGATGAAGTTAGCAGACAGCATGTTTGAAGATTACATTATACTATATTTAGAAAACCCTAAAGACTCTAATGAAAGCTTGCAGAAACAATGGATTTACATAGCATAGTGGCAGGCTATAAAATTAACATGCAAAAAATGGCCTTCTTATACTCTAATAATGATATAAAAGAAATGGACATTAAAATAAACCCCATTCACATTAGTATAGCACAAACTCAATTACCTTGAAGTCAACTTAACTAAAAATATCAAGGACCTATACAAAGAAAACCAAAAAACACTGTATCAAGAAATAAAAGAGGACAAAAGAAATAAAGACACATACTCTACTCATGGGTTGGGAGTATTAACATCATTAAAATGTCAATACTCCCCCCCAAAGCATTGTACAGAGATTTTATGCAATCCCTCTAAGGATACCCATGACATTCTTAAAGTAGATCAAAACTCCTGAAATTTTATTTGGAACAATAAACACCCAAGAATAGCTAGAGCAACCCTTGGGAAAAGAAATATTGGAGGCATCACTTTCTCTAACATTAAATTGCTACAAAGTGATAATCATTAAGACAGCATGGTATTGGAATAAACACAAACCCTCAGATCAGTGGAATAGACCTGAGTATTCAGAGAATGTTCCCCAAACATACAATCAATTAATCTTTGAGAAAGAGACAGTAAATGAAAAATGGAGCAAGGAAAGCCTCTTCAACAACTGGTGTTGGCACAACTGGTCAACGACATGCAAAAAAAGCAAACTCAGACTTCCATGTAACACCATGCACAAAGGTCAAATTCAAATGAATTAGAGGCCTTGATATCAGACCAAATTCATAAGGTATATAGAACACCACATAGGTAAAACAGTCCATGATATTGAGACTAAAGGCATCTTCAAGAGGAACAGCACTCTCCAAACAAGTGGAAGCAGAGATACGCCCACAAAAGCCACCCACAGAATGGAAGAAACTATTCACACAACACCCATCAGATAAGGTGCTAATATCTAAGATATACAAGGTACTGACAGAACTTAACAAGGAAAAAACATTTAACCCCATCAAAAAGTGGGGAGAAGAAATAAACACTTTCTCAAAGAAAAAATATAAATGGCCAAAAGGCACATAAAAATTATCTATATCACTAATTATCAGGGACATGCAAATCAAAACAAGATATATGCCACAGAGACTAGCACACATCACAAAGAATAAGAATAATCAGTGTTGATGGGCATGTGAGGAGAAAGAAACTCTCATCTACAGATTTAGTCCAGCCTTTATAGAAAACAATATGGAGATTACTCATAAAACTAGAAATTGAGGGACCAGAGTGATAGCACAGCAGTAGGGCATTTGCCTTGCATGCGGCCAACCCAGGACAGACACTGGTTTGAATCCTGGCATCTCATATGGTTCCCTGAGCTCCCTGCCAGGAGCAACTTCTGAGCACTGAGCCAGGAGTAACACTAAGTGCCGCTGGGTGTGACCTCCCCCCAAAAAACATAGAAATTTAGCTCCTATATGATACAGCTATCCATGCTGTATCTGGGTATGTATTCTCATACCTATATTCATTGCAGTGCTATTTACAATAGCCAGAATCTAGAAACAACCAAGACGTCCTTCAACAGATAAATGGCTAAAGAAACATGTACATCTATGCAATGGAAAATTATGCAACCATCAGGAGAGATGAAGTCATGAAATTTTCCTATACGTGGATGGACTTGGAAATCATTATGCTGAGTGAAATAAGTCAGAGGCAGAGATATAGACACAGAATAGTCTCACTCATCCATGGGTTTTAAGAAAAATAAAAGGGGCTAGATAGCACAGTGTAGGGCGTTTTCCTCGCACACAGCGGATCTAGGACAGGCAGTGGTTCGTATCCAGGCATCCCATATGGTTCTCCATGCCTGGCAGGAGCAATTTCTAAGTGCAGAGCTAGGAGTAACCCCTGAATGCCACCGAGTGTGACCCAAAAACCAAAAAAAAAAAATATTGTAATAATGTCTAAAGACAATATAGATGAGGGCTGGAAGGACCAGCTCACGAAATGAAGTTCCCTCTAATTATTTTTTATTTTATTAAATTAAATTTGTTAAATTAAATTAAAACACAATATGCTATGATACCTCGCTATTAACCCCCCCCCCCAAAAAAAAACCCAAAACCAAAAAACAAAGGCCTCCCCCATCTTCCTCTTTCTGTTAAATCTCTCCTTTGATATGTAAAAGTCCACCCAGAAAGGTACCTTTGTTTCTATCTTCTGCCTTCTAGTTTGAACTGAGGATGTTAACCATAAAGAAGATAGTTCTGGCTTTGGATCAGTCTGAAATATGACAAGAAGCCACAGACTCCTAGATTCTCACCTTTTTTTTTTCTTTTGGTTTTTTGGGCCATACCTGTTTGACGCTCAGGGGTTACTTCCTGCTATGAGCTCACAAATCACTCCTGGCTTGGGGGGCGGATCCAACCACGGTCTGTCCTACACTAGCGCTTGCAAGGCAGACACCTTACCTCTAGAGCCACCTTCCCGGCCCCTAAATGCTCACCTTAATAATCTTTTGCCACCACCCTGCTTCTTCAGATCTCTCTGCATGGGGGTAGAAATACGTTCGGTGGGGTGATCTCACAATCCGTGGGACTTATTTTACAAATTGCCATTATTGGGAGCTGACCACAAGCAAGGTTCTGGGTGCCCCTATCCAATCCGCTCTAGCACCACCCTTTCCCCATCATGCCGGACTGCACCTATGCTCTCCCAGGTGCATGCTAAGGCCCCTGCAGCACGAGTGCCACCCAGAGCCCAAGCCGCTGCGATTGTCGCGTTGTCATGGGTTGCAGAACGTGGAAGCCCGTGTATTATTGAGTCACGCTCTGTCCTTCTAAAGACCGGGGGCGGTGTTGAGAGGAGCTGGAGGACGAAGCTCGGAAGATCTCCTAGAAAGCTGTGGGTATTGGGGCCATCCCTTACTTAGCACTCAGATCACCCTAGGCGCCCCCTCCCAGGGATGGAGTCTGGGACTGAGGGCGGGGAAAGGCAGATGAATTGGTCTTAGAGCGTCCCACTCGCCCCAGACACACACGCAGGATCCCCAACCATGCCCTCAGCATCTTCCTGCCCTGTGGGTGCAGCTGAGGGCAACGCCCGGGATAGGTTATAGGACACACGAGGACCCCAGGCAATGCCCTAGGTAGGACCTAGGTCACAGGAAGCTCTAGGGCACTGGCAAGGGGCGGGGCTGGGTCGAGGGGGCGGGTCGGAGGTGGGCGAGGCTTGGGTATATAAAGATGGCATTAAACCCCAGGACAATTGTTTCTCTCAATGTCAATGGACTAAGTGCACCAGTTAAGAGACACAGAGTGGCTAAATGGATCAAAAAACTCAATGCAACCTTCTGCTGCCTACAAGAAATGAACAAATATAGACTCAAAATAAAAGGCTGGAGGAAAATTATTCAAGCAAACAACACCTATAAAAAAAATGGAGTGGCCATACTAATATCAGATAATGCAAACTTTATACTCAGGAAGGTTGTAAGGGACAAAGATGGACATTTTATATTAATCAAGGGGTATGTAGAGCAGGAAGAAATCACTCTCCTAAACATATATGCACCAAATGAGGGGCCAGAAAAATATTTAATACAACTGTTGACAAATCTGAAAAATAATATCAATAACAACACAATAATTGAGGGGTACATCAACACGGCTTTGTCAACACTGGATAGGTCAACCAGACTGAAACCCAACAAGAATATACTAGACCTGAGAAGAGAAATGGAAGAAAGAGGCCTAGTGGATATATATAGGACACTCCATCCCCAGAAACCTGGATACACATTCTTCTCCAATGTACATGGGACATTCTCCAGGATAGACTACATGCTGGTACATAAAACATATCTCCATAATATCAAGAGGACAGAAATCTTGCAAACTACCTTCCCTGACCAAAAGGCTCTGAAATTATATGTTAATTCTAAAGGGACACAGAAGAAAAACTTTAACACCTGGAAGTTAAACAACCTCATACTTAATAACCAGTGGGTCCAAGATGAAATCAAAGAGGAAGTCAAAACTTTCCTGGAAACAAATGATAATAAAGACACAAACTATCAGAACTTATGGGACACAACAAAAGCTGTACTGAGAGGAAATTTTATAGCTTTTTAAGCACACATCAGGAAGGAAGAAGGGGCTTACCTGAGTAGCTTAATGACGCAACTAAAAACTGCTCAACAAAAGGATCCAAAAATAGGGAGACAGAAGGAAATAACAAAGCTGAGAGCAGAAATCAACAAAGTGGAAACCCAAAAACAATCTGAAAGATCAATGAAAGCAAAAGTTGGTTCTTTGAAAAAATGAACAAGATTGATAGACCACTGGCAAACCTAACAAAGAAAGAGAGAGAAACTTGATGACTCATATTAGGAATGAAAAAGGAGAGATCACTACTGATATGGCAGAGATTCAAAGGGTAATCAGAAACTACTTTGAGAAACTCTATGCCACTAACAATGAGAACTTGGAAGAAATGGATAAATTCTTGGACTCTTATAATCTTCCACGGTTGAATGAAGAGGATGTAGCATATCTAAACACCCCCATCACTATTGATGAAATTAAAACGGTAATCAAATGTCTGCCCAAAAACAAAAGCCCAGATGGATTCACTAATGAATCCACTCAAACTTTCCAAGAGGAACTACTACCAATCCTGGCAAGACTCTTTCATGAAATAAAAAAACCGGGAACACTTCCAAATAGCTTTTATGAAGCCAACATCACCTTGATACCTAAACCAGACAGAGATGCTACCAAGAAAGAAAATTACAGACCAATATCACTGATGAATACAGATGCAAAGATCCTCAACAAAATCCTGGCAAATAGGATTCACTGCCTCATTAAGAAGATCATCCACTACGATCAAGTAAGTTTCATCCCAGGAATGCAAAGATGGTTTAACGTCTGTAAATCTATCAACATAATACACCAAATCAACAACAAGAAAAATAAAAACCACATGATCATATCAATAGATGCAGAGAAACCATTTGATAAGGTCCAACACCCATTCTTGATCAAAACTCTCAGCAAGATGGGAATGAAAGGAACCTTCTCAATAAAGTTAATGCCATCTACCACAAGCCAGTGGAAAGTATTATCCTCAATGGAGAAAAACTAAAAGCCTTCCCTCTACATTCTGGCACAAGACAAGGCTGTCCTCTCTCACCACTCCTATTCAACATAGCACTGGAAGTACTCGCTATAGCGATTAGGCAAGAAAAAGATATCAAGGGAATCCAGATAGGAAAGGAAGAAGTCAAGTTCTTGCTGTTTGCAGATGACATGATACTCTACTTAGAAAACCCTAAAGACTCTACCAAAAAGCTTCTAGAAACAATAGACTCATATAGCAAGGTGGCAGGCTAAAAAATTAACACACAAAAATCAATGGCCTTTCTATACACCAATAGTAAAAAAAAAATAACCCCAATCGCAATAGTGCCACACAAACTCAAATATCTTGGAATCAACTTGACTAAAAACATGAAGGACCTATACAAAGAAAACTATAAAACTTTGCTCCAAGAAATAAGAGAGAACACACGAAATGGAAACATGGATTGGCAGGATTAACATTATAAAAATGGCAATACTCCCCAAGACATTGTACAGATTTAATGTGATCCCTCTAAAGATACCCATGACATTCTTTAAAGAGGTATATCAGGTACTTGAAATTCATTTGGAACAATAAACGCCCTAGAATAGCTAAAGCAATCATTGGGAAAAAGAATATGGGAGGAATTACTTTCCCCAACTTTAAACTTTACTACAAAGCAATAATTATCAAAAGAGCATGGTATTGGAATAAAGACAGGCCCTCAGATCAGTGGAATAGGCTTGAATACTCAGAGAATGTTCCCCATATATACAATCACCTAATTTTTGATAAAGGAGCAAGAAATCCTAAATAGAGCAAAGAAAGCCTCTTCAACAAGTGGTGTTGGCACAACTGGCTAGCCACTTGCAAAAAATTGAACTTAGACCCCCAGCTAACATCATGTACGAAGGTAAAATCCAAATGGATTAAAGACCTCAATATCACATATCCCATTAGCTCCAAAAGAGCCTGAACCTTCTTTTGATTTAAAAACCCAAAATTTTTAGTAGGGGCCACTACCATAAAAACACCAGCACCAGGGCTGGTGTGGTGGCGCTAGAGGTAAGGTGCCTGCCTTGCCTGATCTAGCCTAGGATGGACCACAGTTCGATTCCCCAGTGTCCCATGTGGTCCCCAAAGCCAGGAGCGATTTCTGAGTGCATAGCCAGGAGTAACCCCTGAGCGTTACCAGGTGTGGCCCAAAAACCAAAAACCAAAAACAAAAACAAAAACAAAAAAAAACACCAGCACCAATAAAAATAAAATGGAAATCTGACAAACCAATTTGGACAGATCAGTGGTCCCTTAAAACTGATAAATTAAAGGTGCTGACAGGATTAGTGGAGGAACAGCTAAGTTTAGGACATATTGAAATATTTTTTTCTCAATGGAATACACCTATATTCACTATAAAAAAGAAATCTGGTAAATGGAGACTGTTGATGGATCTTAGAGCTGTAAATTTATCCATGATACCTATGGGCAAATTGCAGACTGGTTTACCATCACCTGTAGTTATTCCAAAGGAATGGCCACTAATTATAATTGATCTGAAGGACTGCTTCTACCATATTTCTATCCACCCAGATGATAAAAAACATTTTGCATTCTCAGTTCCTTTTCTCAATAACATCCATCCCTGCAGAGGTTTCCAATGGACTGTTGTTCCCCAAGGCATGCTGAATTCCCCAACAATGTGCCAGTTTTTTGTAGATAAGGTTTTGAGCCCTGCTCGTGAAAAATTTCCTCAAGCCATGATATTTCATTATACAGATGATATCTTGCTCACAATGAACAATGAAACAGATTTACAGGACTTATACTCTTATGTTATTGACTGTTTACAAACATCAGGACTGAAAATAGCTTTAGAAAAAATACAGACAAGCCACCATATCAATATTTGGGTTTTATTTTAGACCGGACATCAATACATCCACAAGAAATTTCTATCAAAAAAGAAAACCTCAGAACACTTAATGATTTTCAGAAACTTTTAGGTGATATAAATTGGCTCCACCCTGCACTAGGACTCCCGAATGCAGAGTTGTCTAATTTGTTTAAAATGTTGGAGGGTGACCCTGCCTTAGATAGCCCTAGAAACTTAACAACAGTTGCCAAAATGAATTGGACATCATCTTGAGCAAATTACAAAAATCATTTCTCTTAAGATTCATCCAGGAGAAAAGGTATTTCTATTAATCTTCCCTACTATAGAATCACCCACAGGGGCCTTGATGCAACAGTCAGGACCTTTGGAATGGGTGTATTTACATAACAAACAGCCTCACTCAGTTGTCCCCTACTTGCAACTGATTTGAGATTATTATCAAGGCAAGACTCAGATCTATATCTTTACTAGGTTTTGACCCAGATATAATAGTTGTGCCAATACCAAAAAAGGAAATTGAGTCAATATTGCCTCTTAATGAATCTCTACAAAGGGCCCTCTCAGATTTCACAGGAGAAATATCCTCCCATTATCCAGTAGGAAAAACTTGGGACTTTTTAAAGAAAACTCAGTTTGTTATTTCTTCAATTCTTCAGGATTCCCCTATTCCCAATGCCAAGGTTTTTTACATTGATGGATCCCAAAATGGAAAAGGAGGAATAACTGGAGACAACATTAATATGACCATAGATACCAAATATAAATCTGCACAGAAAGTTGAATTAGTAACTTTAATTTACCTATTGGAAAATGTATCTGAAGCCATGAATATAGTTTCTGATTCTTTGTATGTGATAAACTTATGTCATGTGATAGCCACTGCTTACCTTAATGCTAATAACCTGATTATCAAAACTTACTTAAACGATTACAGCAGCAGCTTCAAAAACGAACTGAGCCCATCTACATCACGCATATTAAAGCCCACTCAGGTCTTCCAGGACGGATGGCTCAAGGAAATAAAACTGCTGACTTGCTAGTAATGCCTAAATTTAAATCACCTGTAGAGGAACTTTCAACCCTACACATAACTGCTCGCTGTTTACATGTGAATTACCAAATTTCATGGAGGCAAGCTAGAGAAATTGTAGACAACTGCAATATATGTGCACCGGTAACAAAAAAAGACTCACATAGCAGGAGCAAACCCAAGTGGCTTACAGTCTAACGAACTTTGGCAAACGGATATAACTCAAACAGATTTATTTTCAAGAAAACCTTATCTTCATGTTGTGGTGGACACTTATTCTCGGTTTATGTGGGCAATTTCTATGTCTTCTCAAAAATCTAAGGCTGTTTGTAGTTTTTTTTTTTACAATGTTTTACTGTGATGGGTATTTGTAAGAAAAACTTTTAAATTTTTTGTAAAGAATGGCAGATAAGACATCTCAAAGGAAATCCTTACAATTGTAGGGGACAGGCCATTGTAGAAAGGACTCACAGAACCTTAAAAACTTAATTACAAAAAAATAGAAAAAGAGGTTTACCACCAACGGATTTGCTATCTTTGATTCTTATCACACTAAATTACTTAAACTTACCCCAAGGGGAAAGTTACACTGCAGCGGAAAGACATTTTAAAAAGATATTCAAAGACAAGAAACAACCCAGAAACCTATTTGGATCAAGGAGGATGAAAAATGGATAGCTGGATATATTCTCCTGAGAGGAAGGGGTTATGCCTATGTTTCTACAAATGACAACCCTTCCAAGAAATTTTGAGTTCCATTACGCCTTGTTAGAAATCGGGCTAGCACAAATGATCAGGTACAGACTATAAACTCCCCTTCAGAGCAAAAACAGAATACTCAAGATACTAACAACAGTAATATTGCTGAGGTCTCCAGGACAGGGAACAAGGATTTAGCTGTCACACACCATACATTGAGTGAGACTGATGGTAATGATAAACCCTTACACTCTGAGATGCAAAAGGAAAGACAGGAACCTGTCTTAACTGGGCTCCAAAATATAGGAAACTCTTGCTACATGAACTCAATATTGCAATGCTTGTATAATATTTCAGACTTGACTCAGTATTTTCATCAAGATCATTATAAAAAGGATATTAACAAGAAAAATCCAATGGGGCATGAAGGTAAATTAGCTGAAGAATTTGGTTGGCTCGTCAAAATCATAGGAAATGGATTTCATAGATATATTAACCCTGAAAGCTTCAAAGTAACAATTGGTTTACTTAATGACCAGTTTTCTGGACACAATCAGCAGGATCCACACGAACTACTGATGTCTCTAATGACTAAATCAGGACTTGCATACTGTAAATCTAATGACAGACAAAGCTATACATCTTATGGGAAATGAAAATTATGAACAATTTAGTCCAGAACACCAAAAGGCTCACAAATCTATTATTTATGATCTCTTTCAAGGACAATTTAAATCTATACTACAGTGCCTCACATGCCACCAAAAGTCTGAGGTGTATGAGACATTTGTTCATTTGTCTCTGGCTGTTACATCTACAGATAAATGTACATTACAGGAATGCCTCTCTAAATTTTTTAAAGAAGAAGAGTTAAGGGATGACAACAAAGTTCTGTGCAACAGCTGCAAAACTAGAAGGGAATTTTCAAAGAAAACGTATTTATGGAAACTGCCACCAGTACTTATCATACACTTGAAAGGTTTTGCTTTTGATGGCAAATAAATAAAAAAAATTGCACACTTATGTGGATTTTCCTTTAGAAGACCTCAATTTAGTAGAATTCACTTCAGAAAATAAAAGCAAGATTAATAAATACAACTTATTATCAGTGTCAAACCATTATGGTAAAGTTCACTAAGGACACTGTACTTCATACTGTAAAATTGCTGCAAAACAACACTGGATCAATTTTGATGACAAGAAGATCAAAAAGTCCCTAATACATTGGTGAAATCCACAGCAGCATACATCCTGTTTTATACTTCTTAAAGATCTACAATGAACACCAGATAATCATTTCACTTCCTTATCAGTTGCTATTAATGCTCTATGATTCTTTCCACAAGCATGATCAATGAATAGGATTGAAAATCATGGACCCGGGGCCGGAGAGATAGCATGGAGGATAAGGAGTTTGCCTTTCATGCAGAAGGTCATCGGTTCGAAACCCGACATCCCGTATGGTCTCCCGAGCCTGCCAGGAGTGATTTCTGAGCACAGAGTCAGGAGTAACCCCTGAGCAGTGCTGGGTGTGACCCAAAATCAAACAAAAAAAAAAGAAAGAAAATTATGGACCCCCCCCCAATGTGTTTCCTTGTATGGTGAATTTATGTCTTAATTTCATTATTGCTCTAGGTCTCAGTTAATCATGAAATCTTACAATTTAATTTAGTCAAGGTTCACCTGAAAGAAAAATTTCTCATCATATTAATGTTGTTTTTCTTTCTAGATATACTCATTTAACGATTTTCACTCTTTTTATTTTAACATCATTGCTTTATTTCCCCAAATTTAGGTTTTAAGACGCTGACATTCTTCACAGTGCTTCTCGCCTATGATTGACTATCATAGAGTTACTGTTATACAATAACTTTGTATATATACTGTTATACACTTATAATAAAGTTTTCCATGTTTGTATTATGCATGAAATTATCTTTCAGATCTGCTCTGCTCTGCCACTAAAAATTTTTTTTTTAATTTGAAATGATTTATCTAAACAGTTGCCGGCTATTACATTTTAAAGCGCTTTTAGTTGATTCAGCTGAATTATTTTTTCTTTTGCTCTATTTTGGATCTTTTCCAACAAATATTTTTTGGTATGAGTGAGTGCTATGGCCATATTTTTTGTGAAGTCTGTATGTGTATGACTTG
The DNA here is from genome assembly GCF_024139225.1 of Suncus etruscus. Taxonomy (NCBI): domain Eukaryota; kingdom Metazoa; phylum Chordata; class Mammalia; order Eulipotyphla; family Soricidae; genus Suncus; species Suncus etruscus. The sequence goes on from NC_064851.1 coordinate 49,910,619, forward strand.
CTCAGTGTCTGTTTTGCATATTTTGTATATAGTCCCCTTTTCCTTAACTTTATCTTCCCAAATTTAGTCTTTCTTATCCTTCCTTCTCTCTTCCTATTCCTTAAAATTTAAATTTCAGGATTCCCTTCATATGTGCAACTCATCTCCTTCACCCACAACTACAAGCCTCCTGATCTCAGCCTGAGGAAGAAATCTGTGACTGTTGGAGTTTTGTACCAAGTTTGCCTGCAAACTTGTTGGAAATGAAGCCACCTGGAATTTGTGTCACAATATAACCTCAGAGAAAAGATCCATGGATAAGACCCACAGTCTCTGGATCCCAGTTAAACTGTGCTATTTAAGTTTCTGGTTTTCCATCCACATACACAGTGCTATTGTTGACCATTTCTACAATGGCTACCCCAAGATTGCACCGATCCCAAAGAAAATGTAGAAGCCCAACCAACTCATGATGGTAATGATGTAATGCTTGGGGATGCCCCAACACATGGATGACTGCACTGCCCTTCCTTCTTCATTCAGCTTGATGTTATCTTCTGTACCAGGCTTCAACCAGCTTTTCCAGACCCATCAAGTGTCTTTTGCCAGTCTTTTCGGAGTTCCAGACCCCTCGTCTTTACAGATTGGTATTGGACTCTGTAGAAATTTCACCTTTTGAATTTTTTTTTATAATTGTAGTCCTTTGAATTTATATTTGGTACTACACTTCTTTTGACTATTGCAATTAATGTTTTTCTATTTTAGTTTTTAATCTTAGGAATTGATGTTGTATTACATTAGGGTTTTGCTTTCTTGACTTTAGGTTAGTGGGTTAGATATTGTCTATATTTTACTAAATGATATTTTTGTCTGTTCTCAGGGTTTTTTGTGTGGGCGCATCATAGGCAAAATACTAGGTTTATAGGAGGTTCCATGGGCCCTCAAGTTGTTTATTTACACAGGGAGGGTCTCTGCCTTAAACATTTTGTTTTGGTTTGTGACTTAAGCTCCCATCTATAAATAATTGACTGTATTGGTACATCAATTTCGGACATCATATGGACTTCAGCCTGGATTAAGAACTTGGATTAAGTTCAGAAGCCTATTGATGATCATTGCAGTGCAACCCACTGTGCAGGGGGTATAAGCTTCTTCCTCCAAAATAAGGGCCTTAATTTAATGCCCTCAAAGATGAGCTTACTGGTTTACTTGGAGTTGAATGAAAATGGGTCCGGAGAGATAGCATGAAGATAAGGCGTTTGCCTTTCATGCAGAAGGTCATTATTTCGAATCTCAGTATCTACCAGGAGCGATTTCTGAGCATGGAGCCAGGAGTAACTCCTGAGCGCTGCCAGGTGTGACCCAAAAACCTAATACCAAAAACCAACAACAACAACAACAAATAAAGAAAAGGTGCTTCTCGCCTGCTACACAACCTTTCTGGCTTCTCTTCGAAGGATCTATGTACGTCTTAGATTTATCTTCTCAGGAGCTTGTAGTTGATTCCTTGATACATGTTTCTGGTTTTAGACACCCTGTGTTTAAGTTAGAAGTTTTTCTTTACATTTTCCTGTGATGCGCTTATGCAAACAGCTGCTCGTTTATTATTGACTAGTTTTTCCTTTAATAATTGTAGACAATATTGTTTATTTATTAAAAACGAACGGGGGAATTGTTGTGTATGTGAACATTTTATGGGATTATGTTACTGACCCTACCCTGATCAGTGTTTGCCCTACCCTAGGGTGTGACCTGGCATTCTGCCCCCAACCTAGGGTGGTACCTGATTCTGCTTCCACCATTGGGTGGTATCTGATCCCACCATTAGGTGGTACCTGATTCTGGTGGAAGTTGAGGGGCTTTTTGGCTGGAACTGATGCTGAGGCTTTGGGCTTCAGTCTTGTCCACCTAATAAAGCTAGTAGTTCCACAAGCCTGACTGTCTGTGAGCCATTTACCCGTCGCTTCACCTCAGAATTGCTGGCTGAACAGGGTGGCAGACACGTGCTCCGAGCTAGAGGGGAAAGACCTCATCCTCCATCCCTTCATTAGTCAACCTCTTCGGGGGCTGATTTGCAACACAAAAAAAATAGTAAAAGAGGTTTACCACCAACGGATTTGCTATCTTTGACTCTCATCACACTAAATTACTTAAACTTACCCCAAGGGGAAAGTTACACTGCAGCGGAAAGACATTTTAAAAAGATATTCAAAGACAAGAAACAACCCAGAAACCTATTTGGATAGCTGGATATATTCTCCTGAGAGGAAGGGGTTGTGCCTATGTTTCTACAAATGACAACCCTCCCAAGATATTTTGAGTTCCGTTACGCCTTGTTAGAAATGATCAGGTACAGACTATCAACACCCCTTCAGATCAAAAACAGAATACTCAAGACACTAACAAAAGTAATATTGCTGAGGTCTCCAGGACAGGGAACAAGGATTTAGCTGTCACACAACATACATTGAGTGAGACTGACGGTAATGATAAACCCTTACACTCTGAGATGCAAAAGGAAAGACAGGAACCTGTCTTAACTGGGCTCCAAAATATAGGAAACTCTTGCTACATGAACTTAATATTGCAATACTTGTATAATATTTCAGACTTGACTCAGTATTTTCATCAAGATCATTATAAAAAGGATATTAACAAGAAAAATCCAATGGAGCATGAAAGTAAATTGCCTGCTGATGGATAATGCAGTGAAGAGCAATGGCCTTCTCTACACCTCTTCAAGATTTTTTGGAACAAGTGCCACCAGTCCATTTTTCCTCCCTGTCATCGATAACGCTCCATCAGTTATACCAACAAACTTCTTCTATGGCAAACCTGCATTCTCAATGGCATCACACAGATGCCAAAATATCTCATTAGCGGTGGTCTGGCCATGCATTGGAATTATTATGAGCAGCTCCTCTGTCAATTCAAAATTGCAATCAACACCACAGACATAAATTGTGAGCTGTGCAGTGTCATATCTGTGTCCTCATAAAGAACAACTGAGTATGCATCAAAACATTTGGCTTTCTCACACAGTTGATGATAAATGTCACTTGACATGTCAGAAATGCACTCTGCCAGAGTGTTGGCAGAAAGGCTGATTTTGCTAAACTGACCATTCTTTTCCAGAAAGATATAACTTGCAGCCCGTAACATGCATTTTTTTAAACAAACTCTCCTCATGTGAATGCTTTCCCTGCCTTAACAGTCATCTCACTAACCATGTAACCAGCTTTGACTGATGCAACATTCTCTTTGGTTGCTTTCTTGAAGAAATCTTGTTGCCTCATTAGACATGCTTTAAGACTGGCAACCCGCTTGGCTCTCTCATTTCCTTGATATTTTGCATATTCCTCAGCATGTTTAGTTGAATAATGGCGTTTCAAGTTGTATTCCTTGTGCACTGCAACTTTCTCTGAGCAAATAAGATGTGGGGGGAAGCCCCTGTGCTCAACAAAGAAATACTGCATCTCCCACTTTTCCTGAAATTGTCTGTACTCGTCATCAATCTTTCTCTTCACTGCAGGCTTTGATGAAGTCATGATGAAGGTATGACAAAATCTAATTCTGTAATAAACTTCTCTCCCTTCTCTCCCTTAGGCCTCTGATAATGCAAGGGACAGCAGGTAAGAGCAGTGGAAATGACGTCTGCGCTAGGTGCAAAGTATTCGCGATTATTCACTTACTGAATATTCGCAATAAAAAATCGAATTACTAAGAAAAAATTGCAAAACATTTCATTAAACATTTGCATACCTCGAACGGAACTGCTCGGGGTATGCGAATGTTTAATGTGATTTTTTCTTACTAAGGCGATTTTTATTGCAATTATTTGGTAAGCGAATAATCGCGAATACTGCGATATTTGAAGGCCGGCCGCGGGCCTCGAGTTTGAGACCCCTGTTCTAGAGTCTCGACAAGGGAAAGGTATTGGAGCTCATCTCACCGGATTAGTGGGCGTCCAACAGGATCCTGTAGGATTAACAAAATGTTACCATGGAAGTGGAACAATACAATGTATATATGTGAGCTCATGAGTGGAGCTTAGTGTCTCCAACCTCATTGGCCAGTGAGAAATCCAGAATTCTGCTCGAGTCCTGAACCCCACCCCCATGTCAAGGCATGAAGACATCACAATGGGGACTGAGCACCATGCCTGTGTGTCACGTGGCTGGGTATTCACTAGAGAGAAGCTGTCCAGCCAATACGCTTTCACCAACATGGGGATTTGCCATGCCAATGTGCACAGTGAAGGAGAGAAGAGTCCTTTGAGGGAAAGCATGTCTTATCCTGCACTAACCATTCCTGACTCTCCCTAGTTCAGTCTATGACTTTCTCCTTTTCAGAAATCAAGTCCAGGCATCCTCATCCTTAACGTTCACTATAGGTCTTTCCCCTCCAGATGGTTTTTTCTCTATTTTTTATTCTGAACACTAGATAAACCTTAAGAAGACTGGTTTACTTGATAAACCAGTAAGAAGACTTACTGGTTGGAGTTTTACAGGGTCTTTCCCTGACTCTGAAATATCAGCCCTGTCTCTCTGTGGACATACAGGACTCAGCTTCCATGAAAGAAATCAACCTTAATGTTCACACTGAAGGATGGTTTTCAAGAAAATCTGCACAGGGAAATTGAAATATGAGTCAGAAGAGCTTCAAGGACTTGAGGACAAGTATTGTGTGCTGAAGGCCTGCCTGGGTTTGCTCCCTGCATTGCCTAGTCCCTTTACTATATGCTATTACTAAACTCTGAGCACAGTGTTGGATGAAAGTCCTGAACTTTGTTGGCTATTACCTCAAAACACAACAAATTCCTAATGAGAGCTACTTTAGCCCCATGACTGAGCAAGTAATCTGAAAATGGACTACATGCCTGACTGTACCTTATGTGCGTTTGTGTAGGTTTTTAGGATTGCTTTAGTCAATCCCCATTCACAACTTTCTTACACCATAAGTTTCTTACTATGCCACCTGGAAGTTTACTTCATGTTCCTCATACACATCTCTGAGCAATTTGGAGAGGTAGGTAGAGTCAATTTTGTGGACACTTTGTCCTGAAATTTGCTCATAAATTGAAATGAATCTATCTAAAGTTGATGCTATTGTTAATATACTTTGAACCCACAAATGTCTGGGATTATCAAAGTCCATGTGAAATCTCTTTATAATTAAATGATGAAACTCTATTGTTTTAATCATGTGGCAGGGCTATGGGCCAGTAATACTGGAATTTGTCTAACAGTTTCATTATGCTATCAGTTTTAAGTGTTTGAAATAAATTATTAAAATATATCTACTTGAAGTACTTAAAATTATATAAAAATCTTTACATGAAAACTAGAATGCTAGACTAAAGAGTTTTATTTGAACAAGTTTATATCAGTTTTGAAACCACAGATGACTTCTTATGACTTATTTCTGGCTCTGTGCTTATTGTTTAGTTCTGAAAGTGTTTGGAAAGTATTCATGGTGCCATGCAATCTCCTAACTCTATGTACTAACTTCCTGGTGCATTTTTAAAATAAAACTTTAAACATTTTAATTGAATCACCATGTGATACAGAGTTTTGAGCACTTTTTCTGCCACTAATGCCCCCAGTTTACCTCCTTCCTCTTCTATCCACTTTGCTCCTTACCATACCTGGATCTTAGGCAGATTTTTTTTTTTTGGTTTTGTGCCACACTCGGTGACCCTCAGGGGTTATTCCTTGCTATGTATTCAGAAATAGCTCCTGGCTTGGGGGACTATATGGGACCATATGGGATGCCAGGGATCAAATTTCAGTCTGTCCTAGGATAGCTGCATGCAAGGCAAATGTCCTACCACTTGTGACACTGATCCAGCCCCTCTTAGGCAGATTTGTAATTATCTTCCTCTCTCTGTCTCTCTTTGTCTTCCTTTTTTGCCTATTAAGCATTGTGGTTTGCAGTACTATTACTGAAGTAATACTGCCAAACAACTTACCTGAAGCATCCTCTGTCAGACACAGACATGCATTCTCTTTTTTAATAAAGCTTCTGGGCTTACCTATTGCCAACACCAGGCCCCTGATGATCAACCAGAATGTTTTGCCAGGTATGACTGGACCTGTTTTTCCACCTTAGGATCTTTGAATTTACTAACGGATTGGGGAGTCCTTGGGATATTAAAGTGGGCCAAGGGGGAGATTTGGACAGGGGCTTGTTCTGAGCTCAAGCAACTTTTCAGAACCAGTGTGTAGATTGGTTTTAGTGAAAGTCATTTCCTCTTCTTGTTAAGCATAGAAACCTACTTAGATGATGTGTTTGGGGCAGGTAGGAGGCCACTCAATGAGGAATTGGTGACTCTAATCCAACCACTTTCTGCAAATTGTGGGAAAAATTTTAGTCACAGGTCCATTTTAGTCCATTGTGAGGAACATGTCAGGAACAATTGGCTGTGTAGTTTGACAGCTGCAGAAGTACCAAAGATTAGTGGGAAAGGTAGCCCCTGCTCCACTGAGAGGAGGTGCTTTCCTCTGAGAAGGGAGGAGGTGCTTCTAGGGGTGAGGGTCAGAGCAAGAATGAAAGCAGATCACCAGGAATGGTGAGCTGTGATGCCAGGTCTCTGCAACATCGCAGAATCTTAGGTAAGGATGAGGTAGCAGGAAAGAATCTCAAGATGGAGGTTTGAAGTTCAGAACTGAGCTAGGACCTGAGCTCCACCACACACTCACTGTTCATTTTGCAGTACTAAGTTTCAGGAGTCTTAAAGCACTGCAGAAGTTTCCTCCAAGGTTGGACTAAGTTGGGATAGAGACAGTGGGCTCAAGGCAGGGGAAAGGCCCATTTCTTAGGTCCTGGAAGTAAGTCCATTTTGACAAGCAAAAGAGATATGATGTTCCCTGTGCTACCTGCCTTTGACATGTGAGTTGTGCTTAATCTGGTATATCCAGACTCAGAATCAGGCTACTTCAGGTACCTGTCCTCCCAGTGTTGTGCCTACAGAAAGAATACCAGAATAAATAGGTTCAGTCTCTGTACTAGTAGCAAAACCAGTGTCTTTTCCACCTGCAACAATAAGTGGAAACCCTTCAGCAACACCTGGCTTACTACAATCACCTGTCCTCTGAGAAGGAACATGTGAAACAGCAACTCCCAAACTGAGCTCAATGTTATCCTGATTCTCATGAAAGAGAAGAGGCAGGATCTTCAAAGTAGTTGTCCCTAGGATGGGAGAAAGCAGAGCTACAGAGCAAACCAGAGTGAAGTGAGCTCCACATCAGGCCATTCCACTTCACATGGCTGTTTGAGATACTGAGTCTTCTCTAGAGCATACGGAGTAGAAGAGAATGTGGAGAAGAAGGTGCTTATATATGCTTGGAAAGAAGACAGTGGAGAGAACACCAATACATTTGAGTCTTGCAGGCTACCTGTATGGTAAACCTGATACTGCACCCTGAGGCCTATGGGTTACTTTCCTTAACTCATGGTTTTCTCCTCAGATTACTCTACTCTCACCTTCCTTTCAGGTGCCATAGGCTAGCCTCCAGACACACTCATGGTACCTTGTGAGAAGCCTGGAAAGGAGTATTCTTCCATAGAACTTCCTTACAGGCACACTTCTTCTGACCTCTTATCTATAGCAGAAATACTGGGTAATACCCAAGGTGGACCTGAGCATGTGGACCTGAGCATAGTAAACAAGTATCTCGAGCCCATCAGGATAGTCCCTGAGCTCTGGATGAAGCAGAAATCCATAGTCCGGAACCGGAACAAAGGTCATATTCACTCAATAGAGACACTAGGTCTTGAAAGACAGGACAGACCAAGACTGGGTTTCATACAAAGGACCAAGCAAATGTAACTATAATCTAGCCCCTATCTGTAAAATAAAAAAAAAGTCCACTGTTGGGTGAGAGCACCCCAGGCATTGTGTTTATAAGTCCTTAGGCTGATGAGTCTGATGAAGCAGGGAAGTGGCAGAGAAATAATACACCAAGCAGTCAGAAAAGATATTCATCAAAGTCATCTCACTTTGTTCCTCATGGCCTATCTGCCATGCTCATTCTCTCCTGCCCTGTGCTACCTATCAGCCATGTGTATTTTTTTTCCCCTGTACCCAAAGCCAGCACTCTTTATTATCCAGAACCCCACCCACTAGGGTGGGGGAAGGCCCTGTTAAACAGAAAAACAAAAAAGAGAAAAGTTACTGTTAGGGTCCCCTTGTTGTCTTTACCCAAATGAGGCAGCCAAAAGTCCTGGATAATGCAACAAGCAGACGAATCCTTATTCAAACCAATGCACTGGGGCCTGACTCTCATTGTCACAGCTTTTGAATATTAAGAGTATTGAATCACAGTAATTCTGCCTCTCCCTCTCAGTTTTCTGTAGCTGTTATTAAACCATCAAAAACCCCTAGTGGCTTTCTTAACAAGTTTACATAGGGCTCAGGGTCTAGGGGAAGCATTTTCACATAAAGGTGGGATCCAATTATTTCAAAATGAACCCCAAGGCTGGATCCAATCAAATCTTTGTAAGACTAAGCCTGCGTGCTTCTACCTGTGTGTCATCCTTTTCTAATCTTCAAGGGCCATTTGCTATACCTCACTTGGCCATTACAGTCCCTCCCTCTTGTGACCTTCTAAGATATCTTGTGCTGGAATGCTCCTATAGCTAGCTTGAGGGCCAGCTAGAGGAGGGAACATGGCAAGCCTGATGTTCTGTCCCTAAGGTCTGGTTTCAGGAATTAACTGCCTCCTCAGGCCTAGTCTTTTACCTTCTAGTTACAGCCTAATCTTCTCAAGCAAGCAAAGTACAGAAGCTAAAGTGTAGTTAATTCTAAGCAAAATTTCATAACAGTCACACTCTGCAATACATCACAACAGTTACAAAACTTTTTTTCTACTTTCTCTCCTGGAAACCTCAGGCGGGAACCTCAGATCAGAACTCAAAGCATCAAAGTTTAAATTGTATACATCATTCTCAAAACATTCAGCCTTTTCCATATTTTATATACATCACAATTTTTTCCTAATACTTTTCTGAACACAAACATTAGATCCTTTCTGCAGATATACTAAATTTGAAAATTTTTAAATATTCTTACACCAAACATGTAATACCAGTCTAGAACATATGAGTTTCTTTCCATAAACTTCTCTAAACAAAACCACAAGAACATTTTGCGTATTTAGATAGATAGATATACAGTTTGAAAATAAGTTTGCTTAACATTCTTATAATGAGCACCGTTAATAAGAGTCTATCGTATACAAGTTTCTTTTCCATCAACTTCTGTGGAGAAAGAGATTAGAACACTTTAAGGTATACAAGTTTCTTTTCCATCAATTTCTGTGGAGAAAGAGATTAGAACACTTTGCGGACATAATTTGAGAATAAGTTGCTACATAATAATATGCAATAAAACATCATAGCAATTGGGAAACATTCACTAGGATAGCTGGGACCTTTTAAAACTCTAACAACGTTATGCATTTCCCTAGAATTGTGCAAATATTAAACCACTAAAGTTAGATACAAAAATTTCTGTTTGCAGTGGGGCTTAGAACAAAACAATAAAATCCATACAGATAAAACACATTTTAACCAGCAATGTAGTGATCAATGCAGATAGGGTCAAGAGATTAACCTGCAACAAAGTAAATTTTTTGGAGATAACCCAGGTATAGCTTCTCCTCAGTGAGCTTTGACTGGGTTTGTATTCTCAATATCCACCTTCTTATCCTTTTGTGTTAGGCTGCTGAGGTCATCTGGGATGAAAAGACTTTCAGTTCCAGAGCCGGAATTTGGGTGAGAGGACTCACTCATCTGCCTGTTGTTGGTCCCCTTTCAATGGAGCTTTCTGTCTGGCTTCTTCCCAATCAGTGGCCTCTAAAAGATTAGGGGCCAAGGTTCTCGCACAAAGCACCTTTGGTAGAGGAAAGGTCATGGGTCTCGGCTTCTGGGAGGCTTCTCAGAATCTTCAGCTTTCCCCCCTTCACTGCCTGCTTCTGTCCCACATGTTCAGGACAGGCGCCACGTGCACCAGGGATGGGCTCTGCACTCTTAATTGAGTTCAAGAAGGCCATGATTAGCCACCAGAGGGTCAAGGCACTCACCGTCATTGCAGTATACTCGGGTCCCTGGGTCCTGTGTTCTGTTCAAGATGTCAGTTGTAAAAAAAACGTATAAATTCCACGTGTTTGGTGAAACTACCCCAGGCACCATGTTTATAAAATCCTTAGGCCTATGAGTCTGTTGAATCATGGTAGTGGTGGAGAAATAATACACCAAGCAGTTAGAAAATATATTCATCAAAATCAACTCACTTTATTCCTCATGGCCTTGCTCTGACATGTACAGCCTACCTGCCATGCTCATTCTCTCCTGCCCTGTACTGCCTATCTGCCATGTGCTTTTCCCCCCATGCACAAAGCCAGCCCTCTTTATTATCCAGAACCCAACTCAGGATGAAGGAAGGCCCTGTAATGCAGGTGGACTTTTACATACCAAAGAAGAGGTTAGGGAAACAGGAAGTTGGAAGAAGGGTTTCACTTCTTTACTTTTCCTACCCCCATTTCCCTCCTACTTTCCTTTTTCCCTTCCCCTTGAGAAAGGATCAGTTACTACTTTATGGGGGGAAAAACAACAGAGAAGAACAGACCTTACACTATAGCCAGGGGACTCTCCCTAGCAATAGGGAAAAATACAAAACCCAAAGCAGATGAGCCTAATTTTTATGCACAAAACAAAAAAACAGATCCTTCCCCATACTTTTTATGGGTGAGTAAAAAAATAGCATTGACCAAAAATTCATAAAACTAAATTAAACTTTTAAAATTACACTGGGAAAAATAGACCTATGTGTGTGATCAGGGTTCTAAAGTGACCCTCAAATAATCCAAGAGTTACAAACCTCTGCCACACTATGCCACAGGGGAATAGATGAACATTTCATAAAGCCAGAAGAAAAGTAAAGGAGAAGGGATGAACTCCTATGGCATAGTCAAGCATGACGGATGCTCCTACGCCATGACCACACATATGATCCTGGAAACATAACCTTTTCAACTTTAGTCAAAAGGAGTATTGTGCCCCAAAAGGACACAGGATGGGGGTCAGAAATATTCCCTGTCACAAGATATGTAGCTGGCAGGGGATGGAAAGTTCCAAAAGGCTAGATCTAGAGGGAAAAGAAATGTTCATGTGCTTGGCTCCAGAGGTCAGGACAGATGTTCAGGTGCCTTTTATTACCCTGGCTTTAGTTTGCAAGGCTGCAGGAACGTATTTTAGGAGAAACAGTTTTTAAGAAATGACAATTGGCTGCAGGCACTGTTTCTGGGGGCTGATTAGCTCTAGGACTGGTTCAGGGAAGTTAATTGGTGGGAGCTGGTTTTAGGCTCTGTTGTTAGTGAATAGTCCTATTTCCAAGGACTACTTAATAATCTACCAAGTTGAAACGGGGGGGGGGGGGCTCAAGGCTTGTGTGAAATGATTATTTCCCTCCCAGAAGTTTTTTGATTCAAGGGTAATATGCAATTACTCATAAGGCAGAAGCTTCCTAAATGATTTTTCTCACAAATCACTGAGAGGCTAGAGCCATTCCATGAATAATATCTAGCTGTTAAAAGCAAATAAGAAAATGTCTGCCACAGTTCAACTTTTGGGAAATTTTCTAATTTGTTTGTTTGTTTTTTGGCTTATTTGTTTCTCTTTATGAAATGAGAAACTGCTCTCAGTTTGATATCAAGAGGGAAAATTGTGTAAAAAGTGATGGTTTAATAACAGCTACAGAAAACTGAGAGGGAGAGGTAGAATTACTGTGATTCAATACTCAATATTTAGTCATTTTCTTTTTTACATGTTGTTTTGTTTTTGCACCTGGTGGTGCTCTATCCACTATACAATCTCTTCTATTATATGTTCTGATGCTAAAGGCAACAATATGTGGTAATGGCATATGTAACATTTAAGATTTTTATATCTAACCATGATTTTTGTTTGGTATTTGTGACTTTGTTATTAGGAATTACACCTGGCCTGACTTGGGCAACCATGTGGGTTGAACCCCAGTCAGTGAGTATAAGGCTAGTGTTCTCCCCACTGCATTATAATTCTAGTCTACAAATCCAAAGCCTTTCAAATGACATGTGAGGGGGGCTGGGTGATGGCTCAGCACCTAAAACGTTTGTCTTGCAGCAAAAGTTTGCCTTTGGCTATGCTGTGTGCCTAGCAGCTCTGCTCTCTGTATCTCTGTTGCTACAGCTTGAAGGGAGGTCCACAGCTGGAAAGATGAGTGTGGCATGAGTGTGACCACTGAGGAGCACTATAGTCATCTTAGTGAGCTATTACTAAATGCTAATAAAAGTAGAGCAAATTCTGGTGACCTCACAAAGCCAGCATGTAAGTCACCTTCCCCATTATCAGTAAAGAATCAATGGAGGTGAAGGAAGCAGGAATATAAGTAAATACAGAAATCCAATGATATGTGATCAGTTTTCAACCTCTGCTCCCACTCACTGTCTCCACTCTCTAGAACTGATTCCAGTTCTTCACAGTCCTATACTAACTGCTAGGCCATGGTGCTGAGCATATTATGCTATCTTCCCTAGCCTCTAGTCAAGTGATATCATGCCAGTAGGAAAAGGGATGCCACGAGGGAATGTAGTATCAAGCAAGGATGTGTTTGTTTAAGTCAGGCAGATGGTTCTTCAACACTTATAGGCACACCACTACCTCTAGACCTTCACACAGAAGGTCCCTTCTCCACCCCAAATGATTTCTGACTCAGGTTACAGTTTAATTTCACTTTCAGAAACTTATCCTGACTCTTCAGGATTGCCAGGGTGCCCTTTTCTGGTTTTAGGTTAACTCTAACAGCATGCTTGTGTCATGCTTGTGTTTGCTGTCCAGGGAAGAAAAGTTTTTTTTTAAATGTGTGTGCGTGTGTGTGTGTGTGTGTGTGTGTGTGTGTGTGTGTGTGTGTGTGTGTGTGTGTGGTGTGGTGGGTCCACTCTTGACTGTGCTCAGGCTTACTCCCAGTTGTCGCCTTACGAATTACTCTTGGAGGGGCTGGGGGACCCTATGTAGTGTCAGGACTTGAACCCAGGTTATCATGATACCTTATTTCCTATACTAGCTCTCCAGCCTGAGAGGAAAGTTCTCAAGGGTGACGGCATTGTATTGCTCATTGCTTGCTATTGTTCTCCACGTAGTATTTGGCATCTGACAAAATATTATATACAATATATTGTACATATTATATTGTATGTATACATATATACACATGTATATAAGCTTTATATACACATTTCTAGATATGTATATGTACATATATGTACATTTATGTATATGTGCATGTAATTATACATAATATATTTTACATATATTTATATAATTTTGGGCTACTCCTGGTGGTGCTCAGGAGTTATTCCTGGTTCTGCACTCAGAAAATACTCCTGGTAGGCTTCTGTGGGACCAGATGGGTTGCAGGGAATCAAACCTGGATCAGCCATGTGAAAGGCAAATGCTCTACCCAGTATGCTATGGCTCTGGTCCCCCAAAATTATATTTTAAGTAACATAATACATGGTATCGAAATGGTTTTCATTATCAAAGGCTATTTTTTATGGTTCACACATTTGTTTTAATCTCTCTCTCTCTCTCTTTTTTTTTTTTTTTTTTTTGGTTTTGTGGTCACACCTGGCAGCATTCAGGGGTTACACCTGGCTCTAATCTCAGAAATTGTTCCTGGCAGGCTCAGGGAACCATATGGGATGCTGGGATTTGAACCACTGTCCTTCTGCATGCAAGGCATGCAAACGTTCTTTTGCATGCAAACACCCTACCTCCATACTATCTCTCCAGCCCCTTGTTTTAATCTTTTAACTTTGAAGTAATATTTTAATTTATTTTGCAACACCCAGAAGTACCCAGGGCTTACACTTGTGTGCTCAATAATCACTCCTAAAGCAGCCTGAGGGACTGAATTCAAGTTGCATGCAAGGGAAGCACTCACCTGCTGAATTATCTCCCCAGCCCTTAATATTTTTTACTTTATTTTTAGAGTGTAGAGGATTAAACCCCTACATACAAAACTACATATACTGGGCCATATCTCTATATTACTTGCATTTATTTTCACAAAAAGTTATTCAGTAGAGTGTGATGAATAGACTAGACCCAATATTTTATTCTAGACATTAACGACATTAACATGAAATAATGTCCCACTTTGTGGGGACTGTATTTTAGTTTTGGGCCATAGCTGGCAGGTATTTTTTATTTGGGAATCAATATATTTTGCCTATTCCAGCATGCAATTAAGTAAAAGTCTTTGTTTCAGATAGTATAGACACAGAACTTCAGCTTTACAGCTGACACTATGTAGGAACTCTGGTATAATTCCATCTGATGCCCAATGTTCTTTTAATCATGAATTAAGAAATAAATAAATTGTAGGGTACCTCAGGATAAGGAGGTGGAAGACAGAAAAAAATGTGCTGAAGTAAAAAGTCCATCTAGAAAGTAAATGATAAGTGGATCTCATATATTTGTTAATTGGAATAAAAAGATTCATTCTCTATTTTATAGGTTCCTATTAATATAGACACATAAAATAATTGTCTACAGATGAGGGCTGAAAGGACTGGCTCATGATATGAAGCTCACTACAAAGAGTGATAAGTGCAGTTAGAGAAATAACTACACTGACAACTATGGTGTTAATGAGTGAGAGAATGCCTGTCTTGTATACAGGCTCAGGGGAGAGGGAGATTGGGGACATTGGTGATGGGAATGCTGCACTGGTGAAGGGGTATTTTTGTTATGGCTGAAACCCAACTATAATCATGTCTGTAATCAAGGTGCTTGAATAAAGATATTAAAATATAATTATAATTATTATCAAATTGTATTGACTATATTATCAAATATAAAATATAAGGAAGAAAAAGATAAAAACTTGTTCTTCCCTCTCCAAATCAAATTTAGATGGACTCCAAACCTCCCACATGCCATGCATGCAGACTAACCTAGGCACTCTCTCCCCAGCCCTGTTTTTTTTTTTTTTTTTTTTGGTTTTTGGGCCACACCCATTTGACGCTCAGGGGATACTCCTGGCTAAGCGCTCAGAAATTGCCCCTGGCTTGGGGGAACCATATGGGACGCCGGGGGATCGAACCGCGGTCCGTTCCTTGGCTAGCGCTTACAAGGCAGACACCTTATCTCTAGCGCCACCTTCCCGGCCCCTGTTTTTTTTTTTTTTTTTTTGTATTTGGGCCACACCCAGTGGCACTCAGGAGCTACTACTGGCTCTGAAGTCAGAAATCACTGCTGGCAAGCTCAGGGAATCACACAGGACACTGGGGATCAAACCCAGTTTAGACTCATGCAAGGCAAAATCCTGCCCCCTGTGCTATCTCTCAGGCTCCTCCCCAATCCTGTTCTATAGATTTTAATTAGTAGAAATAGTTTGCATGACACAAAAATGCACACAATTATGTCTTCAAACTTTGCTTTAATGATTTTCTTTTGTTCATTTATTTGTTGATTTATTTAGTTTGTTTTTGGGTTACAACCAGCAGTACTGATCTACATTTAGGAATCACTTCTGACAGACTTGGGGGAATAATAGGGAATGTCAGAAATTGAACTCGGGTCAGCCATGTGCAAGGCAAGCGCCCTCCCACTGTACTATTGTTTCAGCTCTCTAACAGTTTTAGAAAGCAATTATTTCCTTTTCAACTTTTCTAATAAATAGATTGATCTAAGTTGCACAGCAGAAGTATTTGACTATGATATAATATAAATAAGTCAGTTATTTAGTCATCTGTAGGGAAAAGTTGAAAAGGAAATAATTGCTTTCTTATAAATAAGTCAGTTATTTAGTCATCCTGTAGGGTAGGCTTTCCTTTGTGATTAATTTGGTGAAGTTGGGTTAATTAAATTCAATCTTCAGAATAGAAGGAAGAATCTATCCCATTGATCTACGTACTTGGCCACCAAAACAGCAGCCAAGAGTCTGTTACTTGGTTTCTTGCTCCATCTTGTGGCTATACATGTATATATACATACATATGTATGTATGTGTTACATACACACATGTACACATGCACATGCACATATATAGTTTATAGTTACAGACAAGTTACAGGGAATTCTAGTTTTATAGTGCAAATGAATCCAGCTTGTCTCATTTAGAAAAGATAACCTAATACTAAAAAATTATTATTTAAAACATTTTTGGGGGCACATCTGGCCTGTGTACTATCTCTCCAGCTGTACTATTTCTCCAGCCCCTTTTAAATTTATTTTTCTTTATTTAAACACTGTGATTACAAATAGTTAAGGTTTAGTCACAAAAAGAACACCTTTCACCAGTGCAACATTCCCACCACTAATGCACCCCATATCCCTCCACCCACAACCCCTGCCTGTATTCAAGACAGGCATTGTACTTCTCTCACTCATTAACATTGTCATGGTACTTCTAACTTCACTCAGCCCTCCTAGAGGTGAGCTTCATATCCTGATCTGGTCCTTCCAGCCTTCATCTCTGGGCATTATTACAATAGTGTAACTTTATTTTTAAAGCTTTTTTTTTTGCCAATATATAAAAAACAGACTTTTTATTAAATTTTAAATTATAGGCTTAGAACTCTCAGAGATGATGAGAAAGTTGCAAACATTCCTTATTAGAATTTGGAGCCTGGTATTTGCAGCAGCCCTTGACATTCATGTAGAAAGCCATTGTTTAATCACAGGGCTTCCTTCTCACTATGTATTTTCATCTTCTTTTCTCTGTGCATAAGCAGATTTGCACACTCTAATCATAAGATACCAATCATATTCAGTTAGGAACTAATGAATGACTTAACTGTCGCCTACTAATTACCTTTATAAAGACCCCATTTCCAAGTATGATCATATTTGAGTCACAAAGAGGATTGTGACTTCAAAGATAACTGTGTGTGTACACAAATCCACAATAGAACACATAATATGGTGAATATAAGAGCATATAATATGGTGGGCCTTATAGGATTAATACTGTAAACCATTTGCACAAATAAGAACCCTCCCAGTAAATACTTTTGGTTTATAAGATTAGAACAGCATTGACAGGTTGAAAAATGATTACAGTAAAAATGATTACAGATTGTACCATATACAATATCTGAATTTACCTTTACCAGTATAAAAGTGGAAGAGTCAGGGCACTTAACTTTTCTTCCCTAAATTGTTGCCTGGATTGAGATTGTGAAGTTGATACCTGTCTGAGACCCGAGCTGTGAAAATGGGATTGTATAGTTGAAGTAGCTGCTTTATTTAGTGTCAAACAAGACCATCTTCAAAAAACAAAACAAAACAAAACTTTACTTCACTCATCCTTTTAAACCCTCAATTAAAATCCCAGAACCTGAATGTAAGATGCAACGTGATAGTCTCTTCTCTCTTTTACACACATCAAATATGATCTGAATTTGTCTCACTAAGGGAAGCTGTGTTAGTCCAGGCAAGAGGGAGAAGCAGTGGTCCACAAGACTGAGAGAGGAAGCTGATCACTGCATCACTGTCTTGGCCTCTGTCACCCTGGGAAGATGGTAATTTGATCATTTTTATCAACTTTGGGGAAGTCAGATAGGAGAATCCTTCTAACTTTGATTGATGGCTGTCAAAACAGAAATCTGGCTGTTGTTTGACAACTGATGGAAATGTAAGTAGCAGACCATATATATAGCAAGGCTTGAGGACACTGGTCAATCCTAAGAGGGCTAATTCTTTAATAAATGTATTCAGCAAAGCATGTCGGGGAGCACCCCATGTGCACACACAGAGGATTAAAAAATTCCTGCCAACCCAGAAAAATCCTTGTACATTCTCAGGTGCGGGGTCTGTACATATAGTACATGAACTCACCAGGAATCACACTTCTCCATTCTGTGGTTCTTGCACATCTTTTTTTCAGTTTTGGTGCTCATGGGTGTCAGGAAGGGATTTGAATTGGGAAATGGGGGTTGTCATACTCTTTAGTTGAAGAGCTCACACACCTGTTTGCGATGTGGATAGAAATTGCTTGAGATAGCACTCAGCATATGAAATCAAATCCTATGCTTACAAGGAAGATAACCGCTTTCTACCGAATATGCTAATTTGGATTGGTAACTACAGAAAGTCTTATTACAGGATGCTTATAAAGTGCTTCCAATTATCTTTGCTTAACTGCAAGGGAAAGACGGTTAGTTTGGGAAAAAGGAGAACCACCTCCATTTGGAGGTATTCCACGAGACAGTTTCTTCTTGCTTTTACCAATTACGTTATGTTAATCAACATCTTTGAGATGTGCGCCCACGGAGACACCTAGATATACTTAGCTAGCACACCCGGGAGTGCTTAGGGATTATTCTTGGCAGGCTCTTGGGACCACATGGGGTTTGGGGGTCAGCCATAAGCAAGGCAAACACCCTAGTACCCACTGCACTATTGACACCAGAAGGACATACTTTGAAACTTTGCTATAGAGATACATTTTTTGCTTTGCTCTGTTTTGGGGCACACACGCACTCAAGCGCGCGCGCACATACACACACACACATACACACACACACACACTGGGAACCATATGTGATGCTGGAGAGCGAACCTGGACACACACACACACACACACACACACACACTGGGAACCATATGTGATGCTGGAGAGCGAACCTGGACACACACACACACGGAACCATATGTGATGCTGGAGAGCGAACCTGGACACACACACACACACACACACACACACACACACACACACACACACCGGGAACCAAATGTGATGCTGGAGAGCAAACTGATTGGTGATTGTGTACTACCCTAGGGTGGGGGCAGAATGCCAGGTCACACCCTAGGGTAGGGCACAATCACCAATCAGTTTAGGGTGAGTGAGTAACATAGTAATCCCCTAAAATATTTACATACACAACAACCGGGAACCATAGGTGATGCTGGAGAGGAACCTGGATAGGCTGAATGCAAGTCAGATGCATAGAAATACGCAAACTCTAAAAAAAAAAAACCTTTAGAATTTATTGTAGATACTTTAAGGATCCTTAGAAGTATATGCAAAAAAAAAAAAATAAAATGTCCATTTCTGGCACATCAATCGTTTGCCCTTAGAATAGCCCTAAATGTGTTCCTCGATACAAGTCTTAAAGAATATCCTAAATTCCTTGGAGTCGTAGAGAAAGCATGGAGGTAGCGCGTTTGCCTTGCATGCAGAAGGACAGTGGTTCGAATCCCGGTATCCCATATGGTCCCCCGAGCCTGCCAGGAGCGATTTCTGAGCGTAGAGCCAGGAATAACCGCTGAGCGCTGTCGGGTGTGACTAAAAAACAAAACAAAACAAAACAAAACAAAAAAAACACCCCCCCCCCCCAAAAAAAAAGAATATCCTAAATTCCAAATCCAACCCAGACCAGGAAAGCAAGCCAAACTTGTTTTTTAAAAAAAGAGGTGACCAGACTTTTAAACTGTGAATGCAGACGCTCCTTCTCATTAGTAAAACAGCCTCTATGAAAGCCGCTAATCCAATCTACAAGTAGAAAGAGTTTGGCTTCCTTTCATTTCCTGAGCATCCTTAAGCCAGACCTAAAAGAAAAAAAAAAAATGACAAAGCTCAGCCGGCCAAGTTGAAGGACAATTGCGCTTGCGCAGAGCTGTTCTTTACCAAAAAAAAAAAAAAAAAAAAAAAAAAAAACCACAACAAACCCACCTACCTGTCCGGGTTCTCACGGGGCGATTCTTGGGCGGAAATCTCGCTTTCTCATTGGCCAGCGCCTTGACTCTTTCCCGCCCCCTTCTGCTGAACTTCCCTTCAACCTCTGACCTCGGGGCGGAAGTAGCTGTGCATTGTGGGCTTGCCAGGAGCGGCGGAGTTGAGCCTGAATGAAAGTGGCGCGCCTCTTTTGACGTTACCCGATTCCGAGCGGCGGGACTCGGACCCCGGCTGGGATTTTTTTTTTTTTTTGGAGTTTGGGGGCCTCCAGTGGCCCTGCCGACCGCGAGGCGGCGGCGGCGGCGGCGGCGCTGCTGCTGCGGGCATCGGTGGAGAAAGAGAGAGAAGCAGACTCTGCGTGGCGCCGGGACATGGCTCACAACAAAATCCCGCCGCGGTGGCTCAACTGTCCTCGCCGCGGCCAAACGGTGGCAGGTAACAGCTGAGACCGAGAGAGAGAGGAGGGGGCGCTTTGTGCGAGGCCCTCTGTGCGGACTTGGGGGTGGGTGGGCGAGGGGGCGCAGTTCTGTGTCTTTCGGGCCCCCCCTCCCCGTTGGTGTGTGTTTGTTTCAGGACCAAGACGTACCCCGGTCCCGTGCAGCTCGGTGGGCAAAGTGAACGGGGAGCCCGGCCTGGAGCGGGCGGGCGGGTGGTGGGACTTGTCATCGGTTAATTGAGCCGAGACACGTTTGGTGCGGAACCCCAGCCGCGCCGCCGGGCTTGCTCCGAGTGAAGTCGGTGAGAAACTTGGGGAAACTTTTCGGGTCAGTGTATGAGACGGTGGCTGACATCAGGGAAGAGCTGTTAAGGGGGGATTTGAGTCTAGGCTGAATGAATGAAGCTGCTTCTCAAGCCGGTGACTGGTTCCTGGGACTGAGCTATGGAACAGCAGGGACGGCGTTTGTCTTGCACGCTGCTGACCCCGCTCGATCTTTGTCACCCCATCTGGTTTTCCCAGCTAAGCACCGCCAATAAAACCCAGTGATGTAGCATAGATTTCTTTTTTCATCTTGAGTTTGACACGCAGTGGGCAAATGCTGCTTTCGAGACCTGTTTACATTTTCTGTGTGTGTGTGTGTGTGTGTGTGTGTGTGTGTGTGTATTTGGTGGTTGTTGGGGCTTCTGCTCCCCCTTTTTTAACCCCTCATAACATTGCCATTTTGAGATCCTATCCGTGTGCTTGAAGTGTCAGTTCATCCTCTTTACTGCTAAGTAGTATTCCATTTACATCATGATTTGTTTTCTTATTCATATGTCCATGGTCAGGTTGTTTGGAATCTTTTTTATTATTTATTTATTTATTTTGGGGGGCTCACCCGTTGGCGCTCAGGGGTTACTCTTGGCTCTGCTCTCAGAAATCGCTCCTGGCAGACTGGGGGAATCATATGGGATGCCAACCTCTGCTTCGTGCAAGGTAAACGCCCTACCACTGTGCTATCCCTCCGGCCCCTGGAACCTTTTATTTATCAGTATGAATTTGCTCTGAACTATTGATACACCTACACGTTTACATTTCTTTTGGGGTAGTGCTTCGGCCACATCCAGTGGTTCTTAGGGACTTTTTTTGGGGAGGCGGTACACCCGGGAGCGCTCAGGCATTATTACGCCTTGCTCTGTACTCAGTAATCGCTCCTGGCTCGGGGGACCATATGGGATGCCTGTGATCGAACTCGCTTATGTCCTGGGTCAGCTGCGTGCAAGGCAAGAGTCCTATGGCTGTGCTACCACTCTGGCCAGCTAAGGGACTTTTCACTGGAGGAGTGCTCAGGAATGACCCCTGGCTATGCTGTATAGGAGCAATAAGGAGGGTCAACAAGGCTGCAAGGTGAGTGGCTCACCTCCTATACTATCTCTCCAGACCCGTTTGTGTAAATTTCTAGGAGGAATAAGTTATATGATAGGTGTACGTTTTTTTGGGGAGGGGCATACCCTCCAAAAATACCGAACCCATGTCACCCTTGTGCAAGGCAAATGCCCTACCCACTGGTGGTGTTGCTCTGACCCCAAAGATTTTAAATTTCTACTAACTTCCATTTAACTTTTTTCTAAAAGGTATTCTCAACAACAAAAAGGAATTTGTAGTGAGCAATAAGTACGTCCTAATTATGAATGTACATAAGTACATTATTTAAATTTGTTTGAGTGGAATCTGGTGGTGCTGCGGATTGCTTCTTATTGTGCTCAAGTAACCATTGAGGCTCAGCAAGGGGGGGGGAGAGAGGGAGAGAGAGAGAATGAGAGAGGAGAGAAAGAGAGAGAGGAGAGAGATGAGAGAGAGGGGAGAGAGGGGAGAAAGGAGAGAGAAGAGAGAGGAAAGAGGAGAGAGAGGAGAGAGAAGAGAGAGAGGAGAGGGGAGAGAGAGAGAGAGAGAGAGAGAGAGAGAGAGAGAGAGAGAGAGAGAGAGAGAGAGAGAGAGAGAGTGTGTGTGCGCGTGCGTGTGCGCGTGCGTGCGTGCACGCGTGCCACAGTCATTGATAGTCAGGGTTACTCCTGGCTCTGTACTCATGGTGGTGCTTGGGGAACCAATCTAAGATGCCAAGAAAATGAACCTGAGTTGGCACCTGCAAGAAGAGGCTCTGAATCTAGTTACTGTACGTTTTGATTTTTTTCATCTTGTTTGTTGCCTTTCACATTTTATATATAATTCTCAAATCCATATTTGATAGATAAAAGTGGTAGTGAAATACTTTATAAGTAGGTCTTAGTGCAAGGAAGTGTTTTTCTTTAATGAGATATGAAATACTTTTCTATGTATTAATAACATTAACACACATTTTCCCCTTATAATGAAACAGTTGTATTTGATCCTGATCTATAGCAGGTTCTCCAATAACATTTCATGATAATGATGATAAAAAGCAGTTTTTACCCATGTTGAACACAAAGGCTGTTATTTGATGGGCCTATTTTTGTTAAGTTTTTTACTTTAACTTATAGCTTCCAAGAATGTATTGATAAGTTAAATGAAGACTTACCGTCCGCATACTTACTTTTTTATTTTCTTCTTTTTTTGGTTTGATTTAGTTTTTGGGTCACACCACATGTTGCTCAGGGCTTATTCCTGGAAGAAGTTGGGGGACCATGGAGTACTGAGGATTGAACCTGGCCTTGTTGCATAAGGCTAGTGCCCTACCACTATACTATCTCTACGTCCTCCATTTTATTGTATTTTAAGTGAGTGGTTAATCTCACCTATCAGCTTAATTGTGGTCCCTGAATAGAATCCCAGGCCTCCTAACATCCAAATTGGATCTATACTAGTAAGCAACACCTTTTTGATTTCTGATACTTATTAGAAGGTAAAGTGATTACAATCTAGAAATCACAGTATTTTCCCTAATTTCCCTAAAGTTCTATCTCTCATTGTGTCCTAGAAGTATTGACGTCATCACTTTTATTTTGGAAATGTAGGGTTATAAGTGTGTTCATAAAGTGAAACTTACTCTTCTTTTTTTTTTTTTTTTTTTTTTTGGGCCACACCCGTCTGATGCTCTGGGGTTACTCCTGGCTAAATGCTCAGAAATTGCCCCTGGCTTGGGGGGACCATATGGGACACCAGGGGATCAAACTGAGATCCTTCCTTGGCTAGTGCTTGCAAGGCAGACACCTTACCTCTAGCGCCACCTCACTTGCCCGAAACTTGCTCTTAATACCCTTATAAATTCAGTGAAAATATGTTATCATTGCCATTTTTAATTTGGGGGGCCATACCTGGCAGATTTCAAGGGTTACTCGTGGCTGTGCACCCAGTAATCACTTCTGGCAGCCTTGGACTATATGGGATGCTGGGGATTGAATTCTGGTTGGCTGCATGCAAGGCAAGCATTCTACCCCGCTGTGCTATTGCTCCAGGCACTCTCAATGTATAATATATGATTTCTTTCTTTGGGGAAATGGTATTTGGACAATACCAGATTGTGCTTAGTTCTCCACTTTCCTGGCTCTGTTCTCAGCAGTCACTCCTGATACTATGTGGGAATCCAACTGGAGTTGGCCATGTACAAGACTGGTGCTTAACCCCTGTATTGTTTCTTTGGCCCCATATTACATACATTTTTGTATACTTTTGCATATTTAGGGCACTCTGACTGCTTAAATTTTCCCATAATCCTAGCATTAGGATACCTCTTTGGTACTAGAAGTTTGTAGTTTCCCTGGATCAAAAAATGTGTGTGTGTGTGGGGTGGGGTGGGGTGGAGGGTAGTAGTGGTGGTGGTGGTGGAGGGTACTAGAGTTTGTAGTTTCCCTATATCAAAAAGGTGTGTGTGTGTGTGTGTGTGTGTGTGTGTGTGTGTGTGTGTGTGTGTGTGTGTGTGGTGGAGGGTACTAGAGTTTGTAGTTTCCCTGGATCAAAAAGATGTGTGTGGGTGTGTGGTGGTGGTGGTGGAGGGCAGACCTGGTAGTTTGCCTTGTTATTGGCTGACCTGGGTTCAGTTCTTGGCATCTCATAATGTTCCCTGAGCATGCCTGGAATGATTCCTGAGCACAGTGCCAGTAGTAACCCTGAGCACTACCAGGGGTTACAAACAAAAAAACAAAATAAAGATGGAGGTTGAAGGTAAAAATAAAGATGTCATTCGAAAAGCACAACTGGTCTTGCCCCTAAGTGGGGGTGGGTGGAGGATGATAGGGCAGGGAAGGTATGACAGCAGTGCTGTAGGGAAGTGGTCACTCGGAACGA
Source organism: Suncus etruscus (assembly GCF_024139225.1). Taxonomy (NCBI): domain Eukaryota; kingdom Metazoa; phylum Chordata; class Mammalia; order Eulipotyphla; family Soricidae; genus Suncus; species Suncus etruscus. Next base: position 49,935,005 of record NC_064851.1, read on the forward strand.
GGACTAGATGCTGAAAGGAGGTAAAGTAATATGTACGATGCCCTGTAAATAATAGTATTTTTTATTTATTTATTTTTTTTGGTTTTTGGCCCACACCTGGCGTTGCTCAGGGGTTACTCCTGGCTGTCTGCTCAGAAATAGCTCCTGGCAGGCACGGGGGACCATATGGGACACCGGGATTCGAACCAACCACCTTTGGTCCTGGATCGGCTGCTTGCAAGGCAAACGCCACTGTACTATCTCTCCGGGCCCAAATAATAGTATTATTAATCACAGTGCCTAAAAGAAAATAAAAAAACAAGTGTCAGCCATAGAGGTAGGTTGGTGGGGAGGAAGAAAAACTGGGGACATTGGTGGAGGGAATGGGATCAATGTAAGATTAATAATGGTACATTGCAGCCAGAAACTCAGTCACAGATAATTTTGTGACTGTAATTTTTGATAATTTAATTAATAAAATATATTACTGGGGCTAAAGCATTAACACAGTGGAGGAGGGTCTACTTGCATTGGGCCTACCTGGGTTCGATGCCCGGCATCATGTGGTCTCCTGAGCACCACTGGATATGGTCCACAAACAAAAAACAAGCATTGAAAAATGTTACTAATTATATACAATTTTTCTGTTAAGTTATCTTTTTAGTGAGACATACCTCTCTTGTGCTCTTGTCTCTGTGCTCAGGAATCACTCTTGAGAGGCTCTAGAGACCACATGGAATGCCGGGGATTGTTCCTGTATGCAAAGCAAGATTCCTATCTGTTGTACTTTTTCTCCAGTCATTGAAGTTGACTTCTTGTTTTTATTTTCATTCATTCATTCATTCACTCATTCATTCATTTATGCCACATCTGGCCATGCTTAGGGATCACCCTTAGTGGGCTTGAGGGATCATAGAGATTGCTGGGGGTCTAATCTGGGTTGGTCCTGCTAAACTATTGCTTTGGCTCCTGAAGCCATCCCCTTAAATTATGAAAGAGGGGCTTCTAAAGATACTAAGATATCTTAAAAAGATACTAAAATACTAAGATATTTCTGGATGAATATTTTTTCTTTTTGGTGCCAAAGATTGAACTCAGGTATCTCCTATATGCAAAGCAAATGTTTTACCATAGAGCTGCCTCTGTGTTCCCAGCTAAGTTTTTTGTTTGTTTGTTTGGTTTTTTAATTTTCTTTTTAGCTAAGTTTTGTTATTTTTGAACAATTTCTGAAAGATGGCGTACAGGCCAATACTCACTACCTTTTTGGGAAGTGCTGGGATTGAACCCAGCGTCTCACACATGGCCTGCTGCTGAGCTACATCCCCACACCAGCTGAACACTTTGCAGGAAACAAATGAACTCTTCCTAGGAGGATTAGACCCAGATCAACTTTTATTTTTCTTTGTGTGTTGTTGGTTTTTTTTTTGCCCCATACCTAGGGATGTTTGAGGGCTTCTCCAGGCTGTGTGCTGGGGGTTGGTCCCAGAGGTCCCTGGTATTGAATCAGACTTCTTAAATGCCAAATCTTATACTCCAGTCTTTCAAGTGCTCTCCCCATGGAGTCCCAGCTTCTCATTTATTACAGGTTTAGTGTTGAGCCTAAGTTTCTTTATGCCTCTATGTATAAAGAATTTATTGGAGTAATATAAATGAAGACAGACTTTTGATAGTATAACTATCAAATTCATAACTATAGAATTAAGAATTTGAAGTTTTAGAATTTTTTTAGTAAATATTTGAGTGTCTATTTTGTGATAGTTTATGAGATTAGGGAGGGTCTCAAACTCAGTTTACCTGGGGGCTGCAGGAGGCAAAGTCGGGGTGATCCTTGAGTGCAAAGTCAGTAGTAAGCCTTGAACATTGTGGGGTGTGACCCAAACAACTAAAACAAAACAAAACAAAACAAAAAAAGATTCCTCTAGGGCAGGGCCACAAAATGTCGTATGGAGGGCCGTGGCCTGCGGGCTGCGAGTTTGAGACCCCTGGATTAGGGAGATTACTAAAATACCGTGCTATATTTTAAAGAGGACATAGTTTTTTGGGAGTAGTAAACCTTTAGTTTTGTTTCTTGGATGTTTCCTCCCCCTAGTGCTGGGGATCAAACCCAGGGTCTGCAGATCATCCATTTATAAATAAAGTTCTATTGTAACACATGCAATAATGCCCCGATTATAGAATATCAGAGAAATGTAATTTTTTTTTTTGAGATTGGGGAAGGAAAGATGTGTAGCAAGAAGGAAATCAGGAAAGGTGGTGAGGAGGTGGCTTAGAGAATTATCTTTAATAAATACAAATTTTCTATATAAACTGTAAATAAGTGTGTATATATTCCAATTTAATCTCAGAAGCTCTCTCTCTCTTTCTCTCTCTCTCTCTCTCTCTCTCTCTCTCTCTCTCTCTCTCTCTCTCTCACACGCGTGCGCGCTCAAATGCCTTATGTTAGGATAGGTTGATATAGAGAGATAAGGCAGAGATCCTAGAATGAAAAGGTATCTTTGTCGTAGACAGTGTGAGGGAGGATGAGCCTGATCTTACAGAACAGTGCAAGGAATTTTAATATTTGAATTTTTTATAAAGTACATTGCCAAATCTTTTTACTTTTTGAGGGGATGGTGGGAACTTTCCAAGTGATGCTCAGAAAGTAGGTCCTTCCTGGGATTCAGTCAATTAGGCTTCAAGCGTCCGAAGATATGGTGCTGATCTGGGCCTATGGGACCAGGATGACCTGGCTACCCTGACCGTGCTTGGGGAACTATATATAAAATGTGCTGGGGAGTCAAGTTGGGGCCTTCTTTCCTTTTCTCTCTTTCCTGTCCTTTGACTCAGTTTTAAAAAGGCATACTTTGACTGTTCTGTAGTGAATGAATTAATGGAGGTAAGAACAAGTGGTGGGGCCTGGAGAGCTAGTACAGTGGAGATGGTACTTGCCTTAACACAGCCAACCAGGGTTCCATCCCCAGCATTCCATATGGTCCTTGAGCCCACCGGGAGTGAAATTTCCTGAATGCAGAGCCAGGAATAACCCCTGAACTCTGCTGAGTGTGGGCCAAAGCAAACAAAACCAAAATTTCCCTAAAACATGAACAAACAAAAACTCACCAAGAATGATGGTAGGGAGATTAGAGAGGAACTGCTGTGGTAGTCCAAGTGAACATCAGTGCGTTGATTTAGTAGTAGAGTTGAAGAGCACTGAGCAGATTTGAAGATACTGAAGAAGAAAATGTTCAGAACTTGGTGTTGGATTTAGAATGAAAATAAATGCTGAGTTTTAAGGTTTTGGCTTATGCTGTGGGATGATTATATCATTAGGGCTTTTTTGTTTGATTATTTTTGGCCACACCTAGTGGTGCTTGGGGCTTACTCCTGGCCAAATTCTGGAGCTATATCAAACCTGGATTGGGTGCATGAAAGGCAAATAATTTAGCTGCTGTTGTTCTCTCTTTCTGGCTTCATTAGGGCTTTTGCAGAAGCTGAGTGGAAGAGATAGTTGTGGCTCCCTCCCTTCCGCCCTTTCAACACACACACACACACACACACACACACACACACACACACACACACACACACGCACGCACGCGCACGCGCACGCGCCCAACCTTCCCCCCAACTCCCATACGTGACAGTGCTCAGGAATTACTCCTGGTAGGCTCAGGAACAGTATGGATGCTGGGGATAAAACCTGGCTCAGTCATGTACAAGGCAAACGCCACCGCCACTGTACTCCTGCCCCGCCACCATCAATGCTTGTCTTGCAAGGCAAGCTTCCTACCCACTGTACTATTGCTCTAGTCACCATGGAAGAGATATTTTAAATAAGCTGGTTGTTCAGTAGAGATGAGTCTACAGTTGAAATATGGGTTGGATTTCTAATATGCTTGAATTGGAGATGTATATTTAAGAATCACCTACATAAAAATAGAATTTGAAAGCATGGGTAGTTGATTAGTCAAGATAGTATCGATAGTAGCTCTGACACACAAACTCTGCAACCTCTGAGGTGCCAATCAACGTATGCTTCTATTTTGCTCATACTTGAAATGGATTGGCTACCGGGCAGATTTTCTGGGTATTTCTTCTTTCAGTAGTGACTCAGGGCTTTCTCCATTTTTGTTGTTGTCCTCTTAAACATGTGCCCTCTAAAGCTGCCATGGGAAGGGAAGTACAGGAATAAGTGATTTCTGTGGGATTTTCTGGTCAGCTCTGGTAGTGATTTTGTTCTTAGCCATTACCTAAGTATACCAGAGAAACTAAGAAGTAGCCTTTTTGTGTGCACTGAAGAAAATAAACAGAATTTGTTGAACAGACAGTATTCTCCTCTCCTCCCAATTTTCCTTACAACACTCCTTTGTGGCTGTGGATAAAAATTTCCAAGTAGGGAGTATAGGAGTATAGGGAGTATAGGATAGAATTCACAGAACGTTGACATTTAGACTCTAGGTAGAGGAAAGGTGAAGGAGCAAGAAGTTAAGAAAAATGAGCCAGAAATATTAGGTGCGTGGTAGAAATGAGAGTCAGCTATCTTGAAAGCCCAAGATAGTTTTTTTGAGAAGGAAGAAGTTTTTCAAATAGGAAGTTGTCAGGTATATGAGTTGTTGCTGAGATACTAAGATATTAGAAAAGTTGGTGACAGCAAGAAAAGGAGAAAGGATTGGTTGAAGGTCCTGATCCATAAGAAAACAAATGGGAGTCCAGAGTGATAGCACAATAGTAGGGTGTTTGTCTTGCACATGGCCAACCCCGGACAGACCCCTGTTTTATTCCCAGCATCCCATATGGTTCCCGAGCCTGCCAGGAGCGATTTCTGAGTGCAGAGCCAGGAGTAACCCCTGAGTGCCGCCAGATGTGGCCCATCCCCCTATCCCCCCATCCCCAAAAAGAAAGTAAAATGGAAGGGAACACAGATCAGGAAAGCATTGACTCTGAGACTCTTCCCCAAAGATTTTGTTTTTGGTTATGGGTGGGTAGGGGTCAAACTTGTTTGTGTTGTCTAGGGGATAGATGCTTATTTGTGGGCCGAGGGATTACACCTACCCTATGCATTGAAGATTGTATTAAGCCTTGCGGACTAGTGTTAGGATTGAACTCATTATGCAAGACTGCTTGCCTACCATTTAGTCAAGTTGCCCAGATCCTTAATAGTTTTGGCCCATAATGGGAGGATGAACAAAGGATAAAAGAAAAGATGGTCTCCGGCATAGATTTAAAATTCACTCCAAAGTCAGGCACTGCAAAATCAGGTGGTGGAGAGGTTTTATTGAACTCAGTTACTTGCATTATTCTCCCTCTGTTATTACCTGGATTTGGATGAGTGTTATTTGTAAAATCATCCCACTTGTCTTATCTCCGACCCCAGGTGAATGAGTCTAAAGCAGATTGTGCATGAAATAATCCAGATCAGGCTGAGAATGAAACACTTATAGTCTGGTTGTCTTCTGCCTCCTCTCCATCTGGCTGCTTGCCAGAACTGCTGTTTTTATTGAGGACAGAGACCACCCTTGGGTGGGGCAGTAAGGACAGTGTAAGGAGTCCCACTCAGGTTTACAAGTAAGTCAGTTTCTGTTTCAGGTAAATTGAAGTTGTAAGCAAACATGCAAAGGAACCAGGAATGATCTTTGTTTTAGGTAAAATGAAGTGTAACCTGTTATTCACTTTACTAGAGGAATAAGAGTATAGTTCTTTTTTGTTAGAATAACACAAAAAATAACATTACCCAATGAGGTCAGTATATAAATTTGGCTTTTCTTATTATGGCCTCTGTCTTATATTATTTTTTACTCTATATAAGAAAATACATCACATAGTTGACATAGTTGAACTTATAATGCATTTGTTTCTAGATAAGTGAAAGCTAAGTTATTATTAAAAAGAATAGAAAGAAAAAATAAAAAGGAAGAAGGAAGAAAAGAATGAAATTTAAAAAAAAAGAAAAAAGAAGGAAGTACAGGCAAGAATCATATCCACTGTACTATTGCTCTGGCCCTAATCTGGAGCATTTTTGTTTTTGGATTACACCTAGTGTTGCTCAGGGTTACTCCTGGCTCTGCCTATAGGAATTACTCTTGAGTTCTTGGTGTGACCCTCTGGGAAACTGGAATCAAACTTGGGTCTGCTATTTGCAAGGCAAACACCTTACCCACTGTACTAAGACAACCTCTCTCACCACTCCTATTCAACATAGTGCTGGAAAGACTTGCCATCGTGATTAGGCAAGAAAAAGATATCAAGGGCATCTAGATAGGTAAGGAAGAAGTCATGCTCTCACATTTGCAGATGACATGATGATATATTTAGAAAACCCCCTAAAGATAAAGACTCTACCCAAAGCTTCTAGAAATCATAGATTCATATAGCAAAGTGGCAGGCTACAAAATTAACACACAAAAGTCAATGGCTTTCTTATACACTAATAATGATAGAGAAGAAATGGACATTTAAAAAAATCCCATTCACATCAGTGCCCCACAAACTCAAATATCTTGGGGGTCAACTTAACTAAAGAGGTGACGGACCTATACAAAGAAAACTACAAAAGTCTGCTTCAAGAAATAAGAGAGGACACAAGGAAATGAACCCTGGATCATTGTTTTTTTATTGACCATAGTGTTATCTATCTTAATGTCATTTAGGAAGATTCTTGCCTCTGAAGACAATGTTAGGACCAAGATATGACAGTCAAGTTGCTGAAGAAAATCGCTTCCATCCCAGTATGCTCTCAAATTATCTAAAGAGTCTGAAGGTAAGAAATGCAGCATTTTTGAAAATGGATATTGTTATTCTTAATATTAATTATTGCAGGAGCTGTACCTGGCAGTTTGCAAAAGGCCACAATAAGCAGTGCTGAGGGGTCATCATGCTGCACTTGGTAGTGCTCATAGTGCCCATGTGGAATGAGGGACCAAACTCTTACTTCCTCACCTCATCCTCTTTTCTTCCTCTTTCCTCCTTTATTCTTTCCTTCTTCCTTATTGTCTTCTTCTCCTCTTCCTTTTCCTTGTAAGTTTTCTTCCTCTATATCATTCAGGGTTACATCTGCTCAGGGGTTACTTCTGGCTCTGCACTCTGGAATTATTCCTGGTGGTGCTTGGGGTCTATTAGGGATGCCAGCAAAAGAAACTGGGTTGGCCCTCTGCAAGGCAAGTGAAGTATCTCTCTGGCCCCCAAAGTATGAATTATTTGTTTTGCTATTCTTTTTAGAGAGTATATGACTCAAAATGATCTGGAAGTTGTGAGAATTAACCATTACTTTTGCTTGGCTGGGTTTTGGTGTGCATTTCTGGTCAAGACAAGGCCAAATATTATTACAATTATTTTTAAACCTTTACGTCTCTGAATACAAGCCATTTGTTTTGAGTTGGTGCACAGCAGAAGTAATGGTTTTTAATTCAGTGCAGGAAGACAAGCTGACTAGTTATGGAATTAAATCTCCAAAAAAGATACACTGGGCCAGAGTGATAGTACAGCAGGTAGTGAACTTTCCTTGCCTTGCTGACCCACGCTTGATCGTTGTTATCTCATATGGCTCCCTGCTTCACGCCAGGAGTGATTCCTGAGCTAAGAGCCAGAAGAGCACTGCTAGACGTGGCCCCCAAATAAAACGAAACTTAAAAAAAAAACCCCAAAAGGTAAACAATATAGCTTTATGAAATTTTCTTTCTTATTGCATGTGAATGTGATTTATTATGACTCTGAACATGTCCAAGCTAGTTACCAACATTTCATTAAAATTGCTTTTAATTTAAACAACATGGTAACACGGTTGTTCATATTATAGTTATTTTTTTAACAGATAAAGTTGTTTATGATTGAATTACAGTCACCAATATCAACAGTTTCCCTTTCACCCTCCTTAATGGCCTCTTCCCTCACATCCACCCTTTCCTGCCTGCTTCTGGGGCAGGTATTTTACTCTTTCTTTCTCTGCTGTATTGACTACTGTTAATGAAGGGGCACCACCATGTCCATTACATAGTAGACCATTTTTTTAACTGCATTCTCAGCTCTTTGTGGTAAGCTTCCTACCATGGACTGGGGCCTCTTAATTCTCGTATCTAATGTCTCTGGATATCATTCCCACACTGTTCTCTATTTCCTTTATATCTCACAAATGAGTAATATTATTCTGTTTATCCCTTTCCCTCTGGCTCATTTCACTCAGCATACTACTATCTGTGTCCATCCATGTATAAGCAAATTTCATGACTTCATTTTTTCCTAACAGCTGCATAACATTCCATTGTGTAGATGTACCACAGTTTCTTTAGCCACTCCTCTGTTGTCAGGCACCTGGGTTGCTTCTAGGTTCCAGCTATTGTAAATAGTGCTGCATAGAAGTGCAGAGGGCATTTTTGTATTGTGTTTTTGTGTTCCTAGAGTGTATCCTTAGGAGTGGAATCGCTGGATCATAAGGAAGGTCAATTTCCAGTTCTTTAAGGAATATCCATATTGTTTTCCAGAAAGGCTGGACTAGACTAGACAGCTTCCCACCAGCAGTGAATGAGAGTCCTTTTCTTTCCACATCCATGCCAGCACTAGTTGTTGTTCTTTGTGATGTGTGCCATTTTCTGTTGTGAGACATACCTTATTGTTTTGATTTACATGTTCCTGATGATTAGTGATATGGAGCATTTTTTTCATGTGCCTTTTGGCTATCTGTATGTCTTCTTTGAGGAAAAAATATCTGTTCGTTTTTTTCCCCCATTTTTTGATAGGGTTAGACTTTTTTGTCTTGTTAAATTCAGGTAGTACCTTATATAAGTATTAGCCCTTTATCAAAATGGTATTGGGTGAATAGATTCTCCCATTAGGTAAGGTAGCTTTTGTATCCTAGTCAAAGCTTCTTTTGAAGTGCAGAAGCTTCTCAGTTTAATGTGCCCCCATTTGTTTATCTTGACTTTCACTTGCTTGGGCAGTGGTGTTCCCTGCTTGACACCTTTCATCTTATTGTCATGGAATGTTTTACCTGGTGTTTTCCTCTGTGTACTTTATAGTTTCAGGTCTGATATTAAGGCCTTTAATCCATTTTGATTTGACCTTTGTGCCTAGTCGTTTTTTTTTTTTTTTTTTTGGCCACACCCGGTAATGCTCAGGGGTTACTCCTGGCTATGTGCTCAGAAGTTGCTCCTGGCTTGGGGACCATAGGAGACGCCGGGGGATCGAACTGTGGTCCATCTTAGGCTAGCACTGGCAAGGCAGACAGACACCTTACCTTAGCGCCACTACGCCGACCCCTTTGTGCATAATCTTAAAGAGGGTTCTGAGTTCACTTTTTTTGCATGTTGACCAGTTTTTCCAATATCACATGTTGTAAAGGCCTTCTTTGCTCCACTTCATATTTCTTGCCTCTTTATCAAAAATTAATTTTTTATAAAATTATGAAATTTTTTTCATAATTTTTTAAAATGCCTTTGGGTCTATCTCTGGATATACATCTATTTCATTTATCTGAGGGTCATCTGTCTTTATTGCAGTACCAGGCTGTTTTAATGACTATTACTTTATAGTACAATTTAAAATCGGGGAAAGTGATGCTTTTCATCTTCTTTTCCCCAAGGATTGCTTCAGCCATTAGTGGGTGTTTATTGTTCCAAATGAATTTCAGGAGTGTTTGATCCATTTCTTTGAACAATATCATGTGTATCCTTATAGGGATTGCATTAAATCTGTATAATGTTTTGGGAACTATTGACATTTTAATGATGTTAATCTTCCCAATCCATGAGCAAGTACATGCTTTCATTTTCATGTCCTATTTTATTTCTTGAAGCAGTGTTTTGTAGTTTTCTTTGTATAGGTCTTTCACTTCTTTAGCTAAGTTGATTCTGAGGTACTTGATTTTCTGAGACACAGTTGTATATGTCAGGGGTGGCGAACAAGTTCAACACAAAGAGCCAAAATTTAAACTGTGAGAGTCAGAGAGCCACACCATGCAGTGACCTGCCAAAACAGACAAACACTCACACAAAAGCATATACTTTTAACAATAATATATTAAACACATATTGCATTTTGCCATTTTGAGTGATGGTAAAAATCCTGTTCGCCACCCCTGGTATACGGGATTCTTTTCTTAATGACTTTCTTCTTTTTTCATTATTTGTATATAAAAATGCCATGGACTGGGGCCAGAGAGATAGCACAGTGTTAAGGTATTTCCCTTGCAAGCAGCCAATCCAGGAGGGATGGTGGTTCGAATCCCAGCATCGCATATGGTCCCCTGTGCCTGTCAGGAGTGATTTCTGAGCACAGAGCTAGGAGTAACCCCTGAGCGCTGCCAGGTGGACCCAAAAACAAACAAACAAACAAAAAAAGCCATGGATTTTAGTGTGTTAATTTTTTAGCCTGCCACTTTACTATATAAATCTATTGTTTCTAGAAGTTTATTGGTAGAGTTTGTAGGATTTTCTAAATATATATATTTATGTCATCTGCAAACAGTGAGAGGTTGACTTCTTTTCCTATCTGAATGCAATTGATATCTTTTTCTTGCTTGATTGCTATAGCAAGTACTTCTAGTACTGTGTTCAGTACTATGTTGAACAGAATTGGCAAGAGGGACAACTTTGTCTGTGCCAAATCTTAGAGGAAAGGCTTTTAGTTTTTCCCCATTGAATATAATATTTTCCATGGGCTTGTAGTAAATAGCCTTGATTATATTGAGAAAAGTTCCTGCAATTCCCATCTTGTTTGAGAGTTTTTATCATGAATGGGTGTTGAATCTTGTTAAATGCTTGCTTTATATCTATTCATATGATCATATGATTTTTATTTGTCCTTTTGGTGGTATGTTCTGTGACTTGCATATGTTAAACCATTTTTGAATCTCTGGAATGAATTCTACTTGGTCATGGTGATGTATGACTTTCTTGATCCTATTTGCATATATATTCATCAACGTCTGTAGTTTCTTTTTGTGACATCTCTGTGCTTTTGGTTTTAAGGTGATGTTAATTTCACAGAAACTATTTGGTAGTGTTTTCAGTTTCTTCAATTTCCTGGAAGAACCTGAAAAGGATTGGCAGTACGTCCTCTTTAAAGATTTGAAAGAGTTCACTAGTGATCCATCTGGGCCTGGGCTTTTGTTTTTGGGAAACTTGACTATCATTTCAAGTTCTCCAATAGTGATGTCTATTCAGATATTCCAGATTATCTTGGTTCAATCTTTGGAGGTTATAAGAGTCCAAGAATTTATCCATTTCTTCTAGATTCTCTTGTTTAGTGAAATAAAGTTTCTTAAAGTAATCTCTGATTATACTTTGAATTTTTGCAGTATCTGTAATAACCTCCCCTTTTTATTTCTAATTTGCTAGTAGTTTATCAATCTTTTTTTTTTTTCAAAACTCAATTCTTTCTTTCATTGTTCTTTTGGATTTTTTATTTTGTTTTCAGTTCATTAATTTCTGCTCTGAGTTTTCTTATTTCCTTACACCTGACTATTTTTGGTTCTTTTTCTGGTCATTCTTCAACTTTTTTAAGCTGTCATTTTAAATTATTTATGGAGGCCCCTTCCCTCCTTCTGTGTGTTTGTGAAGATATAAATTTGCCTTTTAGTACCACTTTTGCCATGTCCCACAAATTTTGATTATTTGTCTTTTCAATTCTCATTTGTTTCGAGGAATCTTTTGATTTCTTCTTTGATTTCTTCTCTGATTCACTGGCTATTCAGTAATGAGCTGCTGAATTTCCAAGTGTTAATGTTTTTTTCTATGTCTGTTTTAAATTCACTTCTAATTTCAGCACATGATGATTTGAGAGGGTAGTTGATATTGGTAAATTTTCTTTACTGAGGAATTAGTAAGGAAATTTATATCGTTCATACTTTTTGCATTTTAAGTCACAAACTTGAGAATTTCCTTTCCTTACATGATGTAGTGATGACTGATTTGATGGTGCTAGAACTATTGATGCTATTTTTTCTATTGATGCTATTCTTACTGTAGTTTATTACTTGATAATATTGAGGTTGTGAGAGAGATACAGAAAACGATTTTTTCCCTTTTTAAGGTAGATTTCTGTGATGTTTATAGCCTACATTCTTGTTCTTTCATTAGTTTACAAGTTAATTTATTTTGTGTTAGGGCTTTTGGTTCAGATGTGGCAAGAGTAAAAATTAAAATCTTCTTTAGTTGGATAAATTTGATATTTAATTAGCTTTTTGGGGACAAATTTAGTTACTACTTAATTACCCCCTTTTTTTAAGGTTAAAATGGGCTTGTTGGTGGATCTGACAAATACTTCAAGATTCTATGACAGAAATGATATAGAAAAAGAAGGAATCAAATATATTAAACTTCAGTGTAAAGGGTAAGTTGTGTACTTAGACTCTTTATGGTCAAAGTCTTTTTGGAATTTGTAATATCTTTTAAAAAATGTTTCCATATTACTAGACATGGTGAATGCCCTACTGTTGAGAATACGGAGACATTTATTCGTCTGTGTGAGAGATTTAATGAAAGGAATCCACCTGAACTTATAGGTATGTTTTACTTCTCTTTTTATTGTTCAACATTTTATATTGTAATTGAGTTTCCATGTTTTTTTTTGCAAGTAGACTAATAAATAATATTTTCTTAGAACAAAATGAAACAAAACAAAAATAACGCAAAACATTATGTACTGGGGGCCGAAGAGATAGCATGGAGGTAAGGCATTTGCCTTGCATGCAGAAGGTCGGGGGTTCGTATTCTGGCATCCCTTGAGCCTACCAGGAGCGATTTCTGAGCATTGAGCCAAGAGTAATCCCTGAGTGCTGCTGTGTATGACCCAAAAACCAAAAACCAAAACCAAAGCAAATAATCATTGTACTAGAGAATGGGCTAACTTTTAATTGTAGATGTAAATTGTAAAATGCTCTGGCCCCTTACTGACTTATATTTTATAATCTTAAATTTTATACCATTGTCAATTAAAACTTTTTTGTTTAGTATTATGTTTGAGGGGATCATTGATAGTGTGGTAGTTGCTCATTGTTTGCTACAGTGTAGTATTTCACCATAAAAAATTACAGTTAAGGGGCTGGAGAAATTATACAATGGGGTACTTACTTTGCATGTGACTGACCTGGGTTTGATCCTCTGCATACCATATGGTTCCCTGAGCCTGTCAGGAATGATTTTTTTTTTTTTTGCTCAAAGAAAAATTATTTAAGCAATATGTTTACAATTAATTATGGAGAAATGGATTGATTCCTGAAAAAATAAAAAACTTGTGCATTTATATACAAAAATAATCACAACATTATATTTAATAGTACCAAATTATAAGCAGTATGTGTCTGATGATTGAAGAATTAATAAGTGCAGTGAGGTATATAACGTGCAAAAATTAAATATGACTTCAAAATAAATTATTTTTGAAGACTATGTAGTCCCCTAGCATGTTCCCCACAATTATGTTATTGGAAAAATATGCTGATATGTTTGTAAGGGAATAATGCATGTGACGAAAAGGGAAGAAATAAATAAGTATTTAACCATAACTTAGGAATAGTTCTTTCTAGTTGATTAAATGGATTATTATTAGTTATTTCTAGTTGATTAAATTATTTTTTCTTATTACAAATTTCTTATAAAACACGTGGAAAATTTGTTTTTCAAAAATTAGTGCTGTGATAAGGATGGAATAGGTCATACTAATTACAACAGAAAATCTTGGATGATAACACAATAATCAAGAATAAGAAGAGAGAAGGAGAAGGAAAACTTTTCTAGGAAACTTGCAACATAGAAAATGACATGACAGAGTCCTTGGGGCTTCTTTCTTACCATCCACCTTCTATATGTCCCTGGAGACTCCAAACAAGAAGGATCAACAGACACAAATCAAAATAAGGAAATTATATGAAGCTTTCCGTTTTTAATCAAAGATCAATAAGAGAATATCTTAATAGTAGAACAGAACATATTATTGCAAATGTGTGCCCTGGTCCAATTTATTTATTTATTTATTTATTTATTTATTTATTTATTTATTTATTTATTTATTTATTTATTTATTTATTTATTGGGTCACACTCGGCGGTGCTCGGGTTATTCCTGACCCTGTGCTCAGAAATCGCTCGTGGCAGGCACAGTGCACCATATGGGATGCCAGGATTCAAACCACCATTCGTCCTGGATTGGCTACATTCAAGGCAAATGCCTGATTGCTGTGCTATCTTTCTGGCCCGGCCTTAGTCCAATTTAAAAATATCATACACTATATCTGTCCTGTATCCTCTGCCATGGCTCCAGAAATACATACCAGATAGCTGTTACCATACTCTTATCCTGTCTCACAGAAGCAAGATCTGATATATAAAGAAGAAAAATTCCATTTCCTTTATGGCAGCAGGCATTGCTGAGTCCCTGCTGGATAGGTTCAGTAGGGGTGGGCAGAGACTCGATTTTCCATATCCTGTCTGACAGCAACAGACATGCTTCAATTCCCAAGTCAGGTCAGTGTCATTGAGTGGCTAAGACACACCACCATCTCTGAGTGAAACTGACCTACCTGAGTACTGAAAGGAGATAAAATGGTAGGCATAATAGCCCTTCAGAAACAGTATTGCAAGGCACAGTATATAAAAGGAAAAGAGAGAGAAAAGTAAGAGAAAAATGTCTGCCCTAGAGAATAGGCAGTGGGTGGGGAGGTTGGGAGGGATACTGGGAACATTGATGGCGGGATAATTTGCAATGGTGAAGGGGATATGACTGAAACACAATCGTGAACAACTTTGCAACTGTGGAAAAAAAACTTTATTATGAACAACCTTGTAACCTGTTTAAAATAAAGTAATAAATTTAATTTAATTTAAATAATTAATTAAATTTAAAAAATGTCGAGTGATTGCAGAGCCGGTTGTAATCCCTGAGCACTGTCAGCTATGACTCCCAAATAAAAATAAACCCAAAAGACAGAGTTAAGGGCCGGAGTGATAGCACAGAGGTAGGGTATTTGCCTTGTATGCGGCTGAACTGGGATGGACCTGGGTTCGATCTGTAGATTCCATATGGTTCCCCCAAGCCTGCTAGGAGTGATTTCTGAGCTTAGAGCCAGGAGTTACCCCTATGTGCTGCTGAGTGTGGCCCAAAGCCAAAAACAAAACAACAACAGAAAAAGATTTAGTTAAGCATTTCTTTATTTCTAAAAAATTTGAAAAAAAGGTTGGGGGCTGGAGCTATAGTATAGGGGCAAGGTATTTGCCTTGCATGTGTGGCCTATCTAGTTCAATCCTCAGCATCCCACATGGTCCCATGAGTCTGCTAGGAGTGATACTTACATACAGAGCCGGGAGTAACCCCTGGGTGCTGCCCATGTGGTTCCAAAAACTCTCCAAAATCAATAAAAAAATTCACCAAAATAATAAAGAAAGGGGGCCAGAGTACAGTGGATGGGGTGCTTGCCTTGCTAGCATGTGACGTACCCAGATTTGATCCCCTTTAGTGTTCCACCTACTTCCTGTCAGGAGTGATTCATGAGTACAGTGCCAGGAGTAATTTCTGAGTAATCTTTGCTTGTCTTATCTTAGATCAAAATCAAACTACTGGCTAGAGAGAGAGCATGTGTCAAAGGGTAGAATACATGCTTGGAGGAGGCGGGGAGCTTTATAGTGTTTCTAGAATCGAAGCGTATGTTACATACCTTTGAACCATTTTCCAATGCTCTTAAACTTTCATTAATGTTGTATGTTTGTTTATGTTGTGATTTTTTTTGTTTGGTTGTTTTGATTTTTGGGCCACACTGGTGTTGCTCAGGTGTTACTCCTGGCTTTGTACTCAAAATTACTCCTGGTGGGCTTGAGACCGCTGGGAATGCTGGAGATTGCATCCAGGTTGGCTGCATGCAACCGCTTATTATGGTTTTAGTTAAATTGTGTATTAGTGGGTAGTTCTGATATACTATATCATAAATGTCTAGTAGATGATCATCTACACTTATGTAATTATTACCAATGTTGACAAAGCAACACTGAGTTGCTTTTTTCCAGACATTTCCCCAGAATGAATCCCTGTGTTTTGACAGTGTTATGGACAGTTTTCAATTAAAAAACTATTTTGGGGGGTTGCTGGAGAGAGAGTACAGCAAGTAGGATATCTACTTTGCATGTGGCTGACCAGGGTTTGGTCCCTGACATCCCATATGATCCCCCAAGCCTACCAGGAGTCATTCTTGAGTGCAGAGCCAGGAGTAATTTCTGGGCATTGATTGGTGTGGCCACAAAAAAACCAAAACCAAAACCAAAAAGTCAAGTGTTCTATTTCTGAGCTGCTACTGAGTTATCTGGCTTGTCACCATTTATTTATTTATTTATTTATTTTATTTATTTATTTATTTATTTATTTATTTATTGTTACACGTTGACAGATATATTCTCTTTGACCATATTAAGAAAAACAGAAAGAGGGGCTGGAGTGATAGCACAGCGGTAAGGCATTTGCCTTGCACATGGCCAACACAGGACAGACCCTGGTTCAAATCCTGGTATCCCATATGGTCCCCTGAGCCTGCCAGGAGTGACTTCTGAGCTCAGAACCAGGTGTAACTCCTGAGTGTCACCAGGTGTGACTGAAAAAATTAAAAAACAACAACAAAAACAAAACAGGAAGAAAGTCTGTGTGCTTCAGGAACTTGTATTCTAATGTGGACTGTGAAACTGGGCAGTACATTAGGACAAAAAAAGTGTGAAAAATTATAAATTATATTTGTAAATATAATTATAAATAATAATTAAATAATTATAATATAATATAAATATAATATAAATATAAATATAATAAATTATATTTATGGGACATTTTTTGGACCACACTTGGCAGTGCCCAGGGTCTACTCCCAGCTCTGCTGAGGGACATTGCTGACAGGGATTGAACTCAGGACTCCTGAATACAAACTCTGCTCTCAGACTGTAGAGTCATTTCTCTAGCACATATATATGAATATATATGAAATATATATATTTATAATATATATATTAAACATATATATTTTTTGGTTATATCCAGTAGACCTCAGGGCTTACTCCTGGCTCTGCCCTCAGGGATCACTTGTAGTGGGTTTCAGGTGACCTTATGAATGCTGGGGACTGAAACTAAGTCAGCAGCATGCAAGACATGTGCCTTACTCTGGTTCTCCAGTTCATTAGCCTAAAAATTTGTTTGATATTTTAAAGCTTTGTCATCATAATTACTCTGGAAATACTTGTCATTTAAAAATTATCATTTATCGGGGCTGGAGGTATAGTATAGAAAGTAGGATGTTTGTCTTGTACATGGTCCGACCTGGGTTCAATCCCCAGCATCCCATATGGTTCCCCATGCTGCCAGGAGTAATTAATTCATGAGTGCAGAGCCAAGAATAGTGAGCACCACTGGTTGTGGACTAAAACCCACACTCAATTAAAAAAATTACTTCTACATGTAATGCATACAGTTTTGCCCTTTGAATTATTTTATGGTTCCAGAAAGATGTTTTTTAAATTAGATGGTGAGGTTCAAGGAATGTAGCTTAGAGATAGAGCCTGTATGCAGGAGACCTGGATTCAACCTGGTGACAGACCCCTAGCATTACTGGATGATCAAAGCTGAGTATTGCTGAGTATTGCTGAATTTCTGTGCAACAACACAAGAGCAGTAACAACAAAAACAACAACAACAAATTAGAGAAGGTGATGTGGTTATTCAACAAATGGCATTAACAATTAAAATATTTTAAATTAAGTAACTTACAATGACAGTAAGGGTATAGGAGAAAACATAAGGACTAGGAGATACAGCTCAATGGCTGAGCAAATACTTTGCCTGCGGGAGGTCCTTGTTACACTCTGGGCTGATTGGATTCAGAGCAACCCTGAAATACAAACCTGAGTACTGGGAAGCCCCAGCACTGTCAGAAGCCAGAAAGCTGCAACCCTCTTCAAAAATGAGAGATCTTTTTTTTTTTTTTGAGCCACATTCAGCAGTGTTCTGGGTTTATTCTGTACTAAGGAATCAGTTTTGGTGGGCATAAGGGACCATATGGAGGTCCCAGGTGGACTGCATGCAAAGCAAGTGCCCTATTTGCCATGCCCGAAAGTTTTAGAAATATATAAAATAAAGGAGAATATTTTTCTTTTTTTGTTGTTAATTTGATTTTGGGCCCACATCTGGTGGTGCTCAAGTGTCTATTGCTGCTGCTAATCTCAGAGGACCATGTGCACCAGCTCTCTGAGCCATCTCTCAGCCCACAAGTATTTACTTTAAATGTTTCTGTATTGCCTGCTTAGGCTCATGTGTATTTAAGAGGCTTGGGAAAGCTTAATGAGCTGAGCACATACTTTGCATTCGGGAGACTTGGACTTGATCGCTGGCACTACACGGTCCTCTGAGTACCTCTGAGAGCAAGCTTTGAATACAGTTTGAGGTTCAAAATGCTGGATGTAGGACCCCTTTTCCTATTACTATACTACTACTACTACTACTACTACTACTACTACTACTACTACTACTACTACTACTACTATTACTACTACTACTGCTTTGAATATAGTTTGAGGTTCAAAATGCTGGATGTAGGACCACTTTTCCTATTACTACTACTACTACTACTACTACTACTACTGCTGCTGCTGCTGCTGCTGCTGCTGCTACTACTACTACTACTACTATTATTATTATTATTATTATTATTATTATTATTATTATTATTATTATTATTATTATTATTATTTTGGCTTTTGGGTCACATCCGGCAGCACTCGGGTTACTCCTTTCTCTGTGCTCAGAAATCGCTCCCAGCAGGCACGGGGGACCATATGGGATGCCGGGATTCGAACCACCCTTGGTCCTGGTTTGGCCACTTGCAAGGCAAATGCCCTACTGTTGTGCTATCTCTCCAGCCCCTCATCTCCTTTATTGGGGGGGGGGGGCTCAGGTTTTACTTCTGGCTATGCGCTGAGAAATTGCTCCTGGCTTGGGGGACCATATGGGATGCCGGGTGATCGAACTTTAGTCCGTCCTAGGCTAGTGCCAGCCAAGGCCTTATTGCTTTGCACCACTGCCCTGACCCCATATTTTTGAGGACTTCATCTTAGAATCAAAAACTTGGGGAGCTAGGGTCAGTACCAGATTTAAAATTGCTCCCCTTATACATAGCTTACTCTGGTTTGCTCCCCAAACTTGATCCCCTGAACACGGAATGCAGCGTTGGAGGCTGAGAGCACCAAGCACTGTTCCTGTGGCCTAGCCATTCCCTAGTATCCTTGCAACAGCAGCAGAACTGCCACAGACCCTTGCAATGAACATCCTCCTGGTTGACTGAGAATTACAGATTGGGACCTCAAAGTTTCTAGTTTTGTATGTCTAGGATGTTTTTTTGGCCTTATCTGACACCTCCAGAGCATCCTTGGGAGATCTTCTCCCTCTAAAGCCAACCAAACTCTGGGAATTTGGCTTAAAAAAAAAAAACTCAGATCATTCGTGGTGGGCTCAGGGCAACATACCATATTTGCCGGCATATAAGACGACCGGGCGTATAAGACGACCCCCTAATTTTGCAGTTAAAACATAGGTTTAAGGGGCCGGGCGGTGGCGCTAGAGGTAAGGTGCCTGTCTTGCCTGCGCTAGCCTTGGACGGACTGCGGTTCGATCTCCCGGCTTCCCATATGGTTCCCCCAAGCCAGGAGCGACTTCTGAGCGCATAGTCAGGAGTAACCCCTGAGTGTCACCGGGTGCGGCCCCCAAAAACACCAAAAACAAAACAAAAAAAAAAACAAAAAAAACCCCCATAGGTTTAGGCCTATATTCGCTGAATCAGACAGAATGTTCCTGTGCTGCATGTGCTGCATGTGCTCCTGTGCTCATGTACCACAGTGAGCCAATCACAACAAGCAAAGGTTCAAAGGTTATACTGTGATAGACTTCCTCTCTGACTCTGGCCAATCTGAGCAGGCTTTTGACAGTGTAGATTCGGGTCCAAAACATTGTTTAATTTGCATGCATAAAAAGCCTGCTTGGATTGGCTGAGTTAGAGAGGCGGTCTGAGCAGCCTTGCAGTGATTGGTGCAGGATCGAATTGGAAAATTCGTTTTGTGGCAATATTCAGACAATTTTCGTTTAGCGGCATATTGAAACATTTTTCGGGATATACTCGGAGTAAAAGACGACCCCCGATTTTTGGTTGACTTTTTTTTTCAAAAGTCGTCTTATACGCCGGAAAATATGGTATGTGTTGCCAGGGACAGAATCAGTGTCAGTGACATGCAAGGCAATCACCCTACTATCACTTTGGTCTGTTTTTGCTGTTTTCTGTTATGTCTTCTACTGTCTTTGTATTCTTCTCCAATTCTGTGTCTTTATGATTGCCCTTTGGGCACTTGGCATTTTCTTTCAGAAGTGCATCTGAGTTTTAACAAGGTTGCTTCATGAATTTTTCTGTTTTTGCATCTGGCTTGACTTTTGTTTTCCTACAGTTGGTGCTGTAGCTTTGTTTTTGTGAGTTGGAGAGGGAAGATGTTGGTTATGGGAGATAGAAAACTACTTTACTATAGTTTTGTTGGGGAGATGGCAATAGTTTTGGAGAGGAATAGTCCACAAGTATGCTTTGTGGTACTCCCCTGCTTCCACAGCCACTCCTGACCTTTATTTGAGGCCACAAAATCAGATTTCTCTGTCTTTGGTTTGTGGCCTAAATTCTGAGTTATTTCCTGAAGAGATGAAGCAGTGACTAAGTTCTAGTCAGCCTACCAATGAAGACTTGTGCTTTTTTTTTTTTTTTTTTTTGTCCCAGAGCTCTTTTCTTGCCAATAGTACAGTTCTTCTACCTTATGGAAAGTTATTTCTGTAGGCTTAGACCTCTTAGCACTGTCAGTTAATAGTGGCATTAACTACATTGCACTGCAGATCCTTTTACCAGTGAGATATAGAACAAGAACCCTTCCTTCAGTACCCTTCCTCCAGTTTATTTATTTATTTATTTATTTATTTATTTATTTATTTATTTATTTATTTATTTATTTATTTATTTTTCCCCATAACTGGTAGTGCTCAGGGCTTTTCCTGGCTTTGTGCTCAGTGATCTGTGGCAAGGTTTGGGGGACTGTTTGCAATGCTGGGGGTTGAACAAGTTTGTTATATGTAAGGCAAGTTGCTCTTGGAGGCGTTTAGGGACCATATGAAATTGGAAATCAGATCTTGAAATTATGCATACAAAACATGTGCTTCAGCCTTTCCAGCTGCCAGGTTAAGATTTTAAACTTAATAATTCTTGATGTGTGTATCCTTTTACACCTTATTGGGAAGACATAATTTTAGTTATCTCACTTAGTGGTGTTAAGATGAATAAGTGAGTTTAGGTAGAGATAATTTCTTCTGTTATAAAGTTGTTCATATGTATTTTACCTAATGATTTTAGTACCTGTTTATGTTAGTTGCCTTTATTATCTCGTTGAGGGATATAAGTTGCTGATTTTTCTGATTCATCTTTCAATTATTAATGGAATTATTTAGTAAAGAAATAATTTATCTCAACAATTTTGTTTTTAAATGGAGTTTGTAATGGAAAGGACATAAAATGTTTGGGGCCTGGAGAGATAGCACAGCGACGTTTGCCTTGCAAGCAGCCGATCCAGGACCAAAGGTGGTTGGTTTAAATCCCGGTGTCCCATATGGTCCCCCGTGCCTGCCAGGAGCTATTTCTGAGAAGACAGCCAGGAGTAACCCCTGAGCACCGCCGGGTGTGGCCCAAAAACCAAAAAAAAAAATTTTTATTTTTTGAATCTTCCATTTATCAATTTTAAGATCAACAAATTGGTTTCTCAGAAGTCTGCATTGGAAACTGATTAACTTTATCCATTTTATGTAATTGTGACTTTTTATATAATTTATGTATGTAAGATATCATATTCCCCTAGTGTGATTTAAACATTAATTAGTTCTTAGGACCAAACTGCTCCATACTAGGCTGATAAACTGATGATTTGCTTGCATTTTTTTTGGCGAGATTTTTTTTTTAGGAATATTTCTCTCCTCTTTTGTTTTTTGAGCCACACATGGCTCAGGACTACCTGCTCTGCACTCAGGAATTACTCCTGGCAGTGTTCAGGGGGCTGTATGGGATGCTGAGGTTCAAACCTGGTTTGTTGGCATATAAGGCAAATGCCCTACCTTCTGTGCCTATTACTCCAGTCCAGAAATTAGGTATTTCTCTTAAGGAGCCTTGTTTCTTTAGTTGAAAGTGTTGAGAGATAACATCTGGATGTTAGAGGGCATTTCATAATGAAACACAGTAACAATTATGTATGGGGCCAGAGAGATAGCATGGAGGCAAGGCATTTGCCTTGCATGCAGAAGGACAGTGGTTTGAATCCCGGCATCCCATATGGTCCTCCAAGCCTGCTGGGGGTGATTTCTGAGCGTAGAGTAGCTCCTGAGTGCTGCTGGGTGTGACCCCGCCCCAAAACAAAACAAAACAACCCCTTGCAAAATCCCAATTATGTAGATAAGCATATTCATTCATATGGAGCTGAAAAAATAGACTATAAATAACATTGTATTACCTCAGGTCAGTTTTGGTTGCCCAATGATATATTAGATACTTTAATTATTTTTAGTTAGTCTTAGGCACTAATGCTTTACTCCTGGCTTGGCACCCAGAAGTCACTCCAGGCAGTGCTCAGGGGACCATATGGGAGTCTGTGACTCTAACCTAGTGCAGCGTATGAGGCAAAGGCCCAACCTGATGTGCTATCTCTCAGGCCCCTGTAATGCAGACACTCTTGCTGCTGAGTTCTCCCTGGCTCCCTTCCCTGACGTGATCCATTCTTTGTTCTTTTATTTTTTATTTATATTTTTAATTTTTATTTGGTCAACATGACAGTTATTTATATTTGTGTTTTGGGCGCACAATGTTTCAACATTAACCCTTCACCAGAGCCCACTTCCACAAAGTCCTTAGTTTCCTTCTCTTTCCCCTCTTTTTTAACCTATTAGACATTTCCCTCCTCCATTGTCTTAATGTTCCTTTTCTTGTCCTATCCTTCATCACTCCTCACTTCCCAACCCTCAGTGGAATGATTTCTACTGAAAATCAGCTCTCTTGTTCTTTTTTTATATTGCCTTTGAGCATTTGTTTTCCCCCTGCTACTATATATCTTAATGCCCTACATATGAGAGATCATTCTGTATCTGTCTCTCTAACTTCACTCAGTATCATACTCTCTAGATCTATCCATGTAGCAGCTAATTGTATGCCTTCACCTTACTATTTCATTATGCATATAATCAAAGCTTCTTTAACATAATTCATTCTTTTGTTTCCTTTATTTTCGGGGTTGGGCCTCTCCTGGTGATGTCAGGAATCACTTCTGATGGTATTCTAGGGACCATATGGGATGTGTCTGGGTCATCTCAAATGATGATAATAAATACTCCATCCTTTCTTTTATTACCTAGGATCATTTAAATGGTAACTTTTTTTTTTTTTTTTGCCTGCAGCAGGCTGTACTCTGGGCTAACTCCTGACTCTTCTCACTCAGGGCGAAGTAGTGAAAATCACTAGTGAAGATCACTACTGATGGGCTTGGGGATCCACGTGGGGTGATGGGAATTGAACTCTGGTTGGCTTTATGCAAGGCCTACCTACCTACCAAGTACTATCACTCTAGCCTAATAATAATTACTTCTTTTTCTCACCTTTTATTTATTTATTTCTCATTTAGTCTGGGGTATTATCCTCAGTACTTTTGACTTATTGGACTGGATAATTCTTTTTTTTTTTTTTTTTTTGGTTTTTGGGCCACACTCATTTGACGCTCAGGGGTTACTCCTGGCTATGTGCTCAGAAGTCGCTCCTGGCTTGGGGGACCATATGGGACGCCGGGGGATCGAACCACGGTCCATCCTAGGCTAGCGCAGGCAAGGCAGGCACCTTACTTCTAGCGCCACCGCCCGGCCCCAATTCTTTTTAATTTTTTTTTTTTTTCAGGCCATATCAGCAGTGTGCTCAGTGCTTGGGGGTCGCTCCTAACAGTGCTTTGGGGATTTGAACCTAGGCCTGTTGTATAAAAAGTATAAGTCCTTTAAGCTATATCTCCAGCTCCTAGACTGCATAGTTCTTTTTTTTTTTTTTTTTCTCTATAATCATAATTTATTTTTCTTTCTTTTTAGGTAGATTGTTTCTTTGGTTTTAAAGAAACCAGATTTTTCAAATACATAGATGAGTTAACTTTATTTTATTTATTTATTTATTTTTTGGGTTTTTGGGTCACACCTGGCAGCTCTCAGGGGTTACTCCTGGTTCTAGGCTCATAAATCGCTCTGGCAGGCTCGGGGGACCATATGGGATGCTGGGATTCGAACCACTATCCTTCTGCATGAAAGGCAAACGCCCTAACTCCATGCTATCTCTCCGGCTCCAGAGTCAACATTTTTAAAATGCTGTTTAATCTTCATTATATTGTCTTTCCTAGAAAATGACACATTTGAGGCTTGTACGTCAAGTCTGTGTTTTCTCTTGAACACGTGTTTTGCTGGCTTATCTCTTTGCTTACATTTCCTACTCTCTTGAACATAGATTTTCTATCTTTCTCTGCTATCACATCCTCCTAAATAAATTTATTTCAATAAAAACTATCTTGCTTAACTATTTCATTTCCTGAAATTTTCTTTGGTGGGGGAAAGTTGATGAACCTCAATTGCCTGTGCCAAGGTTCTGATTTACTTGATCTAACTCAGGCATTTCACCATGCTGATGGTTCAGGCAGGCTGAGCAGAGGTGGAATCACTCTTCTCTCCAGTTACTTCCCTTATTCCCTAAATTTACAGGAGCTATAGATATAGGACTACACGGTGCTAGGATTGAACTAGGCTTCTTGTTCTAACATTCAAAGCATGCACTTAACCCTTTAGATCATCAAAGTTGTAGATTTGAATTTCAGCTCTGAAATGTCATTTGGAACAAGTTTCTCAGCTTCTGTATTTTTTTTTAATTAAAGGAAAAGGAAACAATTACAAATTTGAATTAGTAGTTTACTTGAAATAATCATGCTTGACTTTAAAATTTCCTTTACTTGTTACTGGGTAGATCTATACTCATGATGAACTGAAGAAAGTTGAAAAGACACTTCTTTTGGTGGTGGTGGTGGTGGTGGTAGTTGAGGTGTGTGTTTGGGTTTTTGGGCCACACTTGGCTGTGGTTAGGGATCAGTTCTGGAGGGTTTGGGGGGATTATATGTAGTGCCTGGGATTGAACCAAAGTCAGCTGTGTGCAAGGCAAGTGTCTTTACCCCATGTACTATATTTTTGACCCCCCCTTTTTTTGGCTACTCTTGGTGATGATGCTCAGATGTTATTTCTGACTTTGCACTCAAACATCGCTCCTGGTGGTGCTGGGGTTGGGGGAGCATTTGGAATGCCAGTGATTGAACTCAGGTTGGCCTATGCCAGTGGTCGGCAACCTTTTTTTTCAACTGAGCCAAATCTGTCCAAAACCACGATTGAAATTTATTTTGAGAGCCACACAGGGCTCACACTGACAGAGGCTAGGAGCAGAGTCCTGACTCCTGGAGCGGCCGCCCGGCACACAGAAGAGCCAAATTAAAAGTGTAAAGAGCCGCATGTGACTCGCAGGCCGCAGGTTGCTGACCACTGGCCTATGCAAAACAAGCACATTATCCCCTTTCTGGTCCCTTTCTTATCTTTCTTAAGAACTTCTAACTTGGGGCCAGAGAGATAGCATGGAGGTAAGGCATTTGACTTGCATGCAGAAGGTCAATGGTTCAAATCCCGGCATCCCATATGGTCCCCTGAGCTTCTAGGAGTGATTTCTGAGCATAGAGCCAGGAATAACCCCTGAGCGCTGCCGGGTGTGACCCCAAAACCGAAAACCAAAAACCAAAAAAAAACCACAAAACAAAACCCTTCAAACTCACCACATTCAAATTTGACTTTCTTTTTCTGCTATTAAGACTGGCATAACTCCTCTCTAGTAACATGGCTGTGTTTATCATTGAGTTACCAAGCTGGATACCAAGTGACTCCTTTTCTCTCATTCATTGTGACTTCTCAGATTATAGATTCTACCTTAAAATTATCTCTTCAGTTTGCCTTTTTGTTTTGTTTTGTTTTTGGGTCACACCCGGCAGTGCTCAGGGGTTATTCCTGGCTCCATGCTCAGAAATCACTCCTGGCAGGCTCAGGGGACCATATGGGATGCGGGGCTTACACCGACCTTCTGCATGAAAGGCAAATGCCTTACCTCCATGCTATCTCTCCAGCCCTTCAGTTTGCCTTTTAAAAATCCCTATTACTATGAGAGGGTCCACACTAATCTTGAATGTGTCCTAAAAAAAAAAAAAAAAAAAGAGTCGAGAAAAATACTGGTGCTCAGGGTTATTCCTGACTCTGCACTCAGGAATTACTATTGGCAGTGCTTGGGTGACCATATATGTTGGATGCTCTGGATCGGCTACATATGAGTTCCCTACCCACTTTACTCTCTCTCTAGATTCACCCCCCCTTATTTTTGTTAAATGTGACTTGACTTTTCCCTGGTAGACACATGTTTCTAGGTTACTAGCAAGACTGTTGGTATGCATGTGATATCATTTAGAATTGTATGCTTGATGAAAAATATTTTTCATTTAAAGTATTTGGAGTCCCCCAAAAAATTAAAAAGTATTTGGAATTCTTTTGTTTTAAAATAAAAATTTAGACATTCAGCACAATTTATGGTCCATAAATCAATATATTATTTTGAAACATAGCTAGAAAGCTACTTAACATGTCAGATTACTCAATTATGAGAGGATTAAGTAAAACGTGGTTATTTATAAAATAATTCAGCATTTTTATTTCAGGTTTGTTTTAAAATAAAATTAATCTCTGAAGTGATTTATTAATTTTAAATAAAAGCTGCTTTATCTTTTAGGTGTTCATTGTACCCATGGTTTCAATCGCACTGGTTTCCTCATATGTGCCTTTTTGGTGGAGAAAATGGATTGGAGGTATTTGTTTTTGTTATAATGGAAGGAGTCTACAAAATATTGTTAACTTCTTTTACTAAGCACTTTATATTGTAATGATTTGGTTGAAGTTATTAATATAATGAAGTGGCTTTCATTTTAGATTCTTTTGTTTTATTGTTTTAGGTCACACCTGCTGGTGCTCAGGGATTACTTCTGGCTCTTCGTTTAGGAGTCAATCCTCACAGTGCTCAGAGACCATATGGGATGCTGGGGATTGAACCCAGAATGGCTGCATTCAATGCAAATGCCCTCCCTGCTGAGCTATTGCTCTGGTACCAGAGTTGATGGATTTTTAGAGTACTGTTCATCACTTAGAGTTTTGTACTACCTCAACTTTAGTTGAGTGCCTTTGGGTTTCACATAGTTCCATAATTAAACTTTTCCAGATTCTTTTTTTAATACCTTACAGACTTATCAAAGACAATTTTTTCTTTAATAATTATTATTGTGACCAAAGTGAATCACTAATCTTTCACAGTAATATTTAAGGTACATAGTGACAATGAATCAGGCATTCCTGACACCAGTGTTGTCCTCCCTTCACCCCTGTTCTCAGCTTGCATCCCATATCTCCCTCCTCAAAGACACTTTTCTGCCAGTACTTTATACTTGTATTTCTCTTTGTAAAGTCTTTTCTTTCTTTCTTTCTTTCTTTCTTTCTTTCTTTCTTTCTTTCTTTCTTTCTTTCTTTCTTTCTTTCTTTCTTTCTTTCTTTCTTTCTTTCTTTCTTTCTTTCTTTCTTTCTTTCTTTCTTTCTTTCTTTCTTTCTCTCTCTCTCTCTCTCTCTCTCTCTCTTTCTTTCTTTCTTTCTTTCTTTCTTTCTTTCTTTCTTTCTTTCTTTCTTTCTTTCTTTCTTTTCCTTCCTTCCTTCCTTCCTTCCTTCCTTCCTTCCTTCCTTCCTTCCTTCCTTCCTTCCTTCCTTCCTTTTCCTTCCTTCCTTCTTTCCCTTCCTTCCTTCCTTCCTTCCTTCCTTCCTTCCTTCCTTCCTTCCTTCCTTCCTTCCTTCCTTCCTTCCTTCCTTCCTTCCTTCCTTCCTTCCTTCCTTCCTTTTTTTCACTCTTGGCTTGGGGGATCATATGGGATGCTGGGGATCAAACTGCGGTTCATCCTAGGTTAGTATGTGCAAGACAGATAGATGCCTTATGGCCTGCACTACCACTCAGGCCTCAGTTCTTTTTTTTAAAGGGGAAACTTTAAGCAGTGATCCTACCTGAGATAGGTTAGAGAGAAGGTTACTAGGACATGGGCTAGTAATGCAGGGCTGCATTGTGCACCTTCAGGACCACATTAGCTCTGCTTGGAATTCCCTATGTCTCTATTTAGCAGAGCTCTTATGTCTGTGCTATATTTGGGATTGAAATAGAGCCCAAACTTGGGGTTACCTAGCTCTCTGTCCCTATTCCTTTCCTTTTTTTTTTTTTTTTTTTTTTTTTTGAGTCACAGCCGGCAGCGCTTAGGGGTTACTCCTGGCTCTACACTCAGAATTTGCTCCTGGCAGGCTCAGGGAACCATATGGGATGTCTGGATTCAAATCACTGTCCTTCTGCATGCAAGGCAAACATCCTACTTCCATGCTATCTCTCTGGCCCCCTCCTTTCCATTTTTTAATAGTACCTTAAAAATAAAAGAGAAATAGTTATTGAATACTTAGAATATCTCATAATGAACTGTGGGAGTCTTTTTGGTACAGTTACTCAGTTTAACCAATTAACATGCCTCTATGGAGTCCCTGTTATTTTAGTGATTCAGAGATACTATGGCCATGGTTACCTAAAATTTCTGAGAGAATGGGATATTATTTAATTTCATTTTCTTTTCTTTCTTTCTTTTTATTTATTTTTTGGATATACCTGGTGGTGCTCAGGGCTTATTCCTGGCTCTGCAGTCAGAGATCACTCTTGGTGGGACTCAGGGTGATAAGGCAAGCCTTATCCTCTGTACTATTGCTCTGACCACAGGATATTATTGACTTTCTTTAGTGACTGATTGAAGTGTATTATTTTTTGCTTAGAAAGTCATTTGTTTAGTTGGTTCTTCTTGGAATATAGTCAGCTGGATTACACATCTAATTGAACATTTCCCTTTTGAAAAGCCCTCAGTGGTTTTCTACTTTATTGTGATTTTAGCTCTCCCTTTCTGGTCTTTTGTATGCTCTGTTTAATAATCTTGGACCCCTACATCATACTCAGACTGTGATATTAACCTCTTATGAAAAATCAGCATTTGCGATTTTTTATTAATGTTGCTGCTCACATTCCTTTGATGTTTTCTTTTACATTTTGACCTCAGTCATTAGGGCTTTTAAAAACTCTTAGGAAGAGAGAGTTCTACTCACATCTCTTTATACTAAATTCATGACAAAGAATCTATTATTACTCAGTTGAATTGAACCCTGGGGTGGGAGCTGTGATTTGTTCATTTTATATATTTTTGTGATATTCCATATGCTGCCTTGAGTAGAATGCCTAAGTTTTGGTAAATCTGTGTAAATGGAGGGCAGTGAGAAAATTGCATGGTGTTTTGTTTTCCATAGTATTGAAGCAGCAGTTGCTACTTTTGCTCAAGCCAGACCACCAGGAATTTATAAGGGTGATTATTTGAAAGAACTCTTTCGTCGCTATGGTGATATAGAGGAAGCACCACCTCCACCTCTATTGCCAGATTGGTGTTTTGAGGATGATGAAGATGAGGATGAGGATGAGGATGGAAAAAAAGAGTCAGAACCTGGGTCAAGTGCCTCCTTCAGCAAGCGGAGAAAAGAACGGTTAAAACTGGTAATGTTCAAAATTAATACACTTATTCCTTTTTCTTTAGATTTATTGTTGATACATATGAAAATGGAATGTTGTTTGTTTCATTAGCTATAATTTTAAGGTTATTTTGTTTTCTAAAAGAATATTTCTTTTTTTTTTTTTTTAATGCATAATATTTTTTATTTAAACACCTTGATTACATACATGATTGTGTTTGGGTTTCAGTCATAAAAGGAACACCACCCATCACCAGTGCAACATTCCCATCACCCAAGTCCCAAATCTCCCTCCTCCCCACCCAACCCCCGCCTGTACCCTAAACAGGCTCTACATTTCCCTCATACATTCTCAATATTAGGACAGTTCAAAATGTAGTTATTTCTCTAACTAAACTCATCACTCTTTGTGGTGAGCTTCCTGAGGTGAGCTGGAACTTCCAGCTCTTTTCTCTTTTGTGTCTGAAAATTATTATTACAAGGGTGTCTTTCATTCTAAAAGAATATTTCTATGAATCTTTTTGCTTTATGAGAAAAATGGTAGTTCTGTAAATTCATCTTGTTTCTGGGGTCGGAGTGATAGTACAATGAGTAGGGCACTTGTCTTGCATGTTGCCAACTTGGGTTCATTCCCTGATATCACATATGGTCCCCAATTGCTACCTGGAAAAATCCGTGAATGTCTCTAGGTATTGTACCAAAACAAAAACAAAGAATTCATTTCACTTATGTTTCTTTGGTATACCAAAATTCCTAGATATTAGACCGAGAATTCATGATTTCTTCAAAAAGTATTGGGATTACAACTAAATAACAAATATTTTTCTAAGTGCCCTAGAATATTGCCATGCAGTTGAAATAACTTTACATCTAAATTCTTTTTCTTCTAATGGGTATAGTTTTAATGTTTTCTGTCATGTTTGAACTGAGAAAACACTTTTCTTCAATGACCCAAACCATTAACCTTCTAAAAATAAAAGTTCTGGGGATGGAGCTGTAACATACTGGGTTATACTGCCTTGCAAACGACTGGCCCAGATCTGACCCAGGTTCAATCCCCAGCACCCTATATAGTTCCCCCGAGCCTGCCAGGATTGGCTTTTTAGTACAGATCCAGGAGTACAGATCCAGGAGGACCTTTGGTATGGACCAAAAACCAAAATAAGGAAAGTTCTATTAACAACAACAACAACAACAACAAAAGAGAAGTTTTCTTATTTTGGGTGATGAGAGTAATAGGAGAGGTGTTGATAAAAATAGTGCCTGTATTTGTACATATCCAAATATGTGGTATTGACATTAGGAAAGACACTTGGGGAAGTATTTAAGTATTAGTAAGTTAACAGGTACTGTTTGTGTATATCATAATAGAACAGTATAAACATTTTTTGATGGGCAGTGATTCACAGGAATGGAAGAAAATCACTTGTTTTGTATAAAACAAAAACCTGTAATATAGTCATCTGGATTTTAAAGAAAGTTTGTGTTGGTACTGCCCTCTTCCACAGTCCTTCCCCCATCCATGTCGGGGATCAAACTTCAGCATGCAAACATGCACATAAAGCATGTACTTTACACCCCCAGCTCATTTACAAAAAAGACTTTAAAAATACATTTACATATTTCAGATTTTTAGTTTTTGAGTTTTGGGTTACACTTATTGGTACTAAGGATCTACTCCTGACTCTGTGGTCAGAGATCACTTCTGGTGGAGCTGGAGGACAATCTGCACATGCCACATGCAAAGTAAAACGCTCTACTTGCTGTACTATCTCTCTGCCTGCCTCCCATGAGACTTTCAAGTCTCATTACACTAAGAAATATAAATTACTGTTGTATTAAACAAGGATAACTTTCTGCTTCAGGTAAAATTAAGTTAACGAAAGTTTTGTCATTTTACTTTTATATGTATCTTAAACAGAAATAACATTTTTTGGTCTAATCTCTACTAATCCATTAATTTAAATATCAGATATTGATGCGTCACATGCCTAGAAAAAAGTTAAAATTTCAAAAAAGTCTAATAAATACTATATATAAGATATAGATGATAACCATCTATTTTTGTCAGGAAATTAAACTATTAAGAGTAGTGTTAGTTGGGGACTGGAGTGATAATAGTATAGTAGGGTACGTCGCTTGCCATGGATATGCTGACACAGGTTTGATCCTTGGCATCCCATATGGTCCCTCAGGCCTACCAGGAGTAACCCCCTGAGCACTGCAGTGTCCAAAAACAAACTAACAAACAAAGCTTGTCATGGACATAGCCGAGTTGAGTTCTATCCCCAGTACCACATGTGTCACCTGAATTTCACCAGTAATGAATCCTAGCACAGTGCTTTCAAAGTACCACTGGACACAGCCCACAATCAAAAGAAAAGTGTAGCATTAATCATAAGAATATGTTTAATGTGTTTCAAAGCAGTTTGAATAAGTTTAAAATATTGCTACTTTTTAGCAAATGAGTGCAATGTTTGCTTTCCGTGTGTGTGCGTGTGCATGGACATGCATGTGTGCACACACTACGCACTGTGGCTACTTTTGGATCTCTTCGCTGGAACTGGGGGACTGTGTTGTGTTGGAAATAGAAATGGACTTGATTGCCTGAAAGGTAAGTGCTTTAACTCTGTACTCTCTCTGGTTTGGTTTTTGCTTCACACCTGGTGATGCTTAAGGATGACTCCTGGCTGTGCACTCAGGAATCACTCCTGGCAGTTCTTATGGGCTGCTAGGATTAAACCCTGGTTGGCTTGCATGCAAAGCAAGTGCCTTACACCACTTACTGTCTCTCCATCCCTGACTTGTGTTTTAAAAGTAGGGCTTATACCTAATTAATGGTGCTTGCCTTGTCAAAGCTGTGGGAGTGGGCTGCCATCTGGTGCCAGGCTAGCTCAGGCTAGGCATTCCTGGGTCTGTTTCTATTAATTCCTGATAGATGTAAAACTCTCGAAGATATTTTTAATGATTACTTCTACTGTTGTTACTGTATTATACAATTATTAGTTGTACCCACATATTACCTCCATTTGTAGTGATCTTTATATTTTCGTATATTTTTTTGTGGTTCTATTTAATTACTTTTTCTCCTAACTGAAGAGATCTATTTACTCTTATTTTAAATTATGTCAGGTTAATGTGACATACGCTGCTTTACTTAATTTTTGCTAGATCACGTAACACTGTTGGATTTGTGAAATGTGTGTGGGCTAAGTGGAGACAGTATTTTTGAGGTGGTGTAGATGAAGAGAAACGTTTCCAAGTTGTGCTCAGGAGGCCTAAGAGAATCTCCTAGAGATTCTCTGCCAACTGGGCCACTGGTTTTGTACAAGGGCCCAAGGATGTGATGGGGTACCTAAACCTGGGCCTCTAGGTATAGACGCCTTCTCACAGGTTTTTTAACCACTAAATTTTTTTTTTTTTTTTTTTTTTAGGTCATACCTGATGACCTCATAGGTTACTCCTGGCTATGCGCTCAGAAATTGATCCTGGCTTGGGGGACCGTATGGGACGCCAGGAATTGAACCACAGTCCTTTCTAAGCTAAGGCAGATGCTTACGGCTTGTGCCACCACTCCGGCCCTAAAAAATTAGATTTTTACTATTATTTATTTATGGTTCTTTTTGGGTGTGTGTCACACCTGGATGTGTTTAGGGCTTACTCCTGGCTCTGCTAAGGGGTCATTCAGGATGGTATTCAGGAGACCCTCTGTGGTGTTGATTATTGAATCTTGTTTGGCCACATGCAAAGCAGTGTCTCATTCTGTTTTCTCTCTCACCCTCACCCCACCCCCCCAATACACACCATGCCCAGCAGTAGTCAGGTTGTCAGTGCTTACTCCTGGCTTGGATCTATGTCTCTGTACCCTTTGTTTGGCTTTGCCCAGCAGTGCTGAGGTTTGTTCTCATCTCTGTACTCAGGAGTGATCCCTGGTGGTTCTCAGTGACTGTATATGATGGCAGGGATTTGGAACCAGGGTTGTGGTAGCTGCAGCCACAGAAAGAATGGTGTTTTATTTATGACAAGTGCTTTTTATCAACACCTGATCTATATATGACAAGCTACATAATTAAAAAAATTCCTCTTTGCTTTTGTTGTTGTGATGATGGGGTAGGAAGAGTTCCCACACATTGGTTGTAGTGCTTACACTTCCATGCTTGCTAGAGGTTGCACACATTAGCTGTTGAACTTGCTGTGCTTAGTAGGAGTCCTGTACTTGGTTGGGGTTCTGGCAGGTTGATTTTAGTTGGGGTGCTTGTGTTACAGTGCGGCGTATGTTTCAGTTGTGGTGCTTCCACAGTCTTGGTTGTGTTGTAGTGGGTTTCCAGTGGCAAGGCTGCCAGGACCCCATTCATCATGTGAGACAGTACAGGGGAAAAATGCTCTGCCTCAAGCTTCTGGACAAGTGCTCTGCCATTGTTTGTTTTTCCCTTCCTTAGTATAACTTGAGTTTTACACTCTTTTTGCCAGGAGGTTGATTGTTGCATCTTGTAAACCATATTATTCATTAACTATTACACTAACAGTAGAGATGCTCTATAGAGTTTTTTCCTTTATATTTATGCCAGTGCTCTTAATGGACTGAGGGAAATTGTAGCATAAATGTTGGCTTCCCCCCCCCTCCCGTCTTCACATTTTCCAGGAGGATGTTTTATTTGATACATAAACTTTCCATTGGTTTTATTTCTCTGTGATAGTTAAAAATATGCTTGCTGCAAAATGCAATAAGATACTTTACAAAGTTCTGAGGTAAAAAAAATTTAGATGAAAAATTTATTGATAAATAATAATAGCTCATTGCTTTTTGAGCCACTTTTAAGGAGGGACCATGTGAGACCAGATTTAACCTAGAGATTTAACCTAGACCCCCATATACTTAGATTTTTTTTTTCTTGTCCTTGGGTCACACCTGATGATGTTCAGGGGTTACTCTGGGCTTTGCCCTCAGGAGTCATTCCTGGTAGACTGGGTGACCTTAGAGGATGCTGGGATTGAATTCAATTTAGCCCTGTGTACAGCAAACATCCTGCTGGCTGTATGATCACTGTGGGTCCTACTTAGATTTTATGTTGCTGTATCTAATGACTGTAGCCTAGCTGCTTTCTTTATTGTTACACTTTTATTCTAGTTTATAGAAGTATAATATATATTAAAATCTATATTCTCATTAGTGGTACAACTCCCCTGACTTCCTCAAATGAAAATCATTGATGAATGTTACAATGTAAACCTAGGCTCAAATACATTTTTTATCACCCAAGTAAATTACCTTGATTCTCTATGACTTAGGTAATTAGTTGTGAAATTAGTATAATGCACTCTACTTTACAATTATAAGGTTTAGAGAAAATGTTTGTGAGGTGCAAGTACTGTCCAACTCTGAGTAAATGGTAGTGTTAAGTCTTTATTACTGTTGTACTTATTGAATTATTTCTTGTTGAATGCTTCAGCTACATGATGCAGACATCAAGCAATGATTGAAAATTATTTTCTGTGTTAAAAGAAACCAGTGCCCTTCACAGAGGCATTTCTAGATCATCTTGGACTATTTGTTCATGGATTTATTCAGACTTATGAAATGAAACAAGTGTATCTCTTGGTCTTATATTTTTGTAAGTAGATCTGAATTCTAACAAATTCTTCTTTTTTCTTTTAAGGGTGCTATTTTCTTGGAAGGTGTAACTGTTAAAGGTGTTACTCAAGTCACAACGCAACCAAAATTAGGAGAGGTACAGCAGAAGTGTCATCAGTTCTGTGGCTGGGAAGGGTAATAAACATTTTTAAGTTTTAAATAAACTTGAGTCTTAATCTGCAATATTTAACTTTGACATAGCTTCATTGTTCCTTAAAGTGTTTGTGTAAAAGACTTCTTAAAAATAATATCAAAGTACAGTTTATTAGCTTTTCTATTTCAAGATAGACAGTGTAGTAACTAGACAATTGAGTCAAAGTTAGGTGACTTATATTTTCCTAAGGAAATAACCAGTACTGTCCAATGTTTCTTTTTCCTGAAGAAATAGCAAATACTGTCTAATGTTTTTGATTTTTCTATTGTTGATTAATGTTTGGGCTGGCTATATATATTAAGAAGAGATGGAACATGAATGTGTTTCATTTTCTGCTTTTTTAAAAATCAAAAACTTGGGAGAATTAACTTTAAATATATTCTACACCCTCTAATCATAGGAAAGTCCCAGATATTTCATGGTAGAGTCAGGAGAGAGGTCTTTGCATGTTAGGTCTTGCTTTATGCTTATTTCTGTTAATTACTACTAGCCTTAGCATAAAATGTTGACACAACTAGAATATAAGAAAATGAAGTACTAATTAAAAAAAAATCCATTGTAGGTACACTTTACAAAGAATAAGAACAATAACCCAGGCGGGGATGTGGGGAGAAAGGAACTCTCACTCACTGCTGGTAGGAATGCTGTCTAGTCCAGTCTTTATGGATGGACAACTATGGAGATTCCTCAAAAAACTTGATACTTTGCTCCCATAGATTCCAGCTATACTACTCCCAGGGATATACCTTAGGAACACAAAAATACAATTCAAAAATGCCTTCTGCACACCTATATTCATTGCAGCACTATTTACTATAGCCGGGATCTGAAACAATCCAGATGTCTAACAGATTAGTGACTAAAGAAACTGTAGTACATCTACACAATGAAATACTATGCAGCCATCAGAAAAGATGAAATCATGAAATTTTCCTATATATAGATGGACATGGAAATTATTATATGAGTGAAATAAGTCAGAGGGAGAGAGATAGTCACAGAATAGTCTTACTCATCTGTGGAATTTAAGAAAAATAAAAGACATTGTTGTAATAATACCCAGAGACAATAGAGAAGAGTGCTGAAAGGACTGGCTCATGATATGAAGATGAAGCTTTACCATGAAGGGTGATAAATGCAGTTAGAGAAATAACTATACTAAAAAACATCATAACAGTGGTAATGAGTGAGAAAAGTACAATACTTGTCTTGATATGAGAGAAGTACAATACCTGTCTCAAATACAGGCAGGGGCTGAGGGAGGTGGGAGATGGGAAGTATTAGTGTTGGAATGTTGCACAGGTGAGGGGGCTGTTCTTTTTGTGACTGAGGCCCAACTGCAAACATGTTTGTAATTTTGAAGAATAAAGTTTAAAAAAATCCAGTGTAATTTCTGAGATATAGAACTTTTTGCTACTTATAGTACAGTGGTTTAGAAAGACTTCTTTTTTTTAGTTTTTTTTTTTGTTTGTTTGTTTATGGATTACACCTTGGCAGTGCCTTACCCAGTATACTGTTTTCCCAGCTTCTAGAATACTTTTTAATAAGAGATGAAAATGGTGAAATAATACTGATTTTAGTGTTGTGTTAAACTTCACTGTAATTTTGACCTACGTTTTTTCTGTATTGTCACTTTTGGACTTCTTTTATTTATTTATTAAAAAAAATTTTTTTTTTTTTTGGTTATTCCTGGCAGTAATCAGGCGTTTCTTCTGCCCTCATGAATCTTTTCTGGCAGTGCTTAGGAGACTGTAAGGAAAACTGGGCTTGAACTTGGGTTGGCTGCATGCAAGACAAGCACTCTACTTGCTGTGCTCTCTCTCTCTAGCCTCTGGACTTATTTTAAGTGAAGAGTGGCAAGTTAGCAGTATTTTTTTTGGGGGGGACCCACACCTGGCGACGCTCAGGGGCCACTCCTGCTATGCACTCAAAAATCGCTCTGACTTGGGGGACCATATGGAACGCCAGGGGATTGAACCGCTAGCATGGGCAAGACAGACGTCTTACTGCTTTTGCCAGCGCTTTGGCCCCAAGTTAGCAGTATGAAGAACTCTGACATTTATAATAATATAAGATAATTAACCCAGGATTTAAATTTTCTATTTTCATCATGGATAGTTTTATTTTAAGCCATACCTGGTGGTGGTCAGTGATTCTTTCTCCTTCTGTGTTTGAGGCTAACTCCTAGAGCTTGGGGAGTACTACCTGCTAGGAATTGAACTTGGCCTTCTGTGTGCAAAGCATGCACTCAGCCAGTTGAATTAT
Source organism: Suncus etruscus (assembly GCF_024139225.1). Taxonomy (NCBI): domain Eukaryota; kingdom Metazoa; phylum Chordata; class Mammalia; order Eulipotyphla; family Soricidae; genus Suncus; species Suncus etruscus. The sequence goes on from NC_064851.1 coordinate 49,972,758, forward strand.
TTTTCTGGCCCCACGTGTATATTCATACTTGATAGGTAGAGTATGGTAGTGGTAATTAGAAGCTCTTTAACTTTCATTTTAAAAACATTGAGAAAATTGTAACCTTTTTTATTCCAGTGAAAACTGGTATTACTTTAAATGACATTAATCTTATGATGTACACTGTGCTAAATATATGACTCATGTGACTGGTTTTACGCACGTATTGCTTTGTATGGATAATAGCCATGTAGCAATAAAATGTTCTTCTTTAAGGTCTGGATTCCCTGGAGCACAGCCTGTTTCCATGGACAAGCAAAATATTAAGCTTTTGGAGCAGAATCCATATAAAGTAAGCTGGAAAGCAGATGGTACTCGGTAAGTTAGACTGCTAAAAAATAGTTATACCAGGAGCGTGGGGAAAAAAAAATAGTTATACCAATAAGCCTCAAGCTTGAAGAATATTGTCTATATTGTTTTATCTGTGTTCTTGGAGTGACTTTCTGACAGATATGATTAAATAAGTACACCTCCCTTATACATATTTTTTTTTCTCTTTTTAGTATTCTTTGCTATGTAATATAATTATCTCAAATAAGAGTTTTGGTTTTGCATTTCTGTTATTTTACAAAAATTCATACCAAATTTAAGTTTGAAAATTTTTATTTTTTAAAATTTTTTGGGCCACACTTGGTGACGCTCAGAGGTTACTCCTGACTATGCACTCAAATATTGCTCCTGGTTTGGGGGACCATATGGGATGGTGGGGATCGAAACGAGGTCTCTCCTGGGTCAGCCACTTGCAAAGCAAGTATCTTGCAGCTGTGCTACAGCTTTGGCCCTGAAATAATTTTTCTTTATAATATTGTGATTTTTGGTCTATTAAAAGTTTTTTTTTTTATATTTGTTTGACACATAAAATTAATAGCTACGGGGCCAGAGCGATAGCACAGTGATAGGCCGTTTGCCTTGCACACAGTTGATCCAGGACGGATCTTGGTTCGATCCCTGGCATTTCATATGGTTCCCCCGAGCCAGGAGCGATTTCTGAATGCATAACCAGGAGTAATCCCTGAGTATCACAGGGTATGGCCCAAAAAACCAAAAAGAAAAATAATAGCTGTGTTGTCAATTTATAATTTAAAAATTATTTAAAATAAATAACTTAAAATATTAAAAAATTTAAATTAAAAATATTTAAATTAAACTTCCACTTTTATTATTATTTTTTTTTGTAAATAAAATATTTTAAAGTTATTTTGTTTTGATTCTGTTACCTTTCACATGTTAAAGAAGGATTGATGTTCTCTTTTACTCCTCGGGAGATCTTATTCCAGTATCATTTATTTGAAAAGATTATCTCTTCTCCGTCTAATTGCCTTACTAATGTGTTATAACTCAATTCAGTATAGAGTGCTGTTCTATATTTATTTTTGCTGTCTTGTTTCATTGATCTATCTGCCTATTTTTACCACAGTGGCTTAATTCCTTTAGCATTATAGTAAATTTGGACAACAGATAGATACAATCTAGCTTTTCCTTTTTTTCATTTTTGGTATTGCTCAGGGGCTATTCTCAGTTCTGTGCTTGAGGTTTTTCCTAGTAATGCTTGGCTAACCATGCTGTGCTGGTAATTGGACCTCCTTCCTGCATGCAAGGCATGTGCTCAAGCTTGAATTTATATCTCATCCCTTTTTGCTTTTAAAAAAGTTCTTTTACTTGTTCTAAATTGTAAGTCTTTCTGAATGTGTGAATGAGTCTTATTTTCTCTGAAATTGAAAGAAGCTTAGCAAAGGGGCTGCCTGTATATGACAATGAATTCTTTCCTTGCATCTTTCAAAAAACAAACAAACAAACAAAACTAAACTAAAAAGTTTCTGCTGAAATTTTGATTTGTTTTATATCTAATCTAGAGATCATTTTGGGGAAGAATGATCTTTTTTTTTTGAGTTTGTGGGGGTTGTTTTTGGAACCACATTTGGTGGTACTCAGGGCTTACTTCTGATTTTGTGTTTGGATATCACTCCTAGTGGAACTCAGGGGATCATTAGGGCTGTCAGTGATCAAACCTGGGTTGATTGCTTGCAAGACATATGCTCTACCAGCTCTATTTGATCCTGAAAATGAACATTGGATTTTAATTGAACACTGAATTTCAGAATTTAGCAACAGGGAGGAAAGTGGTGGGAGAATGAGGATGTGACCAGTAGTGACATTAGTCAGTGGTGGTTGGTCCTGGGTACTTTGCTGATATGCAGTAACTGTACATCATTACTATCATTACTATACATTTAAACACTATTATAATCATATAGGCCAAACTGTAATAAAGTAACACCACAAAGCAAAACACAGTAGTATTTCAACCTGTCTAGACTATAACCATATAACCTAAAGTCTAATAAAGTAACAAAACAAAGAAAAACACAGTGTTAGTATTTTAATTGGTATTATTCTTCCATTTTAATTTTTCTTTAGTTTCTCTTTAGCGTATTTAGTTTTTCTCAGCCCTTGTATACTTTCAATGTAGTGATCTGCAATGAAGGAAATGAACTCATTTTGATGTTATAATGAACTTTGTCTCCCCAAAAGGGAAATCATGTAATAAAGTTGGAGATTTTTTTCTTGGAATTTGAAGACAAATGGAAGAGGTTCCTTGTTTCTAATTGTGAAGATCCATCTTACCAATGGCAGATTACTTTGTTTCAGGTTGTTAATCATTGGTGCAATTTAATATTTTAGTCATGATTTTTTGTTTGTTTTTGTACCATATCTGTTAATGCTCAAAGGTAACTCCTGGCTCTGTGGTCAAGAATCACTCCTGCTATGATTGGGGGATGATATGATTGAATCTAGGCTAATCACATTCTCCACTGTACTATTATTCTGGCCCCTTAAATAATAATCTTACCTGAAGCTTCTTAGGTATTCATATAGATTTAAAAAAATTTGCTAGTATCTATTGTTGTCTGAAAATATTCAAAAAATTTTTTAAATTTTTTTCTTTTTCTTTTTTTTAAACCAACTTTATTACATACATGATTGTATTTGGGTTTCAGTCATGTAAAGAACACCACCCTCACCAGTGCAACATTCCCGTCACCAATGTCCCAAATCTCCCTACTCCCCACCCAACCCCCGCCTGTACTCTAGACAGGCTTTCTATTTCCCTCGTACATTCTCATTATTAGGATAGTTCAAAACGTAGTTATTTCTCTAACTAAACTCATCCCTGTTTGCGGTGAGCTTCATAAGGTGAGCTGTAACTTCCAGTTTTTTTCTCTTTTGTGCCTGAAAATTATTATTACAAAAATGTCTTTCATTTATTTGATTAATTATTTTTTGTGTTTGTGTCTGTCTTATGGTATTAAGGCTTCTAGAAATGTTATATGATATTGAATTTTCCCTGTTCTTAATTTTAGTGAATTGATTTTGTTTTAATAATAAATATTATATGTGCTATAGGTTCTGCTACATAGTTTTTAATCTAATACTAGATTAAAGAGAGAGAGTACTAGGGGATAAGGTACTTGCTTAACATCCATCTGGCCTTGGGATGTTCCTTAGCCCTGTATATGGGTCCCTCAGCATGCCAGTAGTGATTCCTGACTTTAGTCAGGTGGGGTCCTACACTGGTGATAGTCGGAGGGGGGGGGGCAATTATTATTCCTTTTTTTGCTAAGTTTTTATCACTGAATTTATCATACATTTTTAATGTATATTGATTGTCATGGTTTCACCTCTCCCTTCTTCCCTCCTTTTCTTTCTTTCTTTTTTTCTTCCTTTCTTCCTTCCTATACCCATCTTTCCTCAGGGCTCTGAGCTTTTAGGGACTTTGCTTTTAGGGATCACTTTTGGCAGGATCATTTGTGTTGCTGAGATTGAACCTGGGTTGTCCACATGCAAGGCAATTAATCTGTTAATTCTCGTAAAATAGTGAACTCAGTAAAAAATTCTTTATAATAAAGGAAAAATAACAATAAAGTAAATTATATTAGATAATAAAGTAAATATTAAACTGGATTATGTTTGGTTTAGGAAAAAATACATGCCTATGGAAATTTTATTTGATAGTAGATAATCAATATTGTAATGAGTTGAGAAGAGGGCAAGCTTTTCATTAAAGCTGGTACTTTTTTCTTTGAGACCAGAATTCCTGCTATTTAGAATAGTGCTTGGAACACGATATGTTCTTAGTACAACATTTATTGTACTAAGCACATGCTTTGTATTCAGCTGTTCCCAGTTCAGTTCCTGGTACCTTAATCTCCCTTGAGTACCTTTAGGAATCACAGGGTTGATTAACTTTTTACATATATTCACATGAAAAATAAGGAAATACAGTGTTTGTGAAACTTTTGAGATTTTAAAGAAATTAATAACTCATTCCATTTTTTTCAGTCATTTTTTTTTTTTTTGGTTTGTTTTTTGTTTTTAGGGTCACATATGGTAAAGCTCAGGGGTTATTTCTGGCTATCTGCTCAGAAATCTCTCCTGGCTTGGGACGCTGGTGGGATCGAACCTTGGTCCGTCATAGGCTAGCACGTGCAAGGCAGATGTCCTACCACTTGTGCCACTGCTCCAGCCCCTCATATTTCATTTTCAAGATAAAATGTAAGTCATGTAGAAAAACAGAAAAGTAAACATATTTTCAAGAAATTTAGCTTGATAGAATTTAAAGCTAGCTAGACCTAAAAGAAAATGTTTGATTAGATTTCTGGAAAATAGGAAAGATCTGTTAGCCCTGTACAGCTGTCATACAAATATGATTAGCATATAGTAGAGACTCAGTAAAATGTTAGCTAAATGTTAGTAAAATGTAATTATATATACATACATGCTTTTTAAATATATCTCTATAAAATTTGCATGCATATGTAAATGTAACTTGTAGAAAAAACTTTGTTGTGAGGGCAAGGTTCTTGCCTTCCATGTTTCCATGAAGCTGACTTGATTTCAATCTCGAGCACTACATTTGGTTTTGTAGTAACACTAGGAGGATTCCTGAACAACATCAGTATGGACTCCCTTATTCCCGAGCAACACTGTATGAGCTCCTTTCCTCCACCGAAAAAGAAAAAGATACTTCTTTTTAAATACAAAGTGGGTATAGAATTTGGATCACAAAGAAAAATAACACAATAAATAAAAAAACTCAACTACTTAAGCTTTTTAGAGTAACAATTATTTTATAGTTGGCTTTTTATGACATCTGCTTAAGAAAGAAAGATACATTTGTATAATACACTTTGGAGGAAAATATAAAGATTCCTCTTAAAGCTTTCACTCAGAAGTAATATTGAACTTTCATTTAACTGTAGGTCTTGAGTCAACTGCTAGTCAAATTCAGGCTCTGGAATGCTTAACATAGAATTCCCAACCTTACTTTTTTTTTTTTTTTTTTATCTAATCAGGCTTCAGCAAATGTTTTTTCTAAAGAAAAATATAAATATTTCAAGTTTTCTGAATCCTGTTTTTTGGTTTCAATCTTTTTTTAATCAACTATTCAACTTGTCATGATATTACAAAATTAAGTTATCTTTCTACTGCTGTATATGAATGAGGATATACATCTACACAGTGGAATACATTATTTTTCAATAAAACTTTACATATTTATTTGTTTTGCCATTTCTTGTTGTACTCTGTACTTCTGGCACTGTGCTCAGGAAACACTCTTAGGGGATCATATTTCCATATGGTGGGGATCAAACTGGAGTGGGCCTCATGTAAGGCAAAAGCCTTAACCCTTAATCCTTATACTATCTTTCTAGCTCCAAAATCTTTTAAAAATAGGTAAAAGACCAAATTTTTTTTTTTTTTTTTTTTTTTTTTTTTGGTTTTTGGGCCACACCCGGTAACGCTCAGGGGTTACTCCTGGCTATGTGCTCAGAAGTTTGCTCCTGGCTTGGGGGACCATATGGGACACCGGGGGATCGAACCGCGGTCCGTCCAAGGTTAGCGCAGGCAAGGCAGGCACCTTACCTTTAGCGCCACCGCCCGGCCCCAAAAAGACCAAATTTGATCATTGGATTTGTTAACCTTGATCAGATATATTCTTCTTAAAAAGCATTGTTAGTGTTATTTTCTTTCTATATAAGGAAGTGTAAAAATGAGTTAAGAAAAGGAAATGGGATTGAATATAAGGTTATTTTTGTTTAAAATTTGGTTTCAATAAATTACATAAGTCGAAATAGATTTTTTTCTGAGTAATTATAAGTTAACACTAAGTTCATATTTCAAGATCTTTAAATGTGATTCTATACATGTATTAAAAATAGTATGTAATTGAAAAGGAAGTTAAACCATTTCCTCATAGGGTTTACTCCTGGCTCTATACTTAGGGTTCACTTTTGGTGGTTGTGGGGGGCCATATGGGATTCTGAGGATCATATCTGGGTCAGCCATGTTGCAAGGCAAATACCCTACCAGTTAGCTATACCATCATTCTGATATCATTTTGTATTTGGATTTTTAAAAATAAAGGTATTTTATTATTTACATTTGACTATTCTGGATATTTACTTTTTATCATTATGCCTTTGTTGATGCTCTTGAACTCTAAGAATATAGGCCAGTTTATATCATTTAAATATTAAAGTTATGACTAAATCTTGGTTTGATCTTTATTATTGTATTTCCGATCTGTATTGTTGATTTCTGCATACTTTTTATGATTTTATTTTCTTTTTATGAACTCCCTTTTGCTGTGCTTTTACTATTTTGAAGTCAGGTTCTTTAATTTTTGCCTATTGTTTCTTTTTTTTTTTTTCACTGCTAGATAAAAATATGGAACGCTTCACGAATTTGCGTATCATCCTTGCGCAGGGGCCATGCTAATCTTCTCTGTATCGTTCCAATTTTAGTATATGTGCTGCCGAAGCGAGCACGCCTATTGTTTCTTAATGGTCGCTTATATTGCTTTGAATTTATCCCTTAGTACAACCTTTTCCTTGTTTTATGAAAAAATGTATCTTTGTTTCCAGGAATCTTAATTTCATTTTTATTTCTTTTGACCCAGTGGTTGTTGAAGGGTATGTTCAGCTTCTAAATGTTTAAGTTCCCCAGCTTTCTATTTGTAGTTTATTTCTAACCTCAAACAATTATTCTTTCTCTTTTTTGTGTCTTTGTCTCTCTGTCTTTCTCCTTCTCTTTTTCTCTCTCTCCCACCTTCCCTTCCTTATTTCCTACCTCCCTTTTTGACCTTTTGGACTATGTATGCCTGGTATACATATATATATACATACATGTATGCCTTTTGGACTATGTATGTCTGTGCTTGTATGTATGTCTGTGCTTGCAGGTTACTCCTGATGGTCTCAGATTACCATATGTGTGCTGGGGTTTGATCCCTCATTGTCTGCATGCAAGACAAGCAACTTAACCACTTTATTAACTCTCTAGGCTCAATTTCCTGATTTTTATAAGATGTGTTTCTTGTTCCAACTTGCCTATCTTTGAGAATGATCCTTTTTTGTTATTGTTGTTTTTGGGCCACACCTGGCAGTGCTCAGGGTTACTCCTGGCTCTGTGCTCAGAAATCACTCCTGGCAGACTCAAGCCTATAAGATATGCCAGGGATCGAACCTGGCTCAGCCTCATGCAAGGCAAATACCCTAACTGCTGTTCTATAGCTCCTGCCCCAAGAATGATCCTTGAGTTCTGGAGAAGAATATGTACTCAGCATTTGAGGGATGGTATCCTAGAGATGTGTGTTAAGCCCATTTCTTCTACTTCTTCCTTCAGGGCTGCTGTTTCTGTCTTGACTGGTTGATCTATTTAGTAGTGCTGATGTGGTACTAAAATCTCTTATTATGTTGCTGTTTATATTTTTTTTCTTTAGACCTGATATACAGTGTTAAGTCTTTGTGATGTATAGATTCTATGATCATCATGTAATGCCTATCTTTTCTTATTACTTTTTGTGATTGAAATCTATTTTGTATTACATAAGTATTATATCAGACAGTTACTTCTGACTGTGTTATGGGGACCCTAAGGAATGCTGGGGATTGAATCCTTGTCAACCATGAGAAGGCAAGCATCCTACACACCTGTACTATCTGTCTGCCTCATGGATATTATCTCTCATCATGGTTACTTTTATATCTCTGATTTTTTTTTAAAAAACATTTTCAGGTATTTGCCTTGTGCGCGCTAGCCTAGGATGGACCGCGGTTTGATCCCCTGGCGTCCCATATGGTGTCCCAAGCCAGGAGCGATTTCTGAGTGCATAGCCAGGAGTAACTCCTGAGCATCGCTGGGTGTGGCCGAAAAACCAAAATAAAAAAAAATAAACATTTTCTTCAGTTTTTCCTTTTGTGCTTTTTGGATGATTTTGTGCAATTTTATCTTTAAATATGCTATTTTCATTTCTCTGCTTCTGTCATTTTGTTATTTATTGCCCTTATTGTTCTGTTACTTATTTAGGTTTGTTTTGAGGCCAGACCTGATTGTTCGCAGGACTTACTCCTGGCTTTGTGTTTATGGATCAATTCTGGTAGGCTCAAGGGACCAATACGTTGCCAGGTCTGCTGCTTGCAAGGCAAATGCCCTCATGCTATATTATCTCTTTCGTCCTTGTGCTTCTTAGAACTAAAATGCTCCTTGATTTTCGATTGAAGATGTATTTTACCTTTTCCTTTTATGAGAATTAACAATTAGTGTGATGTTTTAATTGCTATATAAGAATAGTAGAATGGGCTAGCCTTTTTAATAAAGAATACAGACATTGCTCCACAAACTACAAATTTAACTTTCATATGACCCAGCAATACTGTTTTGGGAAATAAACCCGAGGGATTTAAAAACTCTGCACAAAAGGCATCTGCACTCCTATGTTCATTGCAGCACTATGCGTGATAGCCAGAACCTGCAAACAACCCAGGTGTCCAAGATAGATGAGTGGATAAAGAAATAGTGGTACATCTACACAATTGAATATTAGGCAGATGTTAGAAAAAATGAAGTTATGATATATGCTTGTATATGTATGGATATAGAGAGTGAAATGAGTGAAATGAGTCAGAGAGGGATATACATAGAATAATCACATTAATTTGTGGTATATTAAAAAATAGTAGTCTGGATAGACAAGAGAACAGCAGGAGAAAAAAAGACTGTTGACCTGCAGCAGTGGGAGTGACAATGGGCTGTGGTGAACATTTGGACTAAAATGTGCCTTTTTGAACTGAACTGAGTTATATGCCTAGGCATGAGCTTGGCTGCTCCACTTCATTCTATGGCCACACATTTCTTCTGGTAGGGAGCCCCACCAGAATACATAAAAAATACTACAACATTCCAAATGTTACAGTCAGAAAACAATGTAGATCTCTACCACACTTAGTGAATAAAGATGATAGTTCTGAAGACCTAACAACAACCACTTAGATAGCATCTTTAATCAGGGTTGAAAAATGCTAGAAATTGACCTTCTTTATGACCTATCAATTCCACTCTGAGGAATATACTCTTGGAGCCTAAAAACACAATGTAGAAAAAGTCCTCTGCATCCCTATGTTAATCATAGAACTATTCAGAATAGTTAGAATTTGGAAACAACTCAAGTGCCCCCAGAACAGCTGAGTGGATAAAGAAAGTGTGATACATCTACACAGTGGAATACTATATAGCTGATAGGAAAATGAAGCCAGAAAATTTGCTTAGACATGGATACATATCGAAAGTATTATGTTGAGTAAAATGATTCAGGGAAGAGGGATAGACATATCCCTCCCATTCATTTGTGGGCTATAAGGGGGTGGGATTAATAATAATAATAGTAATAATATCAAAGACAATAGATAAGGGCCAGGAAAATCAGTCCAAGGTTTGGAGATTCCCACAAATAGTAGTGTAGCAGGTGCAGTTAGGGTAGGTATCACTGACAGTGATAGTTGGAACTGATCTCTCTCGAGAAGTATTGGGTGCTGAAGAAAAAGTGATAGGCATAATACCACTCAGTAACAGTAATGCAAAACATAGTGTCTAAGGGAGAAGGGAGGGTAGAGGGGGAAGAGAGAGATAGAGGAGAGAGGAGAGAGAATATGAATATATGGTTCTGCCATAGAGACAAGCTGGGCTGGAGGGAAATGGGACTTCTGTAGTTGGAAATGTTCAATGCTTTAGGGATGGGTGTTGGGTGGTTTTAAGTTTTTAAAAAATATGCTTTGGAATTAGATGTTAGTTACAACTTTAGGATTTATAAGATGATAAGAAGGATCATTGGCTTAGCATTTTTCTTTTTTACTTAACTCCTAACTATATGAGATTTACTACTCTAATAGAAATACTATCTCTAAAATGATAATAAAAAATAGAAACAACTGAGTTGATTCCCCATTCTCAAATGTTAACTAGATTTTAGTACCTCTATTGTAAATCTGAACTACAATTAAAGTTAGGATTTGCAGTTGCTCATATTTTAAACTTAAAAACATTAAAAAAAATATAAGGGCTGGAGCAATAGCCCAGAGGCTCATGAGCCTTGAGCATTACAGGGTATGAACCTCCTCCATCAAATAAACTTGTAAATGCGTGATTTTTTTTTTTTAGAGAGGTAGTGTATGGGATGCAGAGATATGATCAGATAATAATAGGACAATAATAGGACAAAGATAGAATTTGTTTAGTTAACAAATATTTATTGAACATTTACCACAGGGGTTGCGAACACGGCGCTCCAGCCACATGCGGCTCCAGGCCAAAATGAATGCTGCTCTTTGCCTCTTAACATTATTTTGTATATTGTGGCTCTTTGCCAAGTTTGGATTTTGTTCTGCTGCTTCTGAGAAGGGATCTCTGAGGAAAGATCTCTGAGCAAGGAGTCCCGCCCCCAGGCTTCGTCCTCCCATCTCCTATCCCTTGGAAACAACTGCACGGGCCAGCAAGCGGGGGACCCGTGTGTCACATGTTGTGTCGCATCTTGCCGTTAGTTCTTAGTGTGGAGGATGCAGCACACCCTCACCATCACTGCAGGATTTTGACCCTCACTCAAAATGGCAAAATGCAATATGTGTTTAATAGATTATTGTTAAAATTATATGCTTTTGTGTGAGTGTTTGTCTGTTTTGGCAGGTCACTGCGTGGTGTGGCTCTCTGACTCTCACAGTTTAAAATTTTGGCTCTTTGTGTTGAACTTGTTCGCCAACCCCGATTTACCATATCCGGAGGTTGTGTTTCGATTAGCAGTCAATTAGAATTTATAGTGAAAGATATGTTAATAAATATAAAATAACATTATTCTTAACATGTGCATTTTCATACCTTAAAAATAATGTTACCAGAAAAAATGTTATTGAAGCATATTGTTTTCAGGTTTTCCTTTGTTATAAATAACTGTAATGATTTCCTTATACCAATCTTTGTGTAGGTTTTGATGAAAATAGTATTACTCAAGTGAAGATAGTGGATACATCTTAAAGTTCTTAATTTGCTTTGCCAAGGATTGTTTGATATAGCCCAAATACTATTGCTTAAAACAATCCTTATGCTAAATGTAGCCAAGATGACAGTTGGAAGATGAAATTTTGTTATTTCTTTAATTAGTAATTTTTGAAATCAGTACAGCGGCACAGTTCATTATATATTTTGGCTCTGTTGGCAGTTATATTTCAATAGATAATTCTAAGTGCATCACATATTTGGTATGTTATGGTGCTTTATAGCAAATGCCATTTAAAGCTTATACTGCGATGTAGGTACTATTTAGAGGTCTTAAAAGCAAGATGTTTTCTAAACCCATATTTTTGTTTCTCTTATTTTTGGGCCACATTCAGTGGTGGTTAGAGCTTACTTCTGGCTCTGTTTTCATAGATCACTTCTAGCAATGGTTGGGGCATCATGTGGTGCTTGGGGTCCATGTATGGATCAAACCTGGATTGGCATGTGTAAGGCAAATTCCTGCTTGCTGTACTCTCACTGGTCCCAAGATAGAATTGCTCAGGGGTTACTCTTGACTCTGAGCTCAGAAATTGCTCCTGGCAGGCTTGGGATACTATATGGGATGATAGGAATTGAATCCAGGTAGGCCACATCTAAGGCAAACACCCTACTCACTGTGCTCTGGCCCAAGAACTGGTAGTTTTGATATAATCTGTGAAAAGTGACATATAGCATTTCTGCCATTTCTGTTGGTTGGAAGTGAGAGTCAAACTCAGCCTATATATACAAGCCACACACGTGTGTGTGTGTGTGTGTGTGTGTGTGTGTGTGTGTGTGTGTGTGTGTGTGTGTGTGTGTATTCTAGGGATCTCAAGGATTTTTAGACTTATCAACATATTTCTTTTATTATTTATAAATTCTTTAATTGTATTACTATGAGATACAGATAAAGTTATTTCTGATTGAATTTTATGAGATGCTGGGCATTCGAACTATGGTTCGTCCTAGGCAAGAGTGCTCAAGGCAGATAGATGCCTTATGCCCTGCACCACTGCTCTGGCCCCCATTTTGATAATTACCAGGTAACTCTATACTTAAAAAGCAAACAACAGGGTCAGAGCAATAGCTCAGCAGTGGGGTGTTTGCTTTGCATGTGGCTAATCCAGGATGGACCTTGGTTCCAACCCCCAGCGTTCCATATGGCCCCCAGCCAGGAGCAATTTCTGAGCGCATAGCCAGAAGTAACTCGAGTATTACCGGGTATTACCAAAAACCAAAAAAAGGAAAAAAAAAAGCAAAGAACATCAATAACTACAACAACAAAAAAAGACGCAGTAATATTGTTTGATTCCAACATAAGAAAGTACCATATGTTTGTGTGTGTTTCCCAAGCAGTGCTCAGGAGACTTGGGATCCCACTGGCAGTTCTCCACCAACTGACACCCAGTTCAGAGCAAGGATGGGTGGTTGTGGTGCTCTGTGGCCTTGCACGGATATGGGTAATGGGGCCACCCTTGTGGCCTGCAGGGATATGGGTAATGGGGCCACCCTTGTAGTCCTGTGGGATCTTTGAGCCACCAATGGTGCTGGGTATCCAAATGCATCACTCTAAATCTAGAGTCTATTGAAATGCTGCTTTAAAAAGAAAGCGTTACAGTAATATTGTAGATAATGTTTTTTAAGTGATTAGTGATTCACCTGAAATATAATTATTCACTGTAAGTATTGCTATTCTCTACAATGTGTAATATATTTGTGGGAGTGCATTTTAAACAATATACTATTAAATCTTTTTTTTTTTTTTTAATGGTTTTGGACCATATCTAGCAGTGCTCAGGGGTTACTCCTGGCTCTGTGCTCAGAAATTGTTCCTGCCATGCTCGGGGGACCATATAGGATGTCTAGAGTCGAACCCGGGTTCGTCATGGGTTGGCCACATGCAAGGCAAACGCCATACTGCTGTGCTATGTTTCTGACACCTCTATTAAATATTTCTATAGTGATTAAATAGATTCATCACTGGAAAAAGATTTTTTTCCACTGACTTAATTTTTATTGTTTCACTAGGTGGCAGCAGAAGACTAGCTTTAATTCAAGCTTCCTTTGTGTAGCTGTAGAATTCAGTGGTGCTTTGGACATCTTAGTACATCATCCCCAAATATTAGTTTGGTACCATTAAGGGAGGATTTAGGGGATATTGTATACAACAAAATTGAAAGCATCTCACATTTTTAATTATGTTGATTATTCTTTGCAGTGTTTTGAAATTTTTTGATCACTGTGCTGTATGGTATCTTTTGTTGTTACATTCAAGAATGCTCAGTGCTTATTCTTGGCTCTACATTCAGGAATCCTCCTGATGGTGCTATGGGGACCGTATGGAATGCTGGCTGGGTTTTAAACCTGCATTGGTCCTGTAAAGTCACTTTAAAAAAAATCAAATGAACACTATTTGGGAGGTGTTTTTTTTGTTTTTGATTTTGTTTTTTGGTTTTTTGGGCCACACCCGGTGGTGCTCAGGGGTTACTCCTGGCTGTCTGTACAGAAATAGCTCCTGGCAGGCATGGGGGACCATATGGGACACCGGGATTCGAATCAACTACCTTTTGGTCCTGGATTGGCTGCTTGCAAGGCAAATGCTGCTGTGCTATCTCTCTGGGCCAGGAAGGTGGTTTTAATTTTGGGCTATACCTGGTAATGCTGGTGCTACTTGTGTGGTTCCTGGGGGCCATTCTCTGGCAATGTTCAGTGGACTATGAATCAGATTTTCTGCAGTATGCAGAATCAAACCTGCCACAACCCCCCCATCACACACATACACATTAAAAGCATGTGCTTCAACCTTGATCCATCTTGCCAGTCTTTAAGAATTATCATTTTTGGCTACACTCAGCCATGCTTAGGGCTTAGTTCTGGTTCTGCATTTATGATGCACCCATTTTGGGGACCATAATGGGTACTGGGGATCAAATCCATGTCAATTGTGTGCTGACCGACCCTGTTGGCCAGCAAGGGTCAACTTCCTCCTCCCACTTTGGGGACTGAGGACATTCTGCTCAGCTCATCACCGGAAAAAACGGATCCCAGGCTGGTGACCAGAGACAGTTTAACCCCTTACAACAGAAAGAGGAACTAGGATATCTGAAGTGTAACAGGACATGGGGGAGGAGGTAAGGGGGGTAGGTAAGGGGAGAAACAGCATGAACAGTGGGGCTTAGGAATCCCCTTGGGCAAAGCAGTATTGATAGGCATTATAACCAGAGCTCTCTGTGGGGGAGGAGGGATGCCCAAGGTCAAGTCCAATTATTAATTGAGGGGTGGGGTGGGGGTGGGAAGTGGGGTGGGCTGGTGATGGTGGTGGTGGCACCCCTCTTTGTCAATCCCTATCTCTAGTGTGGTGGTGCAGTCTAAAGCTTTCCACTTTAGGAGGATCCCTAGAATTAGCATTCTACAGGCCCCCTGGAACAAAGACCAGGGTTTCTATCTGCCAGGTGGTTAGGGAACAGGCACAGAGGGCATTCATCAAGTTGAGTAGAAGACATGTTCTCTAGCTACTGTACTATTTCTATAAATAATTTTTATAAAAAACCCTTTTGCTGTTAAAAATACCTTGCAGAGACAAAAATATAGCACAATAGATAGGATGTCTGTCTTGCACATGGCTGACCCAGTACAATCCTGGCCATCCCATATGGTCCCCTGAGCCGGCTAGGAGTGATTCCTGAGCACCCACCACTGCCTGGTGTGATCCAAAAAGAAAGAAAGAAACAAACAAACCCTCCCAAAATTTTTGCTATGCTTCGGAAAACATTTTCATATATTGGAATCTCAGAAAGTGAAAGAATATGGAATTCTCTTTTATCCTATGTGGATTTTTTTTTTTTTCTTTTAGTTTGTGAGCCGTACTCCTAGTTCTGCTCTCAGTAGTCACTTCTGGCAGGCTTGGGGACCATATGGGATACGGGGTATATGGATTTTTGCTTTGAGTTATTTGTATTGGGAGCAAAGTAATCTTTAAATAGGAATTCTGCTCTTTTTTTCTTCTGGCCACACCCATTGACCCTCAGGGGTTACTTCTGGCTTTGTACTCAGAAATCACTCCTGGCTTGGGGGGGACCCTATGGGACGCTGGGGGATCGAAATGCAGTCTGTTCTAGACTGTCACGGGCAAGGCAGATGCCTTACCCCTAGCGCCACCACTCTGACCCCAAATTCTGCTCTTCTATTTTAGATGGTGAATTAACATGCAGAGGGTGGTAAAGTAATTTGCTTTTTCTTGGTATATATAAAGAATAATGATTTGAATAGTGATTTTTATATATTTGCTGTAATTATATTTTGGAAAAGAAAATTTTAAAACGCCTTTCTGTTCCCTTCCATGTCATTCCCTCTCCTTTTTCTCCCCTCCCTTCTTCTCCTCTCCTCTCCCCTCAATGCCCTTTCCTTTTCTTTCCCTTTTGCCTGCTCCCTAACTCCATGCTGTCTTTATTAAAGAAAGTCATTAATAGAGTAGGCAAGGTAGTTCAGAGGGCTGGGTCAGAGTATGTCTCCATGTAGAGGCCCTATATTCATTGCAGCCCTGTTAGCTTCAGCAATACCATGCCAAGAATTGCCTCAAGACATTTAGTATTTTTACTTTTTAGAGTAACTATATATAATTTTCACGTCTACGTAAGTTGATTCTGTACAGGGGCTAGTATATTTTCTTCATCCACAAAGTGTGGTGGGCTTCTCTGCTGGTTCATTATGTCTTTAATGCTCTGAGGGCTATGGATGAGGAGCTTTCTAGTTCCAAGGGCCCCAGGCTGGCCGTTTTACAGTTCTTTGGCTCAGCTTGTTCTAGAGTTATTTGCTTGCCCTGAGCTAGAGCTTTGGAGAAAGAGCGCTATCTTTTGTATTTTCTGCTGCCAGCTTTTGTTTGAAGCTTCTGCCTGAAGTGCTGGCCTATGTGGGCTTCTGCACACACCTCCTCCTTTTTTTCTGGGAATCTGCTGCTAAGCTCTTCCCTCAGAGATCTGAGAGGCCATGAGTGTGTACTTTACTGTATTGTTAAAACCCCTTTCCTTCATCACCTCCAGATCACACAGCACCTCCTCTTAGCTTCTTGGCCCCTCCTTGAGGCTTGGTAACTCACTGAATTACTGCTTTGCTTTCTGTGCAGAATGATGCAAGGACTCCTTTTGCTGAATTTTACTGAATTTCTTTCTTCCCCACTTCTTTCTTTGCCATCTTTAAAATTTAAATTATTTGCTTGAGGAACAGAATATAGTAAATATAACTACAACAAATAGTTTTGTCATCTTAGTAATAGCATTTAGTTGTTAAGATTGGCACATTTAAAGTTTTTATTTATGTAAACATGAACAAAGTCCAGTGGAAACATTCCATATCTAGTAGTATGACTCATTAAGCATTATGTACTTATAGTAAAAAGAAAACTCATATAAAACATTTGGTCCAGGGGCTAGTGATAACACAGTGGTAAGACATTTGCCTTGTTTGCGGCTGACCTGGGACTGACCAAGTTTGATCCCTGGCATCCCATATGGTCCCCAAGCCTACCAGGTGTGATTTCTTTTTTTTTTCCTTTCTTTCCTTTTTTATATATCTCTATCTTTATCTGTCTGTCTGTCTGTCTGTCTGTCTGTCTGTCTGTCTGTCTGTCTATCTATCTATCTATCTATCTATCTATCATCTATCTATCTACTCTTTATTTAAGCAACATGATTACAAACATGATTGTAATTGGGTTTCAGTCTTTAAAAGAACATTCCCCTTCACCAGTGCAACATTCCCACCACCAATGCCCCCCCCTTCTCATCCCTGCCTGCACTTTACTACAGTTACTTTTTTTAAAGTTTAGTAA
Source organism: Suncus etruscus (assembly GCF_024139225.1). NCBI lineage: Eukaryota > Metazoa > Chordata > Mammalia > Eulipotyphla > Soricidae > Suncus > Suncus etruscus. The sequence goes on from NC_064851.1 coordinate 49,989,988, forward strand.
GCTTTTTTTTTTTTAAGGATAAGAGTTAAAAAAAAAACAATAATAACTGCATGAGAGTGACATTTGTTGTTGTTTGCATAGGCCCAGCAAAATATGGGGAAAATGGAAAAACAAAGCCTTGGCCTAAACACAAGAAGACCTTACCCTTGAAGTTTTCTAGCATAAGACTGGCTCTGGGATCCAGGCATACTAGGCTGTCCAACCCGAGTCATTCTCTGTGGTCCCGGTGAAATTTTTCCACACTTCAGCTGTTGTTGGTGTCAGGTTCCTGAGTTAAAGATTCTGGTTTCTGTGCATTTCCTTCATCGAAGTCAGGATGATGTAGAGCATCCTCTAGTTTTACCTCACCATTAGTTGCGGAGAGCCCTGCCCTGCAAACAGGTTGTTGCTGTTGCTAAGTTGTCTGGGTGCTAAGAGAACACTCTTTGGAGTAAGTCAATGCCAGGGTAATGGTAGGATCTTCCCTGGTAGAGGTTTGCTTCCTGGTGATGTTATAGACAATTGTGGTTGTTTCCATAGATGGTATCCATGGTTCAGGGGTGTATGGGCAATGCCCGTTCTTCTGAGGCCTAAGCCAAGTCCTTATGCCAATGTCCAGGAGCGATTTCAGAGTGCAGAGCCAGTAGTTACCCCTGAGTGCCACTGGGTATGGACCAAAAACCAAAAAAAAAAAAAAAAAAGGAAAAATAAGAAACATTTGATCCATACCTGGTGACGCTCAGAGTACCCTCTATGATCCTGAGTCAAGTTACAAGTGATATATAAGTGCAGAGCCAGAAGGAAGACTGAACACCACAGAGTGTGGTCCAAAAGCAAACAAAGATTCAGGGACTAGAGAAGTAGTACAGAGGTTAAGTAAGGTACTTGCCTATATGAAGCCAATCTTCCTGCAATCCCTGCTATCCTGGATTGTCCCACAAATATTGTCACGAGTGATTCCTGAGTGCAGAGCCAGGAATAAACTCTTGAGTACCATATGGTGTGGCTCTTCAAAATCTTCCCCACATTAATTGTTCTAGAAAAATAACTTGAAAAAATGCTGCTTGTTTTAAAATATTTAGTTTCAAGAAGCTTTACATGATAGCTAGTCATTTAGACTAGTTATTTACATTCTGTAAATAAAATATTTTAATATGTGGTCAGTTTCATAGTGCTTAGATTTTTAGAGGAAAATGAGTTTGTGCCTATTTAAAAGACATTTAAAGACATGGTTCATGCCCTTAAATTGGGTCAAAGTCTAATTGTGATATTTTAATAGAAATATATGACAGAATAATATGAAACATAATTGCCTATAACTGACATCACATAGATCCAGGAATGTAGGAGTTTCTAGGAGGTGGATGCCTTATTGAAGGGTAATTAGCCTGGCCTGGAGGAGCTACATGGAGGGAAATTGAGGTGCAAACAACCTGGCTGTACAATTCTGTTTGTATCCAGCCTCTGGACATGTCTTTCCATGGGGTGTTTAGGTGCTGAGGCAAAGGGAAGAAAATTGGTACTTGGTGTCTGGTCAAGCCCTTCAATTATGTTTTTAGACATCAGTTTTAATGACTGCTGAGCCTCTGATGTAAAGTTTTACTGTCATCTTCACTCCTACTTCTCTTTGAGATATTCTTAGGAAAATTCAAGGTGGGAGACCCTTTTAAAGTGGGAGACCATTTTTCTTGAAGTTTAAAAGTCACTTGGAATCATTGAGTAACTTGGTAATCTCAGTAACCTTTGAAGTACTCTTTTGAAATAGAGTATACAGATAGTATAGATAATATTTTTCATAGTGCTATATGAAAGGAAGAGTTCATGGAAGGCAGACTATGACCATTGGGGGAATATAGGATGAGGAAGGGGAAATAGGGTATCTGTTTCTATGATTGAAGAAACAAGAGGAATAATGTCACAAGACGTCACTCTACTAAGACATCTTTCCAGGAGACATTGAAGGACCTCACAGTAATCCAACCACTCTTACTTATCCAGATACTCTTTATTTTGTGATAATTCTAGAGTTATTCAAATATTTTTAGGGGTGATCTAGTGAAAATGGTTGAAAATGCCAACAGTAAGCTTAAGAATTGTACATATAAAATGTGAAAATGGAGATTGATTTGAGCTGACTTGTGATGCTAGTCTTCTCTTTTTACTCCCATTACTCCCTTTTTGCCTTAGGTTCAAAACAAGATAATAGTTAAGAAGAGATTAAAAAAAAACCTATTAAATAATACATTTAGAGAGGTACTTTAGTGGAAAACTTTTTTGTTATCCCTACATTAAAAAATTAATTGGTGACGGGAAAGTTGCCTTTGGTGATGGGAGATATACAATGTGACTGAAACTCAATTATGAACAACTCTAACCATGGTACTTTAGAAAACATTTAAAAGAAACCTATTTGCTTATTTTGGGTTTTTTTGATGTTCCTCATTTTCTGTTGTTATTTTAGTATTAAGGGTGCTAAAGATTATATAATCATGTACTTTTCATAACTTAGCCTGTAATTTTAAAAGGTAAATTCTTATTTGGGTCTTAGAATTGTGCATTTTTAACATTTGAAGTGATGTTAATTGTATTGCTTGAAAGCTTAACAGTAACAAAAATCTACTCTAATTCCTAAGGATAAAATATAAGAGTCTGGCCAAGTTTCTAGCAACCTATATCTAATTTGTAATTGTGGAATTTTACTTTCGATTTTTGTTTACTTCGTTTTCCCTCCTTTTGTTCCTATTGTTGGTATATTTGGAACTCTCACACTTTAGCTGTGGTGCTTGTATGTGTGTGTGTATGTTCACTGGAAAACCAAGCTTCTAGGTGAGGGGCCCTTATATATTTCTAGATGTTTCGCTTCCAGGGGGGTGGGATGGCGGCAGTGTGTGTGTGTGTGGGGTGTGGTGTGGGTGTCTGTAAAGCAGGCGCTTTAGCTACTGAGATGTCTCCTTGTTCTTTATTTTTTAATGTTATGGGATTTGTTTAGTGTAAGGAAATGCTAAAAGTCCAGAGAAATCCTCTTTTTCCTTAAATTATTTCTGTAGCTAAGTTTATTCAGTTTTATTTTTCTTCCTTTTTTTTTTTTTTGGCCACACCTGATGATGCACAAGGGTTTCATCTAGCTCTGCATTCAGGGTCAGCTTATGTAAGGCAGTGCCTAATCTTTTGTATTATTGCTGTGGTCTGTAGGTAAGTTTTTGAATTAGAAACATTTTGCTTTAGGGGGCTAATCATTTCTTTTTCATTACTTAAGTAACTTAATGTATAGCTTATTTCCAGACAGATTCAAATTAAAAGAGATAATATAACCAGGTATTTTTCATATCTTTTCTAATAATTGTATTATGAGTTTCTCCTCTTCCATTCCGCCTAGTTTTCCTTGTACCTTCAAAGCTCTTAGGATCGCTGCAGGGCTGGAAGAGGAGGTATTGATGTGTGCCTGTATGCACATTTCCTGGAAAGTATATATATAGTTATATACATAGTTATATATGTATATATAGTTATATAAATAAAATACAAATATCTATTATTTTTATAAAATGTATTTAAATACAAACATATAACCTATTTAAATATATATTTAAATTTAAAATTTTAATTTTATAGAAACCATTGTGATTTACAAAGTCTTTCATAGCTGGGTTTCAGACATACAATGAATTAATCAGGGCCAACCCCACCACCAGTGTCACCCCCCTGACATCATTGTTCTCTAGGTACATACCATACCCCCCCCTTTAACTCCCAGCCTGCCAGCATAACAGGCCATCTTAAGTTCAGATTATAGAGTGGGTCTCTTCTTCAATTATTATTGTCTTTACTTGGATATTTAGTTCTGTCCTTTTTTAACATTACCAATGCACCTGAGACCCTGGCCTCCATCTTTTCATATTGTGTTTCTCTTCCTCCACTAAGTTTTTTTTTTCCTTTTTCTCACTATACTCTGGACCCAGTGGTGTTTGAGACCACTACCATTTAGACTACTGTGTTTCTTCATGCAGTTAAATACCACATATAAGTGATACATTCTGTATTTATCCTCCTTCTGGCTTATGTTATTTAAAATAATCTTCCAATTCCATCCATGTTGCTGCAGATTGCATGGTTGCATCATTCCTTACAGCTATGTAGTATACCATTGTGTACATGTACCACATCTTCATGATCCACACATCTGTTTTTGGGCATCTATGTTGATTCCAAGTCTTGGATCTTGTACTGAGTGCTGCAATGAATAGTTGTGTGCAGACATCCTTTCGGGTGAATGTTCTTCTGTCCTGGGGGTAGATAGCCAAGTTGGGTTGCTGGGTCATATGGCAGCTCAATTTTGACATCTGTATTTACTGTAGTTAGCATTTTTGTAAATATATATTCTTGGGTTTATGGTTTATGGATAATTTTCATATTTACCCGTTTTGTTTTTCTACATTATAAAACGTGCATTTATTATTGTAAAGAAATGTCCTTTTTTTGCCTATAAGGTTCTTAAAATTTCTGTTCTGTACAACCAGAATTTTATTAATAATCTTATTTTTTTTCTGATTATATAAAGTAGTACTAGTAGTACTACTTTTCTAGCCCTTTTGGTTTTAGGGTGTGACTCAGGCATTACTCCTGAAGGGCTTTAGGGACTGAACATATGTGGTGGTGGGGATTGAACAGGGATCTTCTGCTTTCAAGTCAAAGTTCTCAACCATGGTGCTCTTTCTATTACTAGGAAACAGTCTTACAGCAGTAAGTGGCTTGTGCAAAAATCACACTTCATTTATTTTATTTTATTTAGTTTGGTTTTATTTTTGGACCACACCTGGTGGTACTTAGGGGGCTATTTCTGGCTCTGTACTCAGAAATTACTCCTCTCAGGCTTGGGGTGCTGTCTGGGATGCCAGGGATTAAACGTGGTTCAGGTACATGCAAGGCAAGCCTCCTATGCTATCAACTCAAGCCCCAAGTCATACACTTTAAAGGTAATAAAATAAAGTTGATGGAGTTTATTTTACATCAATATATTTCTACTGACGATCATCCAGGGCCATAACAATCCAGGCTGTTATACTCTTCCTAATCTGCACTAAATAGAATAGGTAAATTGTGGTACATTCACAAATGTTTGGGAAGAAAAGCAGTAAGTTTTTATTTTAAAGTATCACACAGCTATTAAGAGCCTACCTGTCATGCATCTTCCTTATTACTACAGCAGGCCCCATGTAATTTTCTATGATAATTACTTACTATACATTACTATATCTACTTACTATACATAAACATAAAAGCATGTAAAACAAATTCATTTATAGTTCCATTGGCAAATAAATGTGAGATAAGGAATTGAATTTTGAAGTTAATATTTAGGATTACTTAGAATATTTTCATGATATTTGCTGTAATTTTCAGTTTTAGTATGTCTTCTTATATTTTGTTTTTTATTTTTATTTATTTATTTTGAGTACATCACCATTTTCAGAATTTATTCTCAACTGTGCTTAGGAATTACTCTAGCATTGATTGGCTGGGGGACCACATAGGGTGTTGGGATTTGAACCCAGGTAGGCAACATACAAGGCAAGTGCCCTACCCACTATTCTATTTCTCAGGCCTCTTGCTTAGTTTTTTAGTGATCTAGATGGTAAGCATTATTGCATCTAATATAATAGTCTTTTGGAACTAGAATTTTTCTCTCCAAAGCAAACCCATAATGAGTGTTTGTATCATTGATTACTTTCTATACACAAGCAAGATAAATAAAAATTTAAATTGTTGGAGCAAATTTGTTATTTATGTTATAAGACACTAGATTATTTGTAGTGTATATCACTCTGTGGAACGAGGGGGGTAGTAACCTAGAAATACTGGTCTTAAACTTCTTCAATCTTAATTTTAAGCCCTGTGTTAATCTTTATATCTTTCTGGATGAGGAGGGCTTTCTAAATCAAAAATCTATGGTGAGGTGATTGGTATGTTAGGACATGCATTTTAGGGGGAGGGTTTATTTTTTGGTCCACACCTGAGACTATACAGATTGCTGCTTCAAGCTCTGAGTTGTAGGTTACTCTTGTGTCTGCTCATGAACCATGCAATACAGGAGAATCAAAACCCCTGTACATCAGCCTTTTGTACCCTCATGGGTCCCAAGAACTTATGACTGTTTTTTCCAATCAGAAGATTTTATGAAAGTTTGGTTTGAATAAGTTTTTATTTTCTTGAAGACCCTTGAGGTCTTCAAGATTTACCTGAATTGAAACAAAAATGAATCATTTAGTGATTTTTCTGTAGAAAAGTATACCAAATATTTGAGCATTGCCTGTTGTGGCCTTAAAACAAAAAGATTAAAAAAATAAAGACTTAGATGAATAGAAAATTTGCTGATATATTTATAACAAAACAAAAAGTATGCTTTGATAAACAGATATTTAAATATTGTCAGATTGTCCAAATGATTAGTGCATCACCTGTTACTTAATATACAATTCACATTCTGAGATTAAGGTATGATTAGACAAACATGACAGTTTATTTATTTACTTACGACAACTAGTGGTGCTCAGGAGTTACTCCTGGCAGTATTCATATGGGATGCTGGGGATTGAACTAGGGTTGCCCTCGTGCAAGGCAAGTACTTGCTGTACAATCTCTGTGGTACCAAACTGGGTTTAAATTAGTCTCTACCTGCTGTACTTATCTCTCTGGTCTCAAGCTGTGTTTAAATTGGGAGGAAGGGGCTGGAGTGGTGGCACAGGGCATCTGCGCGCGCTAGACTAGGACGGACTGAGGTTTGATCCCCTGGAGTCCTATATGGTCTCCCAAGCCAGGAGCGATTTCTGAGCGCATAGCCAGGAGTAACCCCTGAGCATTACTGGGTGTGGCCCAAAAACAAACAAACAAAAAATGGTGGGGAAATGTATAAAATAAATAACACATACTGTTTAACTACTGTTGTGTATATTAGTGATCACGTAATATAATAAAGTCATGGTCTTAAAACAAATTTAATACCATAAACCTTAATTACACCTGTTTTCTGACTGGAAACTGATGTGATTTGAAGACAAAATAGCTAGTTTTTTTTTTTTAAGAATACTGTTTGTTATTAATAATACCATACACTTTCTATTGTGTTGAAATCTTAAAGAGCTGACAAAATTATTTGGCAAAGAGTATGTTTCATTGTTAGCTATAAATTTTTTTTTTCGGACCATACCTGGTAATGCTCAGGATTTAGTCCTGACTCTTCACTCATGGGACTCCTGATGGTGGTCTGAACTCCTGATGGTGATCAGGAGACCATATGGAATCCCTGGGAATCAAACCTGTGTGTAAGGTAAACATAATACCTGCTGTGCTATTTATTGCTCAGCTCCCACAATAAAATTTTTTGTTTTGTTTTGGGGTTATACCCTGCAGTGCTCAGGGCTTACTCCTGGCTCTGCACTCAGAATTCACTCCTGGCAGGCTTGCCGGACCATATGGGATGCTGGGATTTTAACCTGTGTTGGCCATGTGTAAGGCAAATGCCTTACTGCTATGCTATAACTCTATGCCAACCCCCCCTCCCCCAATAAAATTTTTTAAGAAAGATTAGGTAGGGTTAGAGCTGGAGCTAGGGTTGGGACTTGATAGAGCACATGGGGCTGGGACATGATAGAACACATGCACTGTATTTGTGAGGACCAGTGTTCAGTCTCCAGCACTGGGAAAAAAGAGAAAGGATTAGGTGGTTTTGGTATGAATATATGTTTATATATTCTCTTAGTTTATTATTGGTCTTTGGGCCACACCCAGCTATACTTGGAGCTTAATCCTGTCTACACTCTAGCATCACTCATTCTGGGCTTCAGGAACCATATGCAGTGTCTAGGATTAACCTGGCTTGGCCAAGTATAAATCAAATACCCACTGTGCTATCCTTCCAGCCCAAATTCTCTTACTTTTGTTAATGTGGAAACAAGAATACCTTTAATATATATTATTGGAATTTCTAGATAGATGAATTTCTAGATCGATTTCTGAGCAGATGAAGTAATGGGAAGTATTTCTTGAAATAGTTTTTTTGCTATTGGTACAAAGGTGAAAGATTATGTCTTAGATACTAGCCATTAGCTTAAAAGTAGAGCTTGTGTTTAAGGTTTTATTTTAAAACCATATTCCTGTGATAGATACGATACTAATAATAATATGTAGAGTTATCTAAATTTTTTGCAGAAATTCTTCATGTTGGTAGACTTTAGATTGCATTTCTATAGTTTGTTGATTAGGTTCTCATCCTAATTTATGAATATAGCTTAATTCAGAGGAACTAAATCATGTGTGCTCTCTACTGAGAAAACTGTTAAAAAACATAATATTTTAACTGGTAACTAAACAAAGCTATAACTGCAACCAATGTATGAAGTTTATTAACTATTTAACTAGTTAAAATCTGTAGGAGAAATAGATTTTATATGATTTTATATGACAAGGAGGAGATAGATTAAGACTATTAAGGAGATTGGAAAGGAATTTTGACATGATTCTTTATTTTGATTTTAAATTTTATTTGATACACAGGTATGACTAACCTGGATCAGAATTTTCTTAGGCTTAATAAAGGAACTAGGTAAACAATTTTCTTTTCATTAAAAATACTGTGAAAAACATTCATATACAAATCTTGTTTTTTATTTAATTTTTCCTATATCTTTTTGTTCCTATTGATAATATTGTTGTAATTACTGGGGATTGCATGCATACCAATATTGGGGTCAACATTGGTTTGAGGTGCTTGCTGGGTTTTGATTTCTTCAGTTGTGGTACATGCACACATACTTTATAGGGTATGTACTTTCTTGAGTCATGGAAGTTACTGTTTTTGTGCTCACTGGGTTTGTTGTGGTTCTTAGAAACATGTTCACAGGGATTGTACTTCTGTGGCCTGCTTCTTATACTTATATATTGCTGCAGACATGTTAGCATTGCTAAGCAGAACCTTCGTGGTGTCCGGGAACCTTTCACAGGGAGAGAAGCGGGAGCACGAGTGGACGAATATGAAATATGAAAATGAAATAAATGAGACCACACAAAATGCATTATATGGGGACCCTCGCCCAAGGGACGAGAGTCAAATTTACTTTTCAGCAGATGACTTTTTATAAGCACAGACTCTGGTATGCAAGGTGACCTCAAAGAGCAGGAGAGCAGTACAATGGGGAAACAAGCCTTAAATTTACATATTAAAAGACTGTTCTTCAGGTGAAAAAGAACTCTGATGGAGGGCAGTGAACCAGAGCTGGGGATGTTTTGGTTTAGCAAAAAGCAGGTTTTTCAAGAAACCAGGAGGAGAGAGACAGAGATATTTATGATGTTTATGTAGTAGCCGGAAAATAGATTTTTGGGGGAGGCGGAAATAATTATTTACCATCATAGATCTAGACTCAGAAAAACAAAGCTGTTGGCGCCAGGTTATACGAACTAGCCAGCAGGAACTTTTGGCTGGCTTTTGGTACTGACATTTCTTTGTCTGTAGGAGAGCTGAGGCTGGATTTCTATAGTGACCAAATAGAGAGAAAAATGTAATGTTACAGCCATGTTGGAATTACCGCCAATGATCCGCGCAAAGGGTCAAATGATTGACTTCACTAAGCAGGCCTTTTGGCAAATAATTCTTTTGAAAGAAGGCACTGCACCAGGGAAGGAAAAAAAACCACATTTGGTGCGTGCTTTCCTTAAATGGGAGGTAACAATATATTATATATTTTATATCTTATATTTTATTCTTATATATATTTTATATATATTTATATATTTATATATATATATATACCGTATATATAAATTTCTTTAGTTGTGGTGCTTTCTGAATGATGTTTATGCACATTTGGCTGCTCTGTAGTGCCAGGGATCGCAATTGATAGAGGTGTAGGATTGTACATATGGTGATACCAGGGACTTGAATTTATGACTGCTCCTTGTAGAACAGGTGCCCCGAGTCACTATGCTACTCTTAGTGTCCCCTAAGGAAGTGTCCCCCTTCCTCTGTTTTTTATTTTCAAAAAGAATTGAAAGGGGAAATAAATAAGAGGACAGAGATATGCTTTTCAAAAGATATTGCCAAAATAACATTTAATTGAATATTTTACTAGATAGCAAGCGAAGTATGCATTAAGTCTTTGTGAAAAAGGAAAAAAGCTATAGTTTGGCAGGTCAGCTCTTATATTCTTTCTAGAATATGGTGTGGCAGAGAAGCAGCTTAGTTTGACCAATTGCTTTCCTTTTTTTTTTTTTTTTTTCTTTCTTTTTGGTTTTTGGTTTTTGGGTCACACCCAGCAGTGCTCAGGGGTTACTTCTGGCTGTCTGCTCAGAAATCGCTCCTGGCAGGCACGGGGGACAATATGGGACACCGGGATTCTAACAAACAAACCACCTTAGGTCCTGGATCGGCTTCTTGCAAGGCAAACACCGCTGTGCTATCTCTCCGAGCCCTACCAACTGCTTTCTTAATTTTTGGGGAAAATGGTGAATTTTTATTCTAGAACTCTTCAAGTTATTCTCTCATCACAATTGTGCCATTAAATTTTTTTTAATTCTGGTACCATGATAATAAAGTCATTCACAGTCGAGTTTTAGGTATCTGATCTTCCGGCACTAATTCTGCCAGCAGTGTCAACTTCTCTCTACCATTGTCTCCAAGTTTCCTTCCACCGGCAAGCCTGCTTCCTCACCAGGCACATTTTCAAGTTTTCTTACTGCAGTTTGAATCTTCTGCTTTCAATATTGCACAAACTGCTTCTATCAGGGTTGTTTATAATTGTATTTGGGAAAGTGACGGTAAATGGAATTTTTTAGTAGACAATATATTGTATCTGAATTTATTTTCATTTATCTCTACAACCTTGAGAGTTAGGTTTCAGGGACATGTGGGCCAATTCTGTTGAGAATAAAAATGAAAGGAAATAGATTAAATAACAACAGTAGAGTTCTGAAATGATTTTTTATGAGTGACAAGATACAAAGGAAAGTAAAGGCTGAGTTAACCATATACTTACACATGCACATTTGTCCCCGTTAAAGGACAGAAAATGGAGGAAATATTATGTAAAGTTATTATGTAAAGAGCCAAATTTGGTATTGGTTATGTTTGGGGACATAAAAGTGTAATTATACCCTTTGTACATTTAAGTTGCTTGAATTCAGATGAATATGGTTAGCATCTAGAAAAAAGATATCAGGGAACCACCATCTTTATTAGTATTATATTGAATGTCAGCAGTAGAAATAACCTTTTGTTGATTTTGGGTTAATTTAGATCAATATGTTCAGTAGGAAGGCTCTTTAAAAGAACCAGACTTAGTGAGAAGGAGTCATGGAAGTTGGGTTTCAGGTGCAAGAGTCAGGCAGAGGAACACCTTGTACAGGAAACCAACACTGGCTGTGTTGACAGCTCTGCTTTTTTTCTCTGAATGTTTTCAGCATTCTTAAGCCTCTGTTACTTGATCAGATTTTGGGTAGTGATTATCTGACTAATTGCCTAGCCTACTAACCGTGTCCCACATTGGTAGGAATTGGGGATAGAGAAAATTTGGCCCTTGGTTTTACAATGTGAAAATGAAATTATCTGGAAAAATCATGGTGCATGTCAGTTCACCCAAAATAGGTCAAGTTAGTCAACTCCTTAACATGCCTCATGATTCAGCAAATAAAAATGCTATTGGTACCTCATGCCAGCTACTCAAAAAGAATCTTTGTCTTGTTCCTCAGCCCAACAGTCAGTTGATTAATAGCCTAGTTATAGCCATTGAGGTCTTATTATTGGTGGGAGCCTTTCCAGTATAAGTTCCCTCCATGGATATGCAGACTTTAATAATACGAGTTTTTTTTTTTTTTTTTTTTGAGGTTTGACAGGCTATTCTGATGGGCCTCGTGCCCTTGTTTTCCCGTGTAGCTGCTTCTCTCCTCCTTCCCTCATTCTTTTTTCCTACTTTCCTACTTCTCCTTTTCTCTTCTTCATTGGATTGGGGGGCACACACCTGGCAATACTTAGGACTGGCTCCTTTCACTGCTCTCAGGGGACCACTTCTTTGAACAAAGCTGAGCTTATGAGATGCTGGGGATTGAACCTGTGTTGGCATGTAGAAGGCAAGAGCCTATTTGCAGAACTATTGATTGAACCCTTGTTCTCACCTTCTGAACTCTCTACCCTTCTGTTCCAATAGTATTTCTGGTGCTAGTGCTTCCTGCAGTTTGATTATCTTGCCATTTTTTGTTTTCCAGCCTTTTCATATCTTTGTAAGCAATTTTCTATATGAAATCTTTGTTTGAGCCAGGGATGTGGCTTTGTGATAGAGCACTTTCATTGTATGTGTGAGGCCCTTTATTTGACTCTCAGGACTACAATCACCTTGGCATTGCAAATCTTGAAGTAGCCACAAACACAGGTAGGTGTATATCCCCTCCCTAAAATATTTTTTTTCAAATGAATCATAATGGTTTCTTTTTGTCTCATATAAGACGTTTCTAAATTGCAGACTTTTTTCTGATAGTATTTAAACCCTTAATTCTTTAGTCTCAAATTGTGCTAGCTTTCTGCTGTCTCTCTGCTTTGGTAAATACTTTTTTTCAGTTGCTAGAATATGTACTTTCTGTTTTTATCTCAAGGACATTGCTCTTGGTAGCTTGTGTAGCAAGCATTGTTTAACTAGTTTTAGCCTGAGTATGTTTTCTAGGTACTGGAAGGTTGGGGTTTGTTTCCTGGCACTCTGTGGACCATTTCAATCCTAAGCATTGAGCTGGGAATCTCCTTTTAGCCCTGATTGTTATGAACTCAAACCTGGAAAAATAAGACAAAACAAAAAAATTAAGAAAACTGCATACAAAATTATCCCCCTCCAAACATAGTAAATATGGATAGGATGTAGTAGAAGCCTCTACCATGCATAGAGATAGATAATAAATGTGTAGTTTGTTGGTGAAGTCACTGAAGTGATCAAAAAATTGGGAGGGGGGAAGTGCTCAGGTGTTATAGCTCGCTCTACTAGTATATAGTAGACATATACTAGATGTATATCTAGTATAGACGTTGTTTTATAGAAAAGTAGGAACACTTGATACTTTTGAAGCTGCTAGGATATGAGGTCATCTTAGCACTGGATCTTATTTCATTACCACTTCTCAAAAGAAAACCATATATTTTTATGAGACTGTTATTTATAAGGGTTTTCTGTTTGGTATCTTTAAATGTTTTTCTCCTAATGTGTAAAAGCATTTTTTCCCCCTATTTCTAAGCTATCTGAAATACAAAAAGTATATAAATTAGGAAAGCAAATATTACTGGTAATTCTGTAACACAAATGACAGTATTTTGTAGGCTTTGCTGTCTGATCTTTTTATTTTTAATTTGTCTTGTTTCATTTATTTATTTATTTTTGCTGTCTGATCTTACAGTATATATTATCTTTAATATATATTTAATTTAATATTTAATAATTTAATCTCTTCAATTCCCCAAATTATATTACCGCATATACTTGAGTAAAAGCTGACTTCCTTAATTTTTCACTAAAAACTGGGAAAACTTAGTGACTTGAATATAAGCCAAGGTGGAAAATGCAGCAGCCACTGGTAAATTTCAAAAATAAAAATACATACCTAAAATAATTGAGCAATCAGCAGGTTAAATATTTTTAATATTTATTGCTAAAGAAAAACTGTAAACTATCAACAATACTTTAAAATTTTAAAGTGCAGAAAACCGTAGCTTAGCAGGTAATCAAGCTAAATCACAAAAGTTTAAATCCTTCAAAACTGGATTCCTCCTCCTCCTCATCTGTATGTCCAAACAGAGCTTCAACTGTATCTGCTGTGAGGGTATCAGCATAGACATAGTCATCATCACTGAGTTCGCAGATATCATCATCATCACTGCTGTCAGTCTCATACAAAGCGCAGAATGTTGTGGGTTAAATAGTTTAGTGGCATATAGTTCAGTTCAACCACCTACCTCTTCAGTTCAACCTTGACTGTGGACTGAGCTGAAGCAGCGCCCCCTCCAGTAGACTGCAGAAGATGACTGGAGACTGTGCATTTGATTAGGTGCGCGCGCACTGAATCAAATAATCTGTTTGACCCGTGTATAAGCGAGTTTGTATTTTTAGGCACAAATTTTGTGCTGGAAAAAACTTGGCTTATAATTGATTATTAGGGTATATATTCTGATTATATATAGATTATTATTGATATCCCTGCACGCACTTCAATGTGTGTGTCATTTCTACCTGCCACTGGCACTGGGCACCACCCCACTTCTAAGAGCCTGCAGAACACAAATCAATGAGGTGAGCTGTCTCCTCCCACAAAGGTCAGAGTTAGAGGAGCCCAACAGCTCTGCTCCATTGCTGGACACATCTCCTAGTCAGTGAACCCTCCAGCACAATACATAGAAAATACCACACTATAAGCATGACAATGGGGAAATAACAAAGCCTCTACCCTGCAAAGAGAATGAAAATGTCAGCTCTGATGACCTGAAAAGTGCCTACCACCCATTTAGCCTAAGTATAGAGGATGCTCGAAAGAACTCAACGAAAGCATGGAATGAACTGAACAAACAACAAATAAGAATCAAAAAGATATGAAAGAAATGAGAAAACTTCAAACTGAAATAACAGGACTGAAAAACTTGGTAGGTGAAATAAAAACCTTACTGGAAAGCCTCTCAAACAGAGTAACAGTGGCTGAGAACAAAATCAGTGATCTGGAAGATGAGATACATAACAACTCCATATAAGAGAAGAGATTGGAAATCAGCCTTAAAACACATGATCAGGCAATGGAAAAAATCCTCAATTTATTTGAACAGATGAAAATAGAAGTCTGTGACAAACTGAACAGAAACAATGTAAGAATTATTAGAATCCCAATAACCCAGGAAGAAAATCCCTATGATGAATTAATAGTCAGGGACATCATTGCTGAGAAACTCTCAGAGCAAACAAATCCTGTATGCCTACGGAATACCCCCTAAAAGATACTAGAAGGGGCCGGAGTGATAACACAGTAGTAGGGCATTTGTCTTACACGCTGTCAACCCAGGACATACCCAGGTTTCATCACTGGAGTCCCATGTGGTTGCCAGTAGCAATTTCTGAATGCAGAGACAGGAGAAACCCTGAGCACTGCCAGATGTGGCTCAAAAACCAAACCAAAACAAAGCACCCCCCAAAAAAACCAACCCCCCAAAACCTTAAAAGAGATCCAAATAAAAGCACCCCACAATACATCCTAGTCACAATGACAAATCCTACAGATAAGGATAGAATACTGAAAGCAGCAAGATCAAAAAGTGAAATTACATTCAAAGGAACCATCTTTAAGATTTATAGCAGGGCCCGGAGAGATAGCACAGCAGTGTTTGCCTTGCAAGCTGCCGATCCAGGATTAAAGGTGGTTGGTTTGAATCCCGGTGTCCCATATGTTCCCCTGTGCCTGCCAGGAGCTATTTCTGAGCAGACAGCCAGGAGTAACCCCTGAGCATCGCCGGGTGTGGCCCAAAAACAAAAACAAACAAACAATAAAAGATTTTTAGCGGAACTGTCAAAAACCTTAAAGAACAGAAGATAGTGGTGGGATATAATGACAAAATAAAATGCTCAGTAAAATAAATGCTTTGTCTAGAATACTTCACCCAGCTAGACTGACGTTCAATTGCATGGATAAACAACAAACAGCTTTACAGAAACTTTACAGACTCATACCTAGCCTTAAAAGTCAAACTGAAAGATCTAATTTAAGACAAGACAGACCAGAAGACACAACACACTGCTGCACACCTGAATATTCAGAACATAGACTCAAAATCAAAAGTTCAAGGTCAGTCATCCAAGCAAACAATTTCCTTAAAAAAGCTCGAGTAGTCATATTAATATCAGATGACACAAATGTTAGACTTAAAAATGTTATAGTTGACAAAATCAAGGGCTATGTACAAAAATCAAGGGATATGTACAACAGGAAGAAATCACACTCCTAAACATGTACACATTCAATGAGGACTGGCAAAATATTTAAACAAATTTGAAAGAAAATTTCAAGAGCAGTACAAATATAGTGGGAGACCTCAACTCTGCCCTGATAGTTCAACCCACGCTAAAACTTAAAAAGAATATACTAGCTCTGCAAGGAGAAATGGAAGAAATTGGCCGAGTAGATATATACTTGACCAATTTCTTCCACTAATGGGGCTTTCAACCCCATAAAACTGGATACATATTTTTCTCCAATGTACATGGGTCATTCTCCAAGATAGACTGCATGGAGGCCCATTAAACATATCCCCCCCTAAAATCAAGAGGATAGAAATGGTGCAAACTACTTTTTCAGATCATAATGTACTGAAATTAGAAGTGAATTACAAACAGACACAGAGAAAAAACTAACACCTGAAAATTTTCTCACTGTTGAACAACCAGTGAGTCAGAGATGAAATGAAAAGATTCTTGAAACAAATATGAACTAAGAGAAAAATTACAAGAATTTGTGGAACACTGTAAAAGCATTAATCAGAGGAAAATTTATAGCTTTGAAAACACTCATCAGAAATGAAGGGGCTACCCAAAAAACTTAACCTTAATGGCATAGCTTATAAAATTAGAAAATGATCAACAAAATGAATCAAAAATAGGTAGCAGAAGGAAATAACAAAGCTTAGAGCAGAAATTAGTGAAGTAGAAATCCAAAAAACAATCTGAAACGTCAATGAAAGCAAAAGTTGTTCTTTTTTTTTTTAAATAAAAAAGATGGATAAACCACTAGCAAAATTCACAAAAAAATTATAAAACCAAATTAGAAATAAAGGGGGAGATCATTGAGTTTACTACAGATACTACAGAAATTTAGTGGGTAGTCAAAGACTACTTTGAGAAATTTTATGCTATAAAACAAAAGAATCTGATAGAAATGAATAAATTCTTTGACTCTTATAAAGTCTAAAAGTTAAACAAGGATGAACTGGCATATTTGAACAAACCCAGCACTATTGAGGAAATTAAAATTGTAATCAAAATCCTACCCCCAAACAAAAGCCTAGGCCCAAAAGGATTCACTAATGAATTCTTTCAAATCTTTCAAGTGAACCTACTACCAATCTTTTTCGGTTCTACCAGGAAATTGAAGAAATAGGAACCCCCCCCCCCCCAATAGTTTTTACAAAGCTAACTTTGCCTTGATTTCAAAGGATGGCATGGACTGCTTGGTCCAGGCACAGGGAATTTTTGGGTTCCTGCTTGAGAAGGTGTGTACATGAATTCAGTGGAAATGAAACCCAGGGATTCAGACCAGGAGTAAAGTAATTTCTTATTTATTTATTCTAGACTTCTCTTTCTGTGCCAAAGCAGAAAACTTATATACAATTTCTTGGCAAGGCATCACAATTACAGACATAGCCCTTTAGTTTTCTCACTGGACCTATTCATAATGCCCAGGACAAGTTGAATGTTTATATTTACAACCCAGGGCAAGGCACAATCCCCCAGCCTCCAGCAAGGTCAGTTCCCAGAGACTGATTATTGTTTTGGCTTTGCTGGGGCCTAAAATGTTAACCCTTGATATGACTGCATTTAGGCTAACGGTAAAGCTAGGCTTGAGGATGGTTATTATTCTGTAAGACTAAATAAAGAATACTTGACTCTATCCACATGGCATTTGGACTTAGAAACACCCTTTGGCTACCCCTACTGTAATGACTCTTTTTTTTTCGTTTGTTTTTTGCTTTTTGGGTCACACCTGGCAGTGCTCAGGGGTTACTCCTGGCTGTCTGCTCAAAAATAGTTCCTGGCAGGCACAGGGGACCATATGGGATGCTGGGATTTGAACCATGTCCTTCTGCATGAAAGGCAAACGCCTTACCTCCATGTTATCTCTCCGGCCCCTGTGATGACTCTTGAATCCAGACATGCTCCCTGACAACTTCCAGACATGCCCCCTACTCATGCTGTTATAAAAAGTAAAGCTTGGACTATTTAGCAGGGGGATTCATAATAATGAACAGAGCAGTGCCTGCTGGTGATGCAGAGCCAGAGATAAAACAGTAGAGAAATGCTACCTGCTTTGTATCTATTTTCTTTGAACTTGGGTCTCCACTGGCCACCTCTGGTCTGTGACTTTACATCTAACTATCTCTTGCTCTCTCTGAATACCTTGACTGTGGCAGGCCTCAGATAAAAGGAAACATTCTATCTATCATCTATCTATCTATCTATCTATCTATCTATCTATCTATCTATCTATCTATCTATCTATCTATCTATCTATCTATCTATCTACATACACATACACACTTAGTATCTTCTCTTTTCTCTCTCAATCCTGGGTAGGTGGTCACTACAGCCCTATTTAACATAGTACTGAAGTTACTTGCCATAGCAATTAGGCAAGAAAAATATCAAGGTTCCCTGAGCCTGCCAGGAGCAATTTGTGAGCATAGAGCCAGGAGTAACCCCTGAGTGTCTCCAGGTGTGAGCCCCCCCCCCCCAAAAAAAAGAGAAAAATATCAAGAGCATTTAAATTGGAAAGGAAGAAATCAATCTCTCACTGTTTGCAGATGACATGATGCATTAAACGTTTGCATCATTTGCATGCATGCATACCGTTTGAGGTATGCAAATGTTTAATGCGATTTTTTGCGATTTTTTTTCTTACCAATGCGATTTTTTTATTGCGAATATTTGGTAAGCGAAATCCCTTATGCGGCCCTGCGTTACCCTGACTTTGCCTCCTGCAGCCCCCAGGTAAATTGAATTTGAGATCCCTGCTTTAAGAGTTTTGAACATATCTTCAGCCTGCGATGTTGTCTTGTGGAATTTGATGAAAAATAAAATGGCTTGCATTTTATCAGAAATTTGATCAGAAAATATCCTTGAATCGAGGTTCTCTCAGAGTTCGAATCCTGCTGCGAGCAACAGTCCACAGCAAAGGGAGGTTGGAGAAAAGTGTGCCGCCAAGACAAATCAGCAGCAGTGGCAGCAGAAACTTCTTCCTGGGTTTAGGCAAGGCGAGCTGGGAGGTTGTCCTTTCAATTTGAGAGTCGGCAGGGAGTGGATTGTGGGGGGATATTCTGATTCCTGAGGAGTTAAGAACTGAAGGTAAAAAGGGGTTAAATAGGGAGAAATAACATAACATTATTATGGCATGGGGCCCCCCGATGAGGCCAATGCAAGGGAACGTAAGGGTCTCTTCCAGCCCATAGCTTCTGAGGCTAGACTTGGAAAATGGAGGGAAGACTGCGAGCCACAGACCACTCACAGGGAAGCATTGTCAGAGCAAAAGACTTCGTTTATTGAAGGTAGGGACAAGACTTTTATGGGCAAACTTTAGGCAGGAAACATAATATGGGTAATACAGCTTAGGTATTACAGCAAGAAGATGGAATGTGAAGACAACAGTCATAGGTACATGGCATTATTGATTTGGATTGTGTGCAAAGATAGTGGTTACAATGCCCATGGCTGTCCCGACCCACAGGACATACAACAGAGGGATTTCCAGGAGAAAGTGAGCTAGTGAACAATGACACAGAGTTAGGGTGAAAATGCAAAACTAGGCAACCAACCAATCTATATCTTGAAATACCATTGTGAACAAAAAAGATTAAAGAGTTATAATAGACATATTACATTTAAGACACAAAACATTCTTTTTTTAATTAAATAATTTTTATTTTGGCCAAAGTAAATTACAAATCTTTCACAGTAATATTTTAGGTACATAGTGACTAGTGTTGTCCTCCCTCCACCCCTGTTCCCAGCATGCATCCCATATCCTCCTCCCTTGACCCCCGGTCTGCTAGTATAAGTGGTTCCAACCTCTGTGTCTAGCTTGTTGTAGATTGGGTTTTGATTCTGTTGTCGTTAGCTTTGGATTTGGTGTTTAAGTCTGATCATTTTTTATTTCTACTCAATGTTCATACACCTGTTTGGTCTTGGTACCCTCCATTATTTCCCCCTTAATTTGTGAGGCAGAACAAGATGGTTCAAGTTATGTGGTTCTGTTTGGAGGGGAAGGAAAAAGAAAGAAAAAAAAGGGGGTTAAAAATCAAATAAGAAATAAACAGGAGGAGTCCTTCTAGAAGCTATAAATATCCATTTAAGAAAAAAGGGAAAAAGGAACAATATAAAAACTATACCAAAAAAAACCAAACAAAAGAACCTGAAAAGCACCACAGCAATAAAGACAGCAACCAAACAATAACCACGGTCTTGAAATAAAAACAAAACAGCACACAAAATAGAAAACAACAACAATAGCAAAAAAATTCATGCTTTTTTTTTTTTTTTTTTTTTGCAGAGGCACAGTAAATATTGGGGACATTAGAAAGGGAATTCCCTTGGTCTAAGAGATAAAGGGTTTCTCCACCCATGAAGCATACTGTCAAGAGAATAACTATAGGCTCTGTACATGCTCTTTTTCTCTTCCCTAGGTCCTTTTGTGCTGTTTGGAAACTTTCCGCTCAGTCGAGACACAAAACATTCATATAGCTAGCACTTTAGTTGGGAATCCATATTTATTTTGCACCTATTTTTGTGGATAAAAGCATTAGAACATTAGTGTAGTCATTTATAAAGAGCAGTTAATTGAGCACTTGCTCAGTCTAAACAGTTGTATCCATTGATGCATGTCTCTTTGAAGTATAAAAGAATATAAGCATTTGTGTTTCTCTTCTACTCAGTTTCTTTCTTTCTATACTCTGGAGCCAATGGTGTTTGAGAGTATTAAATTTAGACCATGTGCTTTGTCGTAGTCAATGAGATGATCATTATTTTCCTCTACTATTTTCCTCTATATGTCTATTCTGCCTACAACTTCATTCAACAAAGTTTTTATAAAGACCATCCATCACAAATAGAAGTAATTAATGTGGATCCTATTTACTCTCCTGTAAACTGGTATTTTTTCTTTCCAATGGTCATTTTGAAGTCTTTTGAGTTGCTGTTGTCCTGCTCACAGGCTTTTATAATCTTGCCAAACATTCTGCCCCTTTGCTTTTATGTTTCAACTTTTTGACCTGTTAATGTCCTCCTTACAATGATAAAAGTAATCAGTCAAACGTGGAATATTATACAGGCATTGTAGCACTGAGTTCATGTAACAAGTTTTTCTAAATTATGAAGTCCAGTGAGACCAGGATGAATTTCCTCATCTACAGAACTGAGATGCTGGAACTGCTCATTTCCAGTCCCAGTATTCTTTGTATCATTGTATGGTGTCAGCTTATTTTCCCCTTTACCTTTCCCCATTACCTTTTGAGGTTGCAGTTTCACGAGCAATCTGTTGGTTTTGAGGGGAGATTTGCAGTATTATTTGATCATGCACTTGTGTCTGAGTTTTCTCATTTGTAAGAATCCTTCTTCTGAGAAGGCAGTGTAGAGCTAAGAATTTCTTGGCAGCATTGCCATCTATAGAAACTTAAGCATATTCTATTCCTAGAGTGCGATTACTAACAATCCATTAATTATGCATTTTTACCGAAATAGGTGAATTGGTTTTTGTATTTTTTATATCTGAACATCTTTTTTTTTTCTGTAGCTATTAGGACTCTCCTTGGGGTAAATTTAAGAAGTTTTATGAATATAATGTTAAGAATAAAATATTCTATGGGTGGCTTGTCTGTTTGCTCAAATTTTAATCACTGAGTTTTGAGGATTCTGGGAGCTCTTTCAACTATGGCTTATTCCTGTGGATTATAGGGATTCCAGTGATATGTTTGATTTGCTATTCTCTGCAAAATTATTGAAAAGTGTTACTGGTGTAGGCCAGGCCATTGTCTGTCTTTATAGATTGGATGACCATAACAAAAAATATTGTAGCATGAAGGTTCAAAAAGCTGTAGTTCATTCAGAAGTCATTGAAACTCCCTATGCAAAATGGGAATAAGCTTCTAGCACTTCTTAGAGACAGGGTTTCTTCGGAAAGAAGTAAACATGTCTACTATTCATTTGTTCTAATTCATTAGTCTAACCTCAGGGATTGGCCCTAGCTGCATGTGTTTGTTTTTTCAAATGTGTACAAATGGTACATATATCAAATATTTGTGTGGCTTGCCTCCATGGAATACCATAGTACACATGCAAATAGTGGGCATTTGTGTGCAAGAATGTCTTTCACTTGAAGAATGGCACTTTTGAGAATTATGACATTTTCTCATCTTGATTAGCTCCAAGGACTAATAAAAATTACCAAGAACGTGTATTTAAAGATATTTTCATTTTATAATAATGAATGAGACTTGTGCCTGAATTGCTAATATCTGGCTATATTATAATGTTGATTCATAGAAGAGCTTGATCTTTTCTTATTTGTATTGTGGTAGAAAGACTTAGGTAGTTTGAGATCTGTTTATTTGTAATTTTTTTCTACAGCAAAATAGACAATATTACTTAGTTTTATATTTTTGGGCCAATAAGTCAAGCATTACATATACATATATATTTTATAAAATTTTATGTCAAGTGTCTAATAAAAATTAGAGACTTTTCTCTCTTAAAATGCATCATAAGGTGTTTCTTAAATCTTACATTCTCTGCATTAAAGCTTTGTTTTTCTACACCCTTTGATTTTTGGGAATTTGAAACAAATGAGCAAAATGATATGTGTAATTTGTGCTGCTTTTATTTGAATATAGGTCAAATTAACATTATTTCATTAATTTATTTTATATCTAAGGAAAAGCCTTTAAACTATTTCATATGGTCCTAGTCTTAAATGTTAAGATTAATACTACATATTTTAAATTTTTTATTTATAGGTATATGATGTTGATTGATGGCACAAATGAAGTTTTTATGATTGATAGAGATAATTCAGTGTTTCATGTTTCAAATCTGGAATTTCCATTTCGTAAAGATCTCCGAATCCATTTATCAAATACTCTCTTAGATGGGGTAAGTCATATAATACCTCTTTAAAAATATTTCCATATCTTGTCAGTTCCATTTCTGCAAATATGTATACTTACTGAATTAAATCTAATTTATACTAGAATGTTAAATTCTATCCATCATTTTGAAGATAAAAGATTTAGAATTTAACTTTTTTTCATGAGTTTCTTGAACTCTTAAGGGGTCAGAGAGACGTCAGTTTGAATTAACTCACTTATGTTCAGGGGCTGGAGTGATGGCACAGAGGTAGGGTGTTTGCCTTGCACGCAGCTGACCCAGGACAGACCACGGTTCGATCCTCCGGCATCCCATATGGTCCTCTAAGCCAGGAGCGATTTCTGAGTGCTTAGCAAGAGGTAAACGTTGAGCGTCACCTGATGTGGCCCAAAGGTCAAATAAAAAATCCTACTTGTGTTTAGTTAATTAAACATTTTGGGGATGTTTATTAATTAACTTAATGATTTATTAATTAACTTAATTATGTTACTAAGTTAATTAAACATTTCCATCCTCTTGGTTTAGTGTTTGGATTTCACTTACAATGGTGTTAAGGATATTGAAGCTAGGGTACTCACATGCAAAATATGTGACTTAGCACTTTGTCATCTCCCGGACTCCAAGTGAATATCTTTTAATACATGCTTAATCTAATATTGGGCTATCTATTCATCTATATATCTTATATATCTATAAATCTTAATTAACATAATCATATATCATAGATTAATCATTAATAAGTCAATCTAATTAATTATTAATGATCATTAATTGACCATTATAATTATAACAATTATAATGACTATTAATTATTAATTAATGTCATTCTTCAAGTGGCCAAGTGGCCATCACTGATTCCTTATCAGTAGGTTATTAAGAATCATTTTGTTTGATATTAAATGAAATTAATGGAAGAACAATAATCTGCTTGGGAGTTGGAGGAGAGAATACTTGTCAATGACATTGGAAGAGAATGCTTTTTTTGTTTGATTTGGGTTTGAATTTTTGGGTCACACCCATAAAATGCTCAGGGAATACTCTGGGCTCTGCACTCAGGAATTACTGTTGGCAAGCTAGGATGTTAGGGATTAAACCCAGGTTGGGACCCTATAGGATGCTAGGGATCAAACCCAGGTCGGCTGGCTAAATGTGAAGAAAATACCCTACTCACTGTACTACTGCTCCAGTCCAAATACGGGCGTTCTTATCCTACCCAATACCCATGAGTCACATAGTATCTTATTAATTGTTAATTAATCTAATAATATAATCTATTAATTATTAGATATTATAGATTAATATAACCCATATGTCTTAATTAGGTATGTATTAATCAATAGTATGGGGGTAGGTCACTTGCCTTGCATGTGGCTAACCTGGGTTTGATTCTTGGCATCCCCTAGTTTCCTGAACACCACCAGGAATGAATACTGAGTCCAGGGCCATGAGTAAGTCTGAGCTTTATTGGGTGTCACTGCAAAACAAATAATAAAAGAGTGTATAACTTAGAGCCTAAATATCAATTTTGATATGATTCTTTTTTTTCTTTTTTTCTCTATTTTTGGGAGAAGGTGTTTGGGCCATACATACATGCTGATGCTTGTTGGGATTACTCCTGGCAATTGAGCATCATTGAAAAGCATGTACTCAGCACTTTGGTCTATCATGCTGGCTCTTTGAGATATTTTCTTTAGTAAAGAGAGATCTGGAAAAGTAGTTAAATGGATTTCATATTGATCATTTTCATGAGTATATAAAACTAAGTGAACATAGTTTAATCTTCATTTGTTTTCTTTGTAGTTATAAAATAATTCTTATTGAAATAGACTCATTATATTTTTTACTTATCAATTGGATTTTAATTATGTTAGTGATACTACATTTTCCCTTGACTTATTAACTGTGTGGCCTAATAATAAGATGCATTTTAAAGAGTGCCTTTGAAAGCAACCACTGTACTTTTACAGTTTCATTCTGAAAGCTAATTATATTTTCCATTTCAGAAAAACTGTATTAATAATCATAAAAATTATTTTATTAAAATATTTTAGCCATGTTTCATAAATTTTCTTCTTTCAGTTCTAAAAATACCGCATATGTACAGAACAATTAAGATAATATAGAGCATCATGAGAAAGGTTGTTAAAAATCACCTGAATTCCTATCATTGGAATAATTTCTTGTTATCATTTTGATACTCAGGACTTTTGTCTGTTGTAGAGTTCAGCTCCTTCTAAGGGATGTTACATATTCATATTGTAATAGTGACTCATAACAGATTTTTAAACAGAGTATGTATCAAATTTTAGGCCAGTTAGACCCCATCTAGTTCCTCTCCTTCCCTCCCCTCCCCTTCTGTTCCCCCACGTCCTCCCTTTCCCATCTTCCTTTTCCCCTACCCTCCCTTTTTCTCCCTCCTCCTTTCCTCACCTCTCCGCACCTCCCCTTTTCTCTCCTCTCCGCCACACTTGGCAGCACTCAGGGCTCAGGGGTTACTTCTGGCTCAGAGGGTCTTTTATCTGAGCCATTTGCTCATGGGTACATGACAGTGCAGATTAGGGAGCTCTTTGCTGAAGTGCAAGAGTTGTGCTCCAGTGAAGGCATGTGATAGGTGGTAGTGTGCTCAGCTTGTTGTTTTCAAGGACATGCCTATTTTTATTTTAAACAAAATTTTGTCTTTTGTTTTGGCACGCCTATTTTTTTTTAATATAATTTTTATTTTGATCATAGTGTCTTACATATTGTTGACAATAACATTTTAGGTACATATTTACATAAAATCAGGGGGGATTCCCATCCCCAAATTGTCCTCCCTACCCCTCCGTTGTTGTCCTACCTCCCATTTCCTCTTCCCTCACCCCCAGGGCGGCTAGAATATGTGGTCCCCTCTGTATCCAACCCACTACTTAGTAGTCTTGCACCTGTTTGGTCTTGATGCCTCCCTTATCTCTCCCTCTAACTGTAGGCAGGACTAGCTAGTTCAAGTTGCGTGGTTTTGCCTGAGAAGGAGAAGATAAATAAACTGGGGTAAGAGTCTAATACTCCCAAAATGGGTGGAATCCTTCTAGAGGCTCTCATCATCGATTTGGGAGATGAAGGAGAGAAAGAAGGTGAAACACTCCACCAGTACCAAAAAAAGTGTCAATTATCCAGTGAGGACTCCAGCTATATCGATAAGCACCACAAAAAAACAGCCGAAAAACAAAGCAAAACAGACAGACAAACAAACAAACAAAAAACAGAACAAAAACCAACAAACAAATCAAAAACACGCCATGGTCTTGAAATAAGAAACATGGCATAGCACATAACGAGGGAAAAGAAAAGAATAGAAAAAAATAAGTATAATTGGGGACGACGATTTCAATAATCACACCCAAACAGAGAAATCGACCAAAATAGATAGGTAAATAAAAATAATAATAACAATAATAAATGAAGGTAAAAGATATATATGTATATATATATATATATATATACACACACATATATATACATATATATAAAATACTAAGTTTTTGTGCTTTTTGTATTTTTGTTTTTTCCCCTCCTGCCCTGGCACAGTAAATATTGGGGTCATTCGAAAAGGAATTGGCACGCCTATTTTAAAAAGAATGTTTAATTGCCACCTTTCTTTCCTTAAAGTTCCTTTTCTATTTTTGTGAGGGGCCATCACATCCAGCTAACTACTCTGAGAATATTCATGTCTCTGTACTCATGACTCTACTTGGGAAATCCTAGGTACCGAATTTTCCGGCGTATAAGACGATGTTTGAAACAAAAAAAAGTCAACCGAAAATTGGGGTCATCTTATATGCCGAGTATATCCCGAAAAACGTTTCAATATGCCACTAAATGAAAATCGTCTGGATATTGCCACCAAACGAATTTTCTAACTCCATTCTGCACCAATCACTGCCAGGCTGCTCGGACTGCCTCTCTAACTCAGCCAATCCAAGCAGGCTTTTCTATACATGCAGGTTAGATAATGTTCTGGACCCGAATCTACACTGTATAAAGCCTGCTCAGATTGACCAGAGTCAGAGAGGAAGTCTATTACAGTATAACCTTTGAACCTTTGCTTGTTGTGATTGGCTCACTGTGGAAGATACAGTTGCAGCACGGGAATGTTCTGTCTGATACAGCAAATATAGGCCTAAACCTATGTTTTAACTGCAAAATTAGGGGGTCGTCTTATACACTGGCAAATACAGTATTCCTGGGACTTGAAGATAGTTTTCTAACATGCTAAATATGCACTTCTGCCTATTTAGCTGAACTTTAAAAAATGTTTTTCCACACCAGGCTATGTGTGTCCTCTTCTGGTAGTTACGTGAAAGAGTTGGAGGTGGTGGGGACTGATTTGGGATTCCTGCATGGAAAGCTTGTACTCAGGTTTATTGAGCTATGCCTCTAGCACTCTTTTCAGAAAGGTTTATACTCATACACAATTCTGCCAGACTTAAGTGCAAAGGATTGGTACATATCTAAAACACTGGTTTTCAAAAGTTGTTGTTTTCTAATTGGAGGAAAAGATTGACTTTTCTATTTCAAAGGAAAATATAGCGTAATGATAAAGACCTCACAGTTCTATCTCTTGACACTTTATCAGGCATGATATGTGAGAGATCCAATATTTACTCATTTTTCTCACCTAAGAGTAAAATGAGGTTAATTACAGTATTTAGTTCTTGGTGTTGCTGTGAAGATTAAGATAGTTTGTAAAGTGGGTTAAGTGTCTGGCACATAGAAAAATAAGTGTTTATCTCTTAATTTGTGGGTCTATGTATTTAGATGAGCCTTAACATTCTTTTTAAAGCCACTATAAAATTTTCTGGAAGTGTTAAGTTTTTAAAACTGAGTTTTGAGAGATTTTTATAGTTTAGGGATATTGCTTTATATCATACATTTTCAAAATTTTTAAATTATTTCTGATATTTTTTGACACAGAAAGTTAAATTTTTTCAGGCAAAGTTATAAACTTTTTGGTTTCAAATAATCAGCTTAGCATCATTTTAAGAAATATGTTTTACTTTTTTTATTTTTTATTGAGACCAATGTGAATTACAAATCTTTCACTGCTGTATTTCAGGCACATAGTAACATAGTTTCACCACTAGTTTTGACCTCCTCTACCATAATACCAGCATGCATCCCATAATTCCACCTTTAGCTCCCTGGTCTACCATTGTAACAGGTCCATTTTGCATTTAGCTTTATAGTTTGGGTTTCTTGATTCTATTGTTGTTGACTTTGGCTTCGGTATTTAGAACTGAGCATATTTTTTCCCACTCAATGCCCCTGAGACTGCTTGGCCCCTGGGTCCCATCCACCTTTTTCTTTTCTCAATTTGTAGAAAGATATAGAAACATGAGGCAGAACAAGATGATTTGTTTCTATGATTCTGTGAAAAAGACAGGAGTCCCTACCTAGAAGCTATAAATAAAACTAAAAGAGGGAAGTGGGTTGGCAGATGTGGCTTTTTATCCCCTAGGCTCAGTAAATGTTGGGGAAATTAAAAAGGAAATTCCCTTGGCCTAAGAGATACAGTGTCTCTATCTATGAAGCATACTTTATTAAGACTGACTACAGATTCCAGGCATGTTAGTTGTCAAACCCCAAGGTCTCTCTCTCTCTCTTTTTTTTTTTAATATTGAGAATCAAGTTTCTTATTTAGAATTTAGTAATGGGAAGGTATAATAAAACTTGGCAAACTCCAGGCTACTTTAACATTATTATGATGCCTGCATTTTCTTCTAGTAAATTATTAATAAACAGTTTTATTTTGAAAGTCTAATGTTTCACTCATTTAACTGATCTGCTTTTCTTTATTTTATTTTTCTTGTTGTTGTTTTGGGTCACACCCTACAGCACTCAGGAGTTACTCTTGGCTTTGTGCTCAGAAATCACTCCTGACAGGCCGAACCTGGGCCCGACTTGGGTCATCGGGTCAAGGCAAAAGCCCTGCCACTTTTCTATCGCTTCGGTCCCTCTGTTTTTCTTTTAAATTAAAAATATTGTATGTTAAATTTCCTTGATATGATAAGTTTTATTGTATTAGAAATATTTTGATCTTTCAGTGATAGATCTATTGATTTAAATAGTGAGGTTAAGTAATTCTTGTATAGTAGTTTTCAGGCTGTTACATGATTTCCCATTTAAATTCCCTTAAAAAAAAGATCTTTGTTTTTGCATCACACCTGTGGTGGTTACAGAGGATGTTTCCTGGTTCTGCGCTCAGGGCTCACATCTGGTGTGGCTCAGGGAAGCACATGTGATGTCAGGCAGCAAATCTTGCTCATCTGCTTACTGCTCTCGCTCTGATGTCAGAATTGCTCTTTTTTTTTCTCCCTCCCCCCTAGAATTGCTCTTTTTTGTTTTTGTTTTTGTTTTTGGACCACACCCAGTGATGCTCAGGGGTTACTCTTGGCTATGCGCTCAGAAATTGCTCCTGGCTTGGATGCCAGAGGATCAAGCCGCAGTCCGACTGTCCTAGGGTAGAGCCAGCAAGGCAGATGCCTTTCCATTCTTGCCCCCAGAATTGCTCAAAAACTTTGGCTGATCACATCTATTGAGAAGATAGAATACATTAGTATGTTATACCAATGTGCTAGCGTACATTATAGTAAGCTAATAGACATGTATTTTGGTTTTTGGTCCATAGCTGCTGGTGTTTGAGATTTATTCTCAGTGTACCATGCTCAGAGTACCATGCAGTGCTCAGGATTGAACCTTAATTTCTCTCTTGTAGAACAGAGCCCCTATTAAGTTGTAAACTAATCTTTTTCTTTACAGTATAATCTATGGAAATTTTGTTTATAGACCTAACTTGCCACTTTGATAAACACTTGGCTGAAAATGCAGAACAACTGAAAACACTCATTCCAGAGAGATAAGTACAGCAGGCAAGGTGTTGGCCAGGTTAGATTCTGAGAACTAATTATAGTCTTCTGAGCACCACTAGGCATGTTCTGAAAGGAAAAAAGAAAAGAAAAAATTGCAAACTTCTAAGTTTTTTTCTTTTTTTGTTTTTGTTTTTTTTGGGCCTCACCCATTTGATGCTCAGGGTTTATTCCTGGCTAAGCGTTCAAAAATTGCCCCTGGCTTGGGGGGACTATATGGGGATCAAACTGCAGTCCTTTCTTGGCTAGTGCTTGCAAGGCAGACACCTTACCTCTAGCGCCACCTCGCCGGTCCCACAAACTTTTAAGTTTTTATAACTCCATATAGATTTTATAACTTCCCACAACTTCAGGTTTCTTTTTCTTATATAAGGATACCACTCAGGTTGCTTAAAAATTTCCTGCCTTTCTTATTGTTAAGTGACCCAGCTTGAATTGTTTCTGCCTGATTATCTTTCTGGACTCCAATCGCATGCTTTTTGTATTAAAGAGACAGGTTGTTCTTCTCTGTTTTATATCAGCCAACATTGAGATGATAGTCAAGTGGCTTGTAAATATTCATTGAACATCAATGATAGAATTGTCCTAATGAAAAGCACACATTTATGTGCATAGTTTAGCAAAAGAGATATTTCTTTGCAAGTGAATGTTTGATGCCCTCCCATCTTTTATATTTTATTTTATCAATTATTTATTGGCATTCACACCAAAACATTGAAATCAGTTATTTGAGAATAGGATTTGTGAGCCTCTCCTTTTCTTTTTTGAGTACATGTTTTATTATATATAATCTTATTTATTGGAGTACTTTGATTAGTTGTTAAAAGGTTTCATGTGTACATAGTTCCAGCACAACATTCATCTCCAGAGTACCTGCCTCCCTCCTCCAAAGTTCGAAAGGGCCCATCCTCTTAAACCCCCATCTTGCCCATTCAGTTTTGTAGACCAACTCTTGTCATTTTTTTTGTTCTTGTTAGAGTAATTCTGTTCTGCACAATAGTTTTGATGATGAGAAGTTCCAGCACACAACCTGAATCTTTTATATTTAATAAATAGATAAACTTTCCTTTTTTTTAAACTAATTACTTTAAGCACTATGGTTACAAAATAGTTTATGCTTGAATTTCTGTCATACAGTGTATACCCTTTACCAGTGCCCATTTCCTACCATCAGTGTCCCCCAATCCCTGCAGACATTGGGCAGATGCTTTACTTCTCTCTTTCTCTCTCTCTCTCTCTCTCTCGCTCCCCCTCTCCCTCTCTCCCTCCCTTCTCTGTCCCTATTTCCTATTTTTCTTTCTTTTTAACACTGTGATTTGCTCTATTAGTTACCATGCACTTTATCTCCTTTCAGCATCGAGTTCTTGTCCAACTATCATTGTCTTCTACATAACACATAAATTCTACTATTATTTGAATTGAAATATATATATGGGGATAAAGCACTTGCCTCGCATTTGGCATACCCTAGTTTGATTCCCAGCACGTATGTGGTCTTTGGTACTCTGCCAGGTGGTGATCCCTAAGCACAGAGCCAGGAGTAAGCCTTGAGCACAGCAAGATATAAAAACGTGGAGAAGGGAGAGGGAGAAGGATGGGATGGGAGAGGCCTAGGTTGGCACAGTGGTATTACATGTGCATGGCAGCTATAGGCTGATAAAGTTTCAGTTCTCAAGTCTGGCTACCACCCCACATGTTGTTCTTAAGCTACCAGTGTGTAGACTGGTGCTCGTTTGCAGGTGTACTAACAGATGCAAAACTACTGGTTTACCACCATGGTTACACCTGCTGGTCCATGGACCTATATGCAGGATAGGTGCCAACCTTTGGTACAAAAGGGTTGAAGTGTGCTGACTTATAGAGAGTGATTGTTGAGTAGAAGAATAATATTGGGAATGAGATAATGGCCAAGAATTGGGTGGGTGCACTGGAGTGGCAGCACAGTGGATAAGGCATTCTTGCACATGGTTGACCAGTGTTCGATTCCCAACATCCTATAAGTCTTCGAGCCTGCCAGAGTGATTTCTGGGCACAGACCCAAGAGTAACCCCTGAGTGCCACCAGGTGTAGCCAAAAAACAAACAACAAACAAAAAATTGCATGGGTTATAATGAGTGCTGGTAAGACTGACTGGAGATGATGACCATGAGTAAGGTACTAATATTATTAAAGGAGAAGTATTATTTTGGCTGGAGACTAGGAGCAAGCAAGGAAAAACTAGAGTCTCAAAACAAGTTTGTCTTTTTCATGTTCTCTATGGGGCACCTAATACATTTGCATTTTTATGATAATGTGTAGTAAAAAGCAATTTTATAAGATTTTGTAAATATATATACATTTACATAAATGTTTATGGTAATTATATACTTGCGCATGTCTACATGCACACACGAGCCACACATACTACCCTGGAAACCCCACTTCCCCTTTTATGTTAGGTATAGACTCTGCATAATGGATGTATTATTTATTGCCTGGTATACAGTTGATATGATTGGGGCCTTGGACTTGTGCTGGACATAAACTAAATTGCCAGTGCAGTGACTCCAGTGGTTGGTTCAGGGAACAGCAAGAACTTTGCAACATTTTTTATTTTCTTAACTTTAGTTCTTATTTAATTAACTGATAGACTTTTTATTTATTTAAAGTTTTATTAAAGGTACAATGATTATCATTTATTAACAAAGTTGAAAAGGGAGGAAAAGAATCAAATGTTAAATGAATTTCTTTGAAAGTCACAGTCATAATATAGTGCATCTTAGAAAAGAGAAGAAGCAAAACAGGTTCCACTTTCATGAGTGTCCTCAATACAGAGCCTACTCAGATGTGGAGGAAAAAAGGCTGCTTTCAAAAAGAGGATATTTATTTAAAAAGGCATCTGCTATACTTCTTCCCAAGAGAACCAGGTGGGGAACATGTTTTTTAAACTGGACTTAGAAAGTGGAATGTGAAATCTTTCCATTCTTCTGCTTAAGGTACTATTCAATATTTAATAAATTAAAAATAACAATAAAAGAATCCCCTTTGCACCCTCTCCCCCAAAAGGAAAACAGAAACAAAAACAAAACCAACAATACTAGATGCCCCAAATAACTTTCCAGATTAGATCCTCGGAGCAGCTTCAACAATTCGAATCAGTGTGTTACAGGGTCATCACAAGCATGCCTTGATTTTAAACAAAACAAGAACTAGTGCTGATCATTTTTCTGGCATATACAACATTACTCAAAATTAACTAGTATTCATGAGGAGATGTCATACCTATGGACGTGTCTTGCATGAGTGCATGTGGTCATTGCAAAAGTGAATTTTAATTTTTAATCTTCAGTTTGATTTAAACATTGTTTTTAGTATGATTCCAACACCAGCTTTGCAGAAAGGACTCTGGAGAGATGTTCATAGCAGTATACACCTGCGGCTCTTATTTGGTTCTGAAGGCTCCAGGGAAGCCAATATTGCTTCATCAAATACATTCTTTAGGCCTTTTTGTGTAGTGCAGAATACTCCACATACTTGACAGCCTTTAGATCACGGGCCAGCTTTTTATTAGTCTCT
The DNA here is from genome assembly GCF_024139225.1 of Suncus etruscus. Lineage (NCBI taxonomy): Eukaryota > Metazoa > Chordata > Mammalia > Eulipotyphla > Soricidae > Suncus > Suncus etruscus. The sequence goes on from NC_064851.1 coordinate 50,023,325, forward strand.
AGAGTAATAGAATAGACTTCTGTTTGTTCTTGGCAAGTTTCTCAATAGTTGAGGACTCATCTTTGAGCTTAAGTTGGGGCCCAACAAGCAAGAAAGGAGTATCTGACATTGGTGTGTTATCTCAGGCCTCCACTTCTCTTTTTACTTTTTTTGGTTTTGGTTTTTGGGTCACACCCGGGTTACTCCTGGCTATGCGCTCAGAAATCTCTCCTGGCTTGGAGGGACCATATGGGATGCCAGGGATTGAACCCTGCTTCGTCCTGGTTCGCCTGTGTGCAAGGCAAATGCCCTACCCCTGCACTATCATTTTGGCCCCCAAAAGTTACTCTGTTTTAAAGTTACTCTTATTTATTTGTTTTGTTTTGTTTTGTTTTTGGGCCACACCCGACAGGGCTCAGGGGTTTCTCCTTGCTCTACACTCAGAAATTGCTCCTGGCAGGCTTGGGGGACCATATGAGATGCCGAGAATTGAACCTGCGTCCCTCCTTGGTATGCTGTGTGCAAGGCAAACACCCTACTGCTGTGTTATTGTGCCGGCCCAGACCCCCACTTTCCTTTTATAATTTCAAATGAGGATGGAGAGACCACTGAAACACAGACTAGAAGTACTTCTGTTGGTGGATAACTCTGTAGTCATAATGTTATAGTTCTTTTGCCCTGCAGTATCAATAAAGTCTAAGATACATGGCTCCCCACCAACCATAACAGTGATTCTATAGTTGTCAAAACTGTTGGTATATACTCAGATGGATATTTGTTGTGTAGGATGTAGGAAACATGTTTTACCAATGGCTACATTGTCCGCAACAGCACACTTAATTGTCTGCATTGTTGAAACAATTTTATATTCACTTCAAATTCAGTGATAACTTCAGCTTCTCCATAGGGGCATGGGCAGCACTGAGCGGGGTCTCCTCTTGATACAGAATTTTAATTTAAATTTAACTTTTTAAATTTTCAAACATGGTAATTAAAAGGAAGAAAATGACTTTGCACAGCACTTGTTGAAGTTCAACATAGTTATTGGCTTTTGCCAACATTTAATAGTTTATAATTAAACGATTAATTGTTGAGTTCCTATCATGTTCAATTTACCTGCACACATGAAGATTGTGTAGATATTGGTTGGAGTGTAGAAGGCCTTTGTTGGGTAGGGATAGATATGGCTGGATGATGATTGCTAATAGTGGAGGAAACAAAGTGACATGAAGACAATTATTTAAAGCAAGTCCTCTCATTTAGAGGAGGAATAAATTATATCTGGCTAGTTAGAAATCAAAGAGGTTTATGTAGGAGTTGTCATTAGATATGGAAAATTTCTGTAGAAAGAAACTTATTGGACTTGGGTGAGGGCATTCCAGGTAATAATGCGTAGAAATTAGAAGTTTAATCACCTTTCAGATTTAATTTAGTAATATTTATTTTCACCCCAAACTTGGATAACTGAATGCAGCAAAATAGATTTTGGTGAGGTTTTAAAATAGCATATGATTCATGATGTCAATTTACTTGGATCAGAATTATAGTTGCCATATCTGTTTTCCCAGTTAGTTAATTAAAACAATCCTCTGTAGTTTCCTGTTCCTTCTACATTTTATTTGAAAATTTTTTTTGTAAAATTCCAAACCCAAGAATAACTCAGGCCACCTAATTGTCTTGCTTTCAGAAGATTTTGTTTTCCTCGTTATGTTATATTCTTTGACCAAAAAAAAAAAAATGTAGAAAATAGGCATTTAAAAATGTGGCATTAGTTCACTTATAATGAATCAGTGAATTTCAAACAATTTATATTGAAGCTAAGAGGAAGATAAATATGATAGTTAATCATTAAAATTAATATAAGAAAGTTGGAAAAATAACATTCTTTTCATCTGTTAGCTTTTTGTAATGGATTATGCATTTTTATTGTTGAAATTTTAGAATGTAGACTTTAAAATAGAAAATATTCACTCAGAAGAAGACATTATTTTTTAACATTTTGCTATATTTTCGTTTAGTCATTTGGTATTCTTATATTTTTAGAAATATTATTTTTCTTCAATTTTAACTGTTCTTGATATTTAAAAATCAGTTTTATTAAAATATTTAAATATAACTGGCATACTAAAAAATTAGCCCTTTATTGGTGCTTAATTTAGTTTTGTTGGTTTTTATTATTGGTTAGTTTGCTTTGTTTTGGGGCCACACCCCACAGTGCTCAGGTGTTATCCCTGGCTCTATGCACTCAGGAATTACTCCTTATTTATTTATTTTTTTTGTTTTTTGGGTCACACCCGGAAGCACTCAGGATTTGAACCACTGTCTTCCTGCATGCAAGGCAAGCACTCCACTTCCATGCTACTCTCCAGTCCCAGGAATTACTCTTGATGATACTTGGTAGACCATATGAGATGCTGAGGCTCAAACCTGTTTTCAAGACAAGCAGTGTAATCATAGTATTATCTCTCCAGCCCCAAAGTAAACTTAGAAGCTTGTGTGATCATCACCTCTATGTAGTTTCAGACCATTTTATCATCTTGATATAGATTCTAATAATGAGAATCAAGTGGGTTTTATCTAAAAGAATTTCAAGAAAATATTAGCTTTGTGATGAGCTTTGGTGATCCATAGTTTTTTGCTAAGAATAATTACTTCAAAAAAAAAATAAGAAACCTTCCTTCCCTTCCTTTCTTCTTCCCTACCTTTCCTTCCTTCTCTTCCTTCCCTCCCTTCTTACCCTCCCTTTCTTCTTTCCTTCTTTCTTCTCCCCTGTATTATTTCTCTGGCCCTGAAAATTGCCATTAAAAAAATAAAGAATAATTACTTCCTCTCAATACTTATTTTGCCATCCTCCATATGAAGTTCAACCATTCATTTAGAATTCTTATACACATGATGCTGCCAAATTTTTAGTATTGTCTTTGTGAACTCGTAAACCCTCTATACTAAATCTTGAACAATTTACCCATAGACATATTTCCTACTCTCTTTGTGATTAGTTTATCCTTCAGCCTGTTAGAAGATATTCAAGATTCAACAAATGAGAAACATACATCACTGTTTGAGTGTTCTCTTACTTTATGAATTGAAAATAACTCTTTCTTAGTCTTATGCTGTATGTCCTAACTTAGGTTTAGTGAGGCAGTTTTATTGTCTTAGTACGATTATTTTAATTTTGATTAAATTTAATTCAAATTTTTGTGTGGTTTGGGGTTAGTTATTGATATCTGTTTCACTCTCTGTAACATGCTGGCTTAGAAAATAAACTCTGTGGTCCTCTTATTACTATATTACTATAGACATCTATTTATCTATTATTCAAAGTAGAATACCTTGTGAACTACATACGTAGTAGAAAATACCTGAGGTAGTCTCAGACCCTTGAAGTTAAGGACTGCATACATAATTTCTCCAGTGCTTAGATTTATGTTTAGTACATAGTTGAAGTTCAGGAAATCCTGGGTGAGTAGGAAGGAGGGTGGTGGATGCTAAAGACTTCAACTAAAGGGGTAGAATATAGAAAAATATAGAGGATAGGAAATCAAACATTCAGGGTGTATTGTTCTTTTTTGGGGGGGTGGGCTTGGTCCATAATTAATTTTTTAAGTTTTACATTTCTCCACAGCAGTATTTAATACTGAAATATGTAGAGCAATTGTCCTTGACTCCCTTTTCTTTCTATTTCTTCTATTTTTGAGCTACACCTTTGTGTTCAGGAGACTATGTAGTGCCAGGGATTGAACCCAAGATATCTATTTCTACAGCATGTGCTGAATCCATGAACTGTCTCTGGCTCAAAATTCTTTTTGGAGGCCAGGGTGGTCTCTCCAATGGTACAAGGCATATTCAAAATTATACTAATTTGTAGTAGAACCTTTTGCATGCCAGGCATGTGCTTCAGCCCTGTGAGCCATCACTCTACCCTTGAAGCAGCTCAGTTTCAGACACTAATCATGAAGGATACCAAGTAGATGTGCCTTGGTGGTGGGGTTCCCCTCTCTTTTTTCTAAAAATTATTGGACCAGAATGTATATTCATGTGACTAATAGTTGCAATCCTTAAATTTTGAATTAAATGTTTCAGAAGTTTGTGATGAATTTATCTTATAGAATTTATCTTCAAATCTGTGGTAGCAATTTTCAGGTGCTTCATTCAAATATGTCCCAGTGGTATTTTATCTTTTCATCCTGACACTCCAATTATACGTTCTTTTCCTGTTGGAGCAGCTACACTCCCCACAGTTTGATCTCTGAATATGATAGACTTTTAAGACACAGTGGCAGCATAAGGTGTGTGTCTTTTCCAATACAGGCAAGGCTAGCACCTTAACCCCTGTACCATTTCTCAATATTTGTATCTGACCCCCAGGTAGAGATATTTAAATTGAAATACTCCACATAACAATTAATATTTTTTTAAACTTTTGGGCACTATCGGTTGGTGTTCTGAAAATAACTCCAGTTCTGCAATAGGGATTTGTTCTTAGTGTTGTTTGGAAGACCAGTCAGTGCTATGTCTGGAACTCTAGCATGCAAAATATGAACCCCAACTTGCTGAGCTGTCTCTCTGGCCACTCTTTTAACATTTTATTTTTATTATTTTTTATTTTTTTAAATTTTGGGGATTTGGGGCCACACCCAGTGGTGTTCAGGGATTACTCCTGGCTCTGTTTTCAGAAATCACTCCTGGCAGGCTCAGGGGACTATATGGGATGCTGGGGATCAAACCTGGGTCAGTTCCAGTTTGGCTGTGTGCAAGGCAAACACCCTCCAGATATGCTATCATTCTGATCTCATTTGACATTTTAAACCAGTGAAAGTGATTTAAATTATTCAGCATTTTGTTCAAGATGATAATTGTAAGTGTCTATGAATATTATATTTAGGAAGGAAATTAATTGATGGTAGTTATGAGAAAATGAGAAAATGTATTTGTTCTACATCAGTGTTTTTTTTTCGCCTTCGGTTTTTCTATGGTATGCGAAATTTTTCTTATGCCATCAGGTGATCAATATGCTTAGTTTTCTTAGATAATAATAAGTAAGATAATTTTGAGTCAAAATTTACTAATAAGAGCTGGAGAGATAGCATAGCTCTTGCCTTTTGATCCCTGGCATTCTACATGACCCCACTCACTGTCAGTCGTAATTCCTGAATGCATAGCCAGGAACAAGCCCTGAATATTGGTGTGGTAGGTATTTCCATTCTATTTTATTTGGGTACATGTGTGTTTACTTTAACATTTCATCAGATTGGAGCCAGAGCAATAACATAGGGGTAGGGCGTTTGCCTTTTATGTGGCCAACTACAGTTTGGTCCTTGTCATCCCATCTGGTCCCTCAAGCCCCTCAGGCCTGCCAGGAGTAATTTTATTTGAGTGAAGAGCCAGGAGTAATTTCTGATCGCCACTGGGTGTGCCCCCCACAAATAAAGCACAATGAAATTTTATTATATTATTTATAAATTCTGAGGTTGTGTTTTATTTCTGTATGTATATAAATTTACCAATTTTATTAAAGTGTTAAAAAATCTAACATTTTTTTTCTCTTTCAAGGAAATGATTATTGATAAAGTAAATGGACAGGCTGTTCCTAGATACTTGATATATGACATAATTAAATTCAACGTAAGTACCTTTTATAATTTATAAATTAATTTTCACTGAGAAAAAGTGTTACTGCCTTGTAGTAGGAAAGAAAAACTATCACATTGGAATCTTAATAATATTTATGTCTTCATTTCTTTATCTTGTTGTCTGGTGTTTTCATGTTTCTTTGTTTTTAGGTTTTTTTGCTTCATCTGGTGAATAAGCTAAAGCTGGTTTATTGGGGGAATATTGGGATATATCATACCTGGTGGTTCTCAGGAATTATTCCTGACTCTGTGCTCAGTTATTAGTACTGGCAGGACTCAGGGACCATATGGGGTGTAAAGGATTGACTCCACGTCAGCTGATGACAAGGCAGGTGCTCTACTCACTATTCTATCTCTAGGCCCAAGAATAGTACTGCTAATAAAATAAAAATTTTTTTTTCAAAATGAAAACTCCTTTATTTTGGGTATTCTTACTTGATTTAAAAAAGTGAGACAATTTTATTAGTCTGCCACTTGAAAATAAACTCAAGTTTTGAGTGTTGAAAGAGTAACGAATATGTTATTCATGAGTACAAGCATGAATTTGTAACCTGACAACTTTATATTTGACAATAACTTTCTTGTTCTCTAAAAAAAAAAGAGTGAGAAATTTCACTGTATATCAAAGTGTAGACATTTGAGAAACACCCACATAGTGATTTGTTGTAGTATAATGGTTTTGACGTTTTTTTCACTCCAGTTTCTTTTTTTTGGGGGGGGGGGATTGCGCCACACCCGGTAACGCTCAGGGGTTACTCCTGGCTATGCGTTCAGAAGTTGCTCCTGGCTTGGGGGACCATATGGGATGCTGGGGGATCCAACCGAGGTCCGTCCAAGGCTAGTGCAGGCAAGGCAGGCACCTCTAGTGCCACCACCTGGCCCACTCCTGTTTTGTTTTTGTTTTTGGGTCACACCTGGCGGTGCTCAGGGGTTACTCCGGCTGTCTGCTCAAAAATAGCTCCTGGCAGGCACGGGGGACCATATGGGACACCGGGATTTGAACCAACCACCTTTGGTCCTGGATCGGCTGCTTGCAAGGCAAACACCACTGTGCTATCTCTCCGGGCCCGTCCTGTTTCTTTTTAATAAAAAATTAGTCAAGGATACTAGGGTGTATGCTTTGCATGTATGAGTCTTGTTTTGACACCACATATCTCGAGTACTGCCACGAATTATCCTTTGGTTACAATCTGGGAATATCCTTGAGTACTTCTAGAGTACTCTGCAAATAAATCAAAACAAGCTAGCAACCAAAAGAAAAAAACTGGTCCAAAGAGAGAAAGTATGGGGTTAGATTACATGCCTTGTATATTCTTGACACTTCACTTCCCACCAGCACCCCCTCTGGATCCTCCAACATTGTAACCTTCTAGGCACCTAAGCATTGCTGGAGGTTGGCTTTGGGGGTCCTCCAGAACTGCCAGGTGGCTCTGGCCACTGGTAACTCAGACCTGAGATGGCATCACATCCTAGATTCTTAGCTTTAAAGATATCCTTGTTGGCCAAGAATTGCTGGGAGTAAAATAAATCGAAATAAATCACTGAAAGAAATGAACTTCTGAAACAAACCATTAGAGATCCCATGGAAGTATATATTTCAACATATGGATATATGTATATATAGCAATTTTATATATCAGTACATATGTAAATTGTTTTTCTCTTTTTGAGGCTCAGAATTTTGGTACTGTGCTGCAGTAATTCATTCAATATTAAGTTCATATTTTTGGTGGAGATTTATTTGTATTAGTAAGTATAGGTTTAGCTTATTCACTGTTGGACATTAAATTTATAATTTACAAAATTTAGCTTTTAATGGTTATATTTGTAAATGTACAAAAGTTAGCTTTTAATGGCACGTGACCAATTTTTAGTGATATAAACTAGTTTGTTGTTGTTGTTGTTGTTGTTGTTTTTATGGAGTACAACAAGGCACTCATAGAAGCCCCCCACTGTACTCAATTACAAAACTCAAAAACTTCCTCCCCTGGTTTATATTTTTTAAATTTTTTATATTAAAAAAAAAAACCCTTGGGGCCAGCAAGGGGGCGCTAGAGGTAAGGTGTCTGCCTTGCAAGTGCTAGCCAAGGAAGGACCGCGGTTCGATCCCCCAGTGTCCCATATGGTCCCCCCAAGCCAGGGGCAATTTCTGAGCTCTTAGGAGTAACCCCTGCGCATCAAACAGGTGTGGCCCAAAAAACCAAAAGGAAAAAAAAGAAAAAAACCCTTACTAGTGCAACATTCCCATCACCAGTGTCCCACGTGTCCCTCCTCCCCACCCCACACTGGCCTGTACTCTAGACAGGCTTTCTACTTCCCTCTTTCAATCACATTTTGTTATGATGGTTCTCAGTGTAATTATTTCTCTAACTGCACCCATCACTCTCTGTGGTGAGCTTCATGTCCCTGAGCTGAAACTTCCACTCCTCTCTTTTGTCTCTGAGAATCATTGCACAAATGTCTTTTATTTTTCTCAAAACCCGTAGATGAATGAGACTATTCTGTGTCTATCTCTCTCCCTTTGACTTATTTCACTCAGCATAATAGAGTCCATATACATCCATGTATAGGAAAATTTCATGACTTCATCTCTTCTGACGGCTGCATAATATTCCATTGCATATATGTACCACAATTTCTTTAGCCATTTATCTATTGAGGGGCATCTAGGTTGTTTCCAGAGTCTGTCTATTGTAAACAGCGCTGCAATGAATATAGGTATGAGGAGGGGATTTTTGTATTGTACTTTTGTATTCCTAGGGTATATCCTTTGGACTGGTATAGCTGGATCATATGGGAACTCAACTTCCAGCTTTTGGAGGAATCTCCATATTGCTTTCCATAAAGGTTAGACTAGACAGCATTCCCACCAGCAGTGAATAAAGAGTTCCTTTCTCTCCACATCCCATCACCACTGCTTGTTCTCATTCTTTGTGATGTGTGCCAATCTCAGTGGCGTGAGATGGTACCTCATAGTTGTTTTGATTTGCATCTCCCTGATGATAAATGAAAAAATGCTCCACATCCTTAATCATCAGGGGGATGGCATACATTACTTTATTGAACATCTACACTAAAACAATTGTATAATTGCATTTAGTACTAGTTTTTATTCTTGGGATGTGATTCTATTATTTGTCATTTATTTTATTTATTTATTTATTTATTTATTTATTTATTTATTTATTTATTTATTTAATTTTTTTTTTTTTGGTGTCATACCAGCAACGCTCAGGGGTTACGCCTGGCTCTACACTCAGAAATCACCTCTGCATGCTCGGGGGACCATATAGGATGCTGGGATTTGAACCACCGTCCTTCTGCATACAAGGCAAATGGTCTACCTCCATAATATTGCTCCGACCCCTATTTTTCCTTTTTTAAAACAGAAGGTGGAGAGTTACATTTGGAAGTATTTGAAAGATCCATCAGGGCTATACTCAATGTAGTGTGAGTACAAGGCTTGCAGTGCTAACTAGTCACTCTCATACTTTAAGAATGTCCTCTACCACTTCAGCTGTCTCCCTAGTATTAAGGAGGCGGTATCTGTATCATGGAGATTCTGATATAATGCTTAGCTTCAGTTTAAATTTTATTCTTTTAGCATTAAAAATTGTTGAAGTCTCAGGCCAGAGAGAGAGAATACAATGGGTAAGGCCCTTGTCTTGCATGCTGCTGGCTTGGGTTCGATTCCTGGAACCACATGTGGTCCCCTGAGCAGAATCAAGAATGATTCCTAAACACAGAGCTGGGAATAATCTCAGAGCACACCCACGTATGGCCCCTCCAAAAGACAAGTGTTAAATCTTCTTAGAAATAGTTGTATCACCATACCACAGTTAATATCATACTTGTAACTTTTTTTTTTAATTACTTTTATTTAAGAAAGAGGACAGGGTAAAGTTAAAGTGGAAGCCCAATCACCCATAAGCAGAATTCTCGGTAGACCCATTGATGATATCCCAGCCTTGATCTTTCAACCAAAGAAAATTAAGAAAAACAAAACTGAGCCCATGTACAATACAATTAATTTGTCCCTCAAATCCCCAGTTGTATTACATACTATTTCTTAGCAGCACACAATATAATCCAAAGAGATTAGACTTATGTAACTCCTTAAACATTGAGGGCAAAGTACATTTCTCTAGTTCCATGCACATGCTTACTAGTTTAAGTTAACCTCAAAAGTTTAGTGGGTTGTTTTTCTTAAGGATTGGAGTCACGGGAACATAGTAAAAAATGGTGTTAGAGTGGCATTTGTTTGCATAGGCCCACCAAAATATAAGGGACATGGAAAGAAAAATTATGGTCTAAATACAAGGAGACCCTACCCCTGAAGTTTCCTGGCACAGGACTGACTCTAGGCTCCAGGCAAACTAGTTTGTCCAATTCAAGTCATCGTCTGTAGTGGCAATACACCTCCATTCCTCACATAGTCTCTGTTGTTGGTATCATGCTTCTGTATTAAAGGTCCTGGAGTCTGCATATCCCATATTGCAGTCAGGATGGTGCAGAGCATCCTCTCGTTTCACCTCACACTTAAGGGGCACTAGAGAGAACCATGTCCTGTAGAGCAGGTCATTGTTGTTGTCAAGTCTTCTCAGTGTAAACGGAAGTCTCTTTTTAGGAGGTCGATGTCAGACCCTTGGTAGTGTCTTTCCTGGTAGAGGACTGCTTCCAGCTGTTGCTATAAAAGACCTTGGATGTTTCGTAGATAGCTTGCCTGGTTCTGGCGTGAATGGAGGATGCCCATTCTTCTGAGGCCTGTGCCAGGTCATTATATCAATGTTCAGGGTGTAAGGTACATTGTACTGAGATTTATTAGATAAGAACTTATCTGTAGGTAAAGTGTTTTCCTATTTTAATGTGTCTATGCAAAGAAGGATCAATGCCATGAAGCGTTATTGGTGCATCTGGAGGCAATAGGAACAAGACCAGCAATTTCCATGACATAGTTCAATCATAGGCATTAAACTGAGGGAGAGTTCCACCAACAATCCTTATTGAACAGCTTACAAAGAAAAGACAAGATGAAAAGTGGATAGAAACATCATGGTAGAAGAATATAGAGAGAGTTACAGCCGTTAAAGAAAATATACATAAAATATTCAAAAGATATATGTGTTCAGTTTATGTCCTTCTAAATAGTTCTGGGATTGTTAGATCCACTGTATGTCTTTGGTCTGAGATTAGAACTGTGTATTATTGAAGTTAAGAAGGGTAAATCGGGGGTACTGATGGTTGGGAGGAGTATACGTTCGCGCGGGGGCGCTAGCCCCCCTCGGTTTGCATCATGTAGACTAGTATGAAATTGCCAGTGACAGCCTGAGTATAACTGACCAGCTATCTGCCACCCCACAGATCAAAAACCACCCCCCAAGCCAATCTCAGGAGCTCAAGCCCCACCCTAGGCCAATCTCAGCAGCTGGCCTGGGAGTGGGGAAAACCCAGGGTGCCCCATCAGGTCCTCCCAGAAACCCACCTGGAGATCCGGAGGAAAGGGGGAGAGGGGGGTCGGGTGACCCAGGTCCGGGCCCCCCTACCCTAGGCCGGGCCAAGTGGCCCCTGGCACATACGGAGGTCTGCCAGGAGCCAGCCCGTGCCGGCTGAAAATCCTGCCCCAGGAAGGGAGGAAGGGCCTCCCAGGCCCAAAGGACCAGAGCTCAAGACCCACCCTAGGCCAATCTCCGCAGCTGGCCTGGGAGTGGGTCTTGAGCTCTGGTCACTTGTAACTTTTAATCAATTTGATGTATTAAGTGACATCTCATTTTATTTACTTAAGTATTGATTTATTGATTATTACTAATCATATCATTTTTATAATATTATTTTGTTTGGACTTTGCTTTTTTGATTTAACTGCATAGTTAGTGATTAATTCTTTCTTGGTTACATTTAGGGACATTGACTTTACCAAGTCACTGTCTAGTGAAATACAATTCTCTAAAATAATCATTCATTAGACCATAAGGTTTATGCTTTCTCTCTTTGTCAAGAAATCCATCCCATTTTTTTTCTTACTAAGTATGTCTTTCCAAGTTTTCATTATCTTAGTAAAAATTTATTAAGTTCCTGTTATAAATATTTATTAGCTTTAAAGTTATACTCTTTCCATTTCTGATACTAAGGTGCATACAAGTTGAATATATTTAGTTTTTAAATTTACCAGTGGACTTTTAAAATGATTAATAACTTAATTTATTTTGAATCATCAAACCAAAGTTGATTAGTAAACAAAAAACAAAACAGAAAAGGGCTTGAGCTATCACACAGCAGGTAAGACCTTTGCTTTGCATATGACCAACCCTGGTTCAATTCCCAACATCCCATATAACAAGTTGAGTCTGCCAGGAGTGATTTCTAATCTTGGAGTAACTCTTGAGCTTCACTGAGTGTGGCCTCAAAACAAAAACAAAACAAAACAAAGTTGATTAGTAAGTTAAAGAATGATAAAGAACTCAGTAGATTATAGTGGGTAGGGTGCTTGTTTTGCATGTTTCTGAACTGGATTTAATCCTGAACATCCCTTAGCACCCAAGGAGTAATTTCTGAACACAGAGCCAAAAGAGTAACTCCCGAGCAGCACTGCTTATGGCCCACAAAACAAAACAAAATAATAAACAACATGAAAATATTTTAGTCTCATAGTTTGTTGTGTTCTCCAGTAAGAGAAGTCATCATCTTTCATATGTCATCAATTTTATATTATTCTAATATTTAGGTGAACAGGTATAATTTCTTGACCTCGGTATAATTTCTTGACCTCAAGGAATCTTTGTTTTTTGGCCACACCCAGCAGAGCTCGGGTTACTTTTGGCTCTGAGCTCCAGAATCAATACTGGTGTGCTGCAGGAAACATAAGGGATGCTGGGGATCAAATGCAGGAAACCACATACAAGACAAATGCCTACTCAGTGTACTGTCGTTCCAGAATTTTTATTTTACTGCACTGGCTCTGAAGAGGTCGGTGAACTAAACTAATTTTTTAAAATAAATACACTGATTTGAAAAAAAATAACTTTTTGTTTTGTTTTGTTTTTGGGCCACACCTGGTGACACTCAGGGTTACTCCTGGCTATGTGCTCAGAAATCGCTCCTGGATCAGAGGACCATATGGGATGCCAGGGATTGAACCTGAAGTCTGCCCTGGGTCAGCCGCGTGAAAGGCAAACACCCTACCCTCTGTGCTATCACTGGGTCCCCAAAATAACTTCTTAACTTGAAGCACCATGAGAGACACAGTTACAAGGTTGTTCATGATTTAGTTTCTGTCATAAAATGTGTAACACCGGGGGCCGGGCAGTGGCGCTAGAGGTAAGGTGCCTACCTTGCCTGCGCTAGCCTAGTACGGACCGCGGTTCGATCCCCCGGCATCCCATATGGTCCCCCAAGCCAGGAGTGACTTCTGAGCGCATAGCCAGGAGTAACCCCTGAGCGTCACTGGGTGTGGCCCCCCCCCAAAAAATATGTAACACCCTTCACCAGTGTAGATTTCCTGCCATCAAGACCTCCAGTTTCGCTCTCATCTCCTCTTGTCCTCCTCCCCTTTGCCTACCTTGCCTGCCTCTTTGGCAGACATTTTTAAAAGTCTACTTTTCATAGAACTTCAGTGGAATTTGTGAAAACAGGAGAAATTCTATTAAATTAATTTTATTTAATCTTTTTTACTATTTTGTTTGTTTACATATATTATTTAAATGACTATTCATGGTATGTATTTTAGGATATTTATTTAGCTATTGTAAAAGCAGAGAAAACATTTTGCAGAAATTTTCACAGGTTTTATGGATTTGAATATAAATATAACTACATAACTATATTTGTCATGGTATATAAACAAATGAGAAATAGAAATATTTGAAGTACTAAAAGTACTAAATTATTAGCTTGGGGTGGGATTTGGACCACACATGCTGTGCTTAGGGATCAATCCTATTAGTACTCTGGGGATAGTGATCAAACTTGAGTCACCTGTGTGCAAGGCAAGTGCCTCTGAAAGGTAATGTTCTACTCCTGCGGACCTTTATCCTAATGAGATAAAAAGTCCCTAAGCATAACCTTAGTGAGTTCATTTTCCCACTGAGAGTCAAGCGGGAGCACGAAGAGGTGAATATGAAATATGAATTATGAAATGTGAAATAAATGAGACCACACAGAATGCATGGGGACTTGCATCTAGAAAGACGAGACAAATTTATTTTTTGAGCTGGGTAACTTTTAAGGGTTGAGCTCTGGAATGCAGGGTGTAATTTTGGAGATCAAGGAAAGTGGGAGATGGTCAGGGAAACAGAATGAAAGGCCATGGCTAAAATCTGCATATTCAAGAACCGATACTGAAGGTGAAAAGTAGTTTCTGTTGTGGGTTTGCTTTGTTTTGGATAAGCAGGAGAAACCAGGTAATTTTCAGGGAAGTGGGAAGAGAGAAATGTTTTAGAGTTTTGGGGAAAACTGAAAATTGCTTTACTCATGAGCTAAGTTTTGGGAAAAACATGATCTTGGCGCCAAGGTAGCAGAGATCACAGAGAGCTGGTAAGTGGGAGACTTTTGGCGGAATTTCTAATAATGGTCAAAAATAAAGAGAGAGATAGTTACAGCCACGTTTAGAATTATCGCCAAACAATCCACGTGAAGGGTCAACTGATTTGACTACTCTAAGCGGGTCTTTTGGCAAGTAATTCTTTTTCAGGAGTGCAACACTTCTGATGTGTGCCCTTCCTGAGTGGGGTGTAACATTCTACCCTGAGTTTTGAGTCATCAATTGTAGAATTAGACATTGAGAAAGTGATAGCTGAATTTTGATGGGTTGAGTTTGATAGTCCAGAGCATTAAAAGGTTGGTTGTTAGCATAGTTGATGTGTGTTGAGAACATAGGTGGCAATGAAAATGAATTAATGGCAAGGGTTTGAAGTAGGGGTTCAGGTTTATTGAGTTAGAAATTTTAGGTTAGGCTTTTTTTTTTCCCTTTTCCCTTTCTCCCCTTTAGTTTGGTGTTGGTGAGCTAACCAGCAAGGTATGTGCTCCACAGCTGAGCCATATCCTTTTCCTTTAGCTCTTAGGGCACTGCTGAAGGGTTTCATTTGTGATAATGGTATGATTATACTTAAGTTTTTGAAATATAGCTCCAGTTTTGTTACATGTAATATTTTAAAGTGAAAAAACAAAGAGTAGAGAAAACAAATTATTAGTCAATAGTTAGCAAGTGCTTCCTGCTGTCTCTTTTCAATAGCTGTCTTCCAGGACTTTTCTTTCCCACACAGGCAGTGTGGATTTGAAAGTGAATTTGTGTTTAGTTTCAGATGAAAGCATAAACTATATCTGGGGGAAATTTAGATCGCTAATATATATTTTAACAGTTGTTATTATTTTATTCTCTTTCTTAAAAAAAGATGCCTTGGGCTAGAGCCCAATGAACTGAGAGTATATAGTTTTATACTACATAGCCTCCTAGAGCACTGCACCTGTGTTTCTAATAAAATAAAGCAAAACAAAACAAAATAAAACATGTTTTTGCTTGCTCCAATTTAACATGTAGGTGTTTAAATGAACCTAATAGGTGGAATAATTAGGTAAAAATATTATGAAATATTTCTGTAAACCTAGTGGATGACATAGGTAGTCTTTCTTGACAGGCTTGGGGGACCCGATAAGAAACCAGGGATTGAATCCTAATCAGCTGCATGCAAGGCAAATGCTCTCCTTGCTGTGTTATCACTCCAGCTCCCATGACATAGGTGATATAGAAATATGCATGTGGCTATTTACTAGTATTCCATCATTGAATACCTTTACAAGTAGTTATGTAGAGGAATCATTCTATCTCCTGTTCTTACCTCCTGTTCATATTTTTGTGGTTGTTGTTTTGGGACCACATCCAGTGACACTCAGGGGTTACTCTTGGCTGTGCACTCAGAAATTGCTCCTGGCTTGGAGGACCATATGGGACGCTAGGGGATCGAACCGTGGTTCGTCCTAGGCTAATTCATGCAAGACAGATGCCTTACCGTTTGTGCCACCATTCTGGCCCCTATTGAGAATAAGTTTTTCTGAACTTTGCTTAGTAGTACAGTTGTTTTATTTTGAAAGTTCAGAAAAAGCTATTCTCAAATCATTTCTAAGCAAGTGCTGTCATCCTGTGTTAACATTAGGTTGGGTTAATATTGGCTTGAATTGTATCGATTGGAAGATGGAAGAATATACAAAAGGTAGAGTAAATGCATAGAAGAGCATTAACTTGCAAAATAAAGTGCTTAATGAACCATAGAGTTGAAAATCTATATTTATTTGATGATTGCTTTCAAACAGATAGTGTTATAGCTATATTTATATGTCCCATAGATATGGGACAAGTTCCCATCCTCAACTCATACAAAGCATACATACATGTATTTTTCTGTCATTAATCAAGCCATCCATAATATATATGTTATATATTTATACTACATAGTATGGTTATAAATATATGAGTTTATTTGGGCCGAGCGATAGCGCAGTGGTAGGGCGTTTGCCTTAGATGCAGCTGACCCAGGATGGACCTCAGTTTGATGCTCAATCCCAGTGTCCCCAAGTCAGGAGCAATTCTGAGCTCATAGCCAGGAGTAACTCCTGAGCATTACTTGCTAAAAATTTTCTGAATTTTGTATATTTCTATTTTATAAAGATGTTACTAATTGATATAGTTAATGAGTATATACATTACTTTACACCAACTTTCACAGGCTATACCTATGGTGTTTTACTGTACTGTTTTGTGTATGTATAATTAAGAAGAACTGCATGGTTTTGTATTTAGGTATTTAATCATTGTCAAATCAATTATTAGGACTGTCATGTATGCTTGTTGAGGCTGTTCATCGGCCAGCTTTAAAGAATATTTTCATGTATTATATGTGTGGCACAAACTTGAGGATTATTTTGATACAATGATTTTTAGGGTTAAATTAAAAATTGCTTTATTTAATTTAGGCACAGCCAGTTGGAGATTGTGATTTTAATATTCGTCTGCAATGTATAGAACGAGAAATAATAAATCCTCGACATGAAAAAATGAAGAGTGGACTCATTGACAAAACACAGGAACCATTTAGTGTCAGAAATAAACCATTTTTTGACATTTATACTTCAAGAAAGGTAAAATTTTCTAATATTTGCAGTATATCATAATTAAGTTATGAGAGGAACAAAAATGATACTTTATTCCCCAATTGTATTTATTTTTTTAAAAATTATTTGAGTATAGTATTCTCTAAAAGTATGTACCTAGATTTTTCAGTATAAAAATTTTTACATAGTACTGGGAAATGAATTCTGGGCTTTATGCATACAAGACATACACTTTACCATTGAGCTACATACCAGCCCTCATACATGAATTTTCTTCTTCCTCCCTCCCTCCCTCCCTCCCTCCCTCCCTCCCTCCCTCCCTCCCTCCCTCCCTCCCTCCCTCCCTCCCTCCCTCCCTCCCTCCCTCCCTCCCTCCCTCCCTCCCTCCTTCCTTCCTTCCTTCCTTCCTTCCTTCCTTCCTTCCTTCCTTCCTTCCTTCCTTCCTTCCATCCTTCCTTCCTTCCTTCCTTCCTTCCTGTTCAATGCCTCGATGTCCAGTCCAGATTTCGACATTCTAGTCTTTTGTCTTGATATTTGTTCTCTTCCAATCTATGATGATCTGGTCTTGTTTCTATGCAATTCTCTATGCAGTATATGCTGTCCTACACTGTAGCTGGAACTTTGTCTCCTGTGAGCCTTTGTGGAGCTGTTGCTTTGTAATGTGTCCTTTTGTCTCTCTATTTTTGGGCCCCAGCAACCCTTCTGATGCTTTGCCTTTCTTTAGTCTCTGACTATGGCTACAAGACTGTGGGTGGGTTCCCTGCAATCCTCCTAACTGTCTAGATGTAGGTGAGAGGGTCTAGAGAGAGCTTTCCCTGGCTGCTATCTCCCACCCTTAGCAGGCCTATTATTTTTTTTCGTTTTGTTTTTGGCTACTCGACTGCTGGCTTACTCTTGGCTTTGTACTCAGAATAGCTCCTGGGCCCGGAAAGACAGCACAGCGGCGTTTGCCTTGCAAGCAGCCGATCCAGGACCAAAGGTGGTTGGTTTGAATCCCGGTGTCCCATATAG
Source organism: Suncus etruscus (assembly GCF_024139225.1). NCBI lineage: Eukaryota > Metazoa > Chordata > Mammalia > Eulipotyphla > Soricidae > Suncus > Suncus etruscus. The sequence continues at coordinate 50,041,047 of NC_064851.1, forward strand.
TCCCCTGTACCTGCCAGGAGCTATTTCTGAGCAGACAGCCAGGAGTAACCCCTGAGCACCGCCGAGTATGGCCCAAAAACCAAAAAAAAAAAAAAAAAGAATAGCTCCTGGTAGGCCAGGGGGACCACATGGTATGTTGGGGGTTGAACCACATGCAATTGGTGACCATGTGCAATGCAAGGCCCTAGCTGTTGTACTATCTCTGGCCTTTCTATTTTTTCCTGAATACTTTCTCAGCATGTGAGATTTAAAAATGACCAATTAATCTAATAAGTTCACAGGGAACTTCACTCTTGTCATTTTCAAGCTGAAATGATTCTCATTAAACAGTAACTCCCAAACATCTCTGGCTACTTCCCAAAAGACTGACATTAAAATTTAACATTGACGATAAAAGAAAATATTGATATTTAAATGTTGATATCAAATTTATTTGATTAGAAACTAGAATTGGTCTTATTTTATTCTGCTGAATTGCTCTTAGAATTTGAAAAATGAAATTGCAGAGATGATGAAGTTACAGTTTGAGAAGAAATCCCAGATTTCATGCAAGCTCAATGAAATTTATATATTTGAAATATATAATTACATTGTAAGTGTAATAGTTTTAAGAGGATACTGTTGTGATAAAAGATATAGAACTTACATTATATCTAAATTTTAGAGATAAATATTTGAATACCCTATCTATCCTGAATGTTCTATTAGATATTATTGACACTTAATAATATGATACTAAATGAATATGTACCTTTCTTTGCTCTATTGTAAAAGTTCATCATTGGGCTCCTTTCAGTGATATACGTGTTCAGTTCTTCAAAATAATAAAAACTTGTGTTAGTACTCCTTATAAAAACTAGAATATTGGATCACTAGTACTCTCCTTTTTTATATATGGCATTCAAAAACTCTCACTGGTTTCTGTGTATGTTTTTTCCTACCCAAAAGTAGGACAATAAAGAAATATTTTTTAAAAAGTTTGGCTTGTGGGTTTGAGAAAACCACAAATCACATACTTTCGGACTTTATTTTTTTACCTCAAAGACCTTTTTATTCTAGCTTAGCAATACATTAAAATATATTTTATATATCATTTTGGTTGTTGTGGTTGGATTGTTGTTAAGATATCTGTCATGAAATGAGATTGTCATATATTTAAAAAATAAATATAGATCCCTCTGGACCATTCCTTCTCTCCATTTATATTTCAAACATTTTGGTCGAATGGATCTTATTTTTTTGGCCATACTAGTTGATTCTCAGGGATCATCTCTGGCAGGGTTTGGTGGACCATACATAGTGCTGAGAATTTACTCCCACATTGCAAGGCACCTTATCTACTGTACTCTCTGGTTTCTGTATGTCAGTTCTTAAAGCATATGTGTTAAGTTTTTATAAAGTTTTCAAAAAGTTTCAATAACTCAATGATTACTGATTTCTATATTTCTAAAAATATTTGTTTTATAGCTACTTGAAGGAAATTTTGCCAAAGAAGTTAGCCATGAAATGGATGGACTTATTTTTCAGCCTATTGGAGTAAGTTTTTGTGTGTGTGGTGCATGGATGTGTTTATGTACATTTAAAGTATGTTTTTTCATATCTTTTTTATTTGTTTTTGTTTGGGGGCCACACTTGGTAATCATAGCTCACTCTTGGCTCTATGCTCAGGGACCACTCCTGGTGAGGCTCAGGAGACCATATGGGGTACTGGGAACTGAACCCTGTTGGTTAGTGCAAGGCAAGCACTGTATATGTTGTACTGTTTCTCTGGCTCCTCCTAATACATTTATTTGATTATTATTGTTGTCATTTTGCTTTTCCTTGAAACTATTCATTGTAAAATAGATTATTTTTCTAAAACTTCATTTTTTATGGAGGAGCAAAATTCACATAAACTTAGCAGTTCTTGAAAAAAACTGAAGTATTAAAATATCCTATGTCAGATTTTATTACATTGAAGAATTTTCATCAGTATGTTTGGTGCCAGTGTTTTACTTAATATAGCATTTATTAGCCTCAGGCATTCTTGATGGTGCTCAGGGCTTACTCTTGGCTCTGTGCACTCAGGGTGTCATATTTATTGCTACCTATTGAACCAGAGTTGACCCCATGCAAATCAAATGCCTTGTCCGCTGTATAATCTCTGTGACCCCAGCACTATTAACTTTTTTGTTTGCTTGTTTGGGGGCCAAACCTGGTGGTATCCAGGGGTTTCTCCTGGTTCTGAACTCAGAAACCACTCCTAGTAGATCCGGGGATCATATGAAAGCTGGGAATATAACCCAGGTTGGCTGTGTGCAAGGTAAATGCCTGTTGTACTATTAATCTAGTCCACTGTTGACTTTTTAACCAATTGAATTTTTGCTATGGAAAGCTGTCCTGTACCTTGTAAGGTAGTTCAACAGCATTCTTGGTATCTATTCAATAAATGTCAGTGTTGCTTCTGACTACCATTACCCTTTTTGTGTATACCAAAAATTTACATAGACATTATCTAATTACTCTTAGAGAAGTTCTTAACCTTACTAAGGTTACTGCTGCCTTTTTAGAAAAAGAAAATTACTAGTGATCCCCTATCGATCTATTTAAAAAAAAAAAAAAACAAGCAGAAAGTATCCTCCAGATGCAATCAAGACCACTACTGATGTTTTACCAGTGTTATTACCCTCTTTGGGAAACACTCGTTGAGATATAGCATTGCTATTTTCAAAGTGTGGGTTATACAAGGTACATAAGAACTACCTAGAAAGTTAGAAATGCTTCTTGTTTCAAACCTATTGGTTGTGTAATCCATCAGTTTGTACTTTGATTAACTTTTCAAGTGACTGGTGAGTTTTCTTTTCTTTTCCTTTAAAATATCCTTATTTAAACAACTGGTGAGTTTTCAAGTATGAGAGTCCTACTCTGTAGGACAAGGGTTTTTTTTTTTTTTTTTTTTTTTTTTTTTTTTTTTGGGTCACACCTGGCAGCGCTCAGGGTTAGTCCTGGCTCTCTACGCTCAGAAATCGCTCTGGCAGGCTTGGGGACCATATGGGATGCTGGGATTCGAACCACTGTCCTTCTGCATGCAACAAGGCAACACCCAACCTCCATCCTATCTCTCTGGCTCTGTAGGACAAGTTTTATTTCACATCCTGCACTTCATTCTCTGCTATAGGTTGCTCTACATTAGCTTGAGAAATCAGGGTATGAGTTTTTGTGGAGTTATATTTACAGTTATCAATATAGATAGTTATCAATATATATCAATATGGTATGTAGTTATATATATTACACAATTTAGATATAATTAATGTGTGATTTGCATCCAGGTTTCTTCCAGTTACTCTGCCATGCAGTAGGGGAGTAAATAAGCCTTTATGTGCTTTGTGCTTTAGGTTATGCTTTCTAATTCTCCTCTCTCTATCTTTATTGTTTCAGGTTGAGTACTCAGCTTGTTTCAGTATGTTTAAGTTGTTGCCATTTTATTTATTTATCTTTTAAATTTAATTTTATTTTTGGGGCCAAACATTGCAGAACTCAGGGCTTATTCCTGATTCTGTACTCAGGAATTATTCTTGTCAGTACTTGCGGGAGACCATGAGGTGTTGGGGATTGAATCTGTGTCAGCTGTGTGCAAGGCAAGCACACTAACCTCCGTATTATCATTCTGGCCCCCATACTACTATTTTAATTTACTTTTGTTTTTCAAGAAAGCTTCAAATGGGCACCGAAGAGATAGAAGGCATTTGCATCCATTCAACCCTGATTGAGACCCCTATTACTGCTTATGGTCCCTGAGCACTGCCGGGGTAATTCTTTAACACAGAGTTAGAAATAGTAACTGAGCATCACCACATGTGTGCCCCTTAATTCCACCCCACCCCCCAAATGAAAGAAAAATAATAAAAGAAAGCATTAAATGGAGATTTTGCTTACTAATAGATGTAGAAAGAATACTGAAAATGCAGGTCACACATATACAAATCTTTCTTGTAATCATAGACTCGTAAAATAAATAAAATAAATACATGACATTTTAATTATATTTTATCTATTAATCAATGTGTTTGAATTTTTGTTGTAAAATATTTTTATTTAAAATTTATTTAAATTATTCATTGTTTTTTATTAAATATTTGAAATCCAGCAAGAATCAATCTTAGACTACTACCATTCAAGTGCTTATGGTCATAGTACAGGTTGGCTATATTTCTGACTTCCTCCTTCTCATATGTTCACGGCATGGGGGCATTGTATTATATTTAGGGTCCAATTAAATTATAATTCTATGTCATCTTAAATTTTATTTGCAACTTGTTGGACATGATAATTGTTATATTTCTTTCTTTTTTCTTTGTAGATAGGGCAATTTGGGCAGTCTAGAGTCTACATTTTCCATTTCTCTGATATGAATTTTTTTGAATTCTCTGATGCCAGCTGATAATACGCTGAAAAAACTGGGAAAGAGAAACAGTTTTTGGGTCTAAATGACATGAAACCTTTGTTGCACACTCTTTTTTTTTCCTTTTTTTCCATTTCATAGGATTTTTGTGGAGACTAGTGGTTTGCTTTTTTGAAGTTTAGAGTAATGTTCTTTTATTTTCTTTCCTTGAACAGTTGATAATTGTCATAGCTCGAAAATTAAAGCAGGCCACTTAAATGATTAATATCAGGAAAAAAATTCCTTGAGGATATCATGTCTGTTCTTAAATTAGATGAAGCAGTAACCACTACCTCAAAAAGTACCTACTGGTTTTGTTTCAGTTTCAACGAAGTTGTGGAACTTTCAGTTTAGTCTTTCCGATTTGACTGGTTATGTTTAACAAAATAGGCAAACTTAAAAAAACATTTGACTATTATCTTTCATTGTACATCATATACACACACACACACACACACACACACACATATATATATATATAAAATCTAAGTACACTATACTTTTTCTTCCTTGAAGAAATTTTTTTCAGTGACTGTCTTTTTTAATTTTTTACTGTTCCTTTAGCAGAGTAAAATATGCTTATATTCATTTTTCATTAGACAGTAGTTTGAACTTTGTTTTGTTTGTTCTCAGCAATGTCCCAGTAATTAGAAATAGTCTTTGGTTAAACAAGCCACTGAGTATCTCCTTTGTGAAAATGTCTCAAGGTTAAATTTTTTTAATAAGAGAGAGAGATTGAATTTCCTTTAGAAAAAAAAGCACTACATCTCTTAAATAGAAGTTTAGGCAGTTGTATAGAAAAAATAGATTTTTTTTTTTATGCAGTATATATAATACTACCTACTCTTAGTTTTTGAGCCACACCTGATCATACACAGAGTTCCTACTGACTCTGCACCCAGGAAACACTCCTGGCAATGCTCTTGAAAACATGGAGTTCGAACCAAGGCTGGCTGCAATCAAGGCAAGTGCCTTACCCACTAAACTATTATTCTGACTCCCATTACCAGTCACTCATTTTTTTTAATTTTATTTTATTTTACTGAAACCATTGTGATTTACAAATTCCTTCATAGTTGGATATGATGTATACATGGAATCAGAGCCATTCTTACCACTAGTGTCAACCTCCCTCCAAAATGTTTCCAAGAATGCATCCTATACCATCACCCTTTGCTCCCTGGATTGCTAGTATAACAGGTCTATTTTAAGTTTAGGTTGTTATAGTTTGGGAATCTTGATTCTATTTTTTGTGACTTTGGCTTGGATATATTGTTCTCTCCTTTTTTTTTTAAGAGTGTATCTGAGACCATTTGTCCTTTGGCCCCCATTCTTTCTCTCGGGGGTCTCAAACTCAATTTACCTGGGGGCCGCAGGAGGCAAAGTTGGCGTGATCCTTGAGTGCAAAGTCAGTAGTAAGCCTTGAACATTGGGGGGTGTGACCCAAACAACTAAAACAAAACAAAACAAAACAAAAATTCCTCTAGGGCAGGGCCACAAAATATTGTATACGGAGGGCCACAAACAGCCCGTTGGCCTCGAGTTTGAGACTCCTGTGACTTATATCCTTCTTAATTTTATAGAAAAAAATGCAGAAATATGATGAAATAAAAAAGAAATTTGTGTCCCAAGGTTCTATGAAAAACGTGGGAGCCCCTATCTAAAAGATTAAAAAATTGGAAGGAGAGGCATGTTTATTTTTGCCTAGGCATAACAAAAATTGGGGAAAATAGAAAGGAAAAACCTTTACCTATAAACAGGGTCTCCATACCCATGAAACATCCTGTCATAAGAACAACTATAGGTTCCAGCCATACTTATTGTCTAACTCCAAAGTCTTTCTTCATGATCCTAGGAAAAGCTCTCCTAAATCACAGTAATCACAGTCAGTCTTCTATAATAAGATATCTTGATTTTTGAACAGATCTGATGTCAAAGTCAGGGTGTCACAGAGCATGTTCTGGTTTCATCGCAGCCCTTCCTGGAGTAAGTCAGTGCTAGTGCATCATTAGTTTTTTTCTCTGGTAGAACTTTATTAATCTGCCCATTTTCATTTCTGATTTGATTATTAATTTTCTCTTCCTTTCTTTGTGAGTTTTGCTAGTGGTTTATCAATCTTGTTTGTTTTTTCAAAGACAACCTTTGCATTCATTGATCTTTCTGGTTGTTTTATGGATTTCCCATTCATTGATTTTTGCTCGAAGCTTTATTATTGTCTTCTGTCTCCTATTTTTGGTTAATTCTGTTTTTCAGTTTCCAATTTTTTTAACTGTGAAATTATGTTGGCCATTTCTGTATTTCTGATGGGTGCTTGCAAAGCTATAAATTTTCTCTTAATACAACTTTTGCTGTGTTCCATAGATTCTGTGTCTTTGTTCTTATTTTTTTTTCCAGGAATCTTTTGATTTGATTTTTATTTCATTTCTGACCCACTGGATCTTCAGCAGTGAGCTGTTTAATTATGTCTGCTTGTTTATTTACTTCTAATTTCAATGTATCATGGTCTGAGAAGGTAGTTTGTACAATTTTTATCGTTTTTATTTCATTTAGGTATGTTTTATGGGTTAGCATGCGGTCTATTTTCGAGAATAAACTTTGTGTTGGAGAAGAATGTGTATCTTGGGGTTTTTTGGGGGTGGAGAGCCCTATAAATATTGACTAGGCAATTTCTTCCATTGTTCCTTTTAGTGTTAGTATATTTTTGTTATATTTCATTCTATTTGACCTATCAATTTGTGACAAGTCAATGTTGAACTGTTGAAGTCTCCCATTATTATTGTATTGTTATTAATATCTTCCTTTTAAGTTTTTCAGTAGTTGTTTTCAATATTTTGTTCTTTCATTGAGTGTCTATATGTTTTGAAGTGTGATTTCTTCTTGTTGTACATATCCTTTAATTATTAGGAAATTTCCATCCTTGTCCCTTATAACTTTTTGTTGTTGTTGTTGCTTTTGGTTTTTGGGCCACCTGGTGACGCTCAGGGGTTATTCCTGGCTATGCTCTCAGAAATTGCTCCTGGCTTGAGGTCCATCTTGGATCAGCCACATGCAAAGCAAATGCCCTACAGCTGTGCTATAGCTCCTGCCCCCCCCCCCCTTATAAATTTTTTTGTTGTTGTTTTGTTTTGTTTTTTGGGCCATACTCGTTGCTCAGGGATTACCCCTGGCTGTTTGATCAGAAATAGCTCCTGGCAGGCAGGAGGGACCATCTGGGACACTGGGATTCGAATCAACCACCTTAGGTCCTGGATTGGCGGCTTGCAAGGCAAACGCCGTTGTGCTATCTCTCCGCCCTCCCACCCCATAACTTTTTAATCTAAAGTCTGTCATCAGAAATTTGTATGCCACTCCAGCCTTTTTAAGGGAGTTGCTTAAATTGTTGCCCTCCAACCTTTGAGTTTCAGTCTGTGTTTATTTTGACTTTTCAGATGTTTTTCTTGTAGGCAACAGAATGTTGGATACAGCTTTTCTTTGTTTTTTGGTTTTTGGGCCACACACGGTGACGCAAGGGGTTAATCCTGGCTATGCTCTCAGACATGCTCCTGGCTTGGGGGACCTTATGGGTTGCGGGGAATAGTCTGTCCTAGGTTAGCATTTACAAGGCAAACGCCCTACCACTTACCCCACCAATCTGACCCTGGATACAGCTTTTTGATGCATTTTGTTTCTCTTAACAGGTGCTTTTAGTCTGTTATGTTGAGAGATGATTGTCATGGGATTTTTGTTTGTATGTTTGTTTTTTCCGGCCACACCCGTTTGATGCTCAGGGGTTACTCCTGGCTAAGCGCTCAGAAATTGCCCCTGGCTTGGGGGGACCAAATGGGACGCTGGGGGATCTAACTGTGGTCCTTCCTTGGCTAGTGCTTGCAAGGCAGACACCTTACCTCCAGCGCCACCTCATTGGCCCAAGAGACATGATTGTCATGGGATTTAATGTTATCTTTTAGTAGGAGTTTTGTATGTCTTGACATCTGCCTTATCTTAAAGTAGACCTTTCAATTCATCATTTAAGGCTGGTTTTGAGTTTGTAAAGTATCTAAGCCAGGGGTCTCAAACTTGCAGCCCGTGGGCCGGAAACGGCCCTCAGTATAACATTTTGTGGCCCTGCCCTAGAGGAATCTTTTTTGTTTTGTTTTGTTTTAGTTGTTTGGGTCAACACCCCCCAATGTTCAAGGCTTACTACTGACTTTGCACTCAAGGATCACCCCAACTTTGCCTCCCGCAGCCCGCAGGTAAATTGAGTTTGAGACCCCTGTTTGTGTATCTTTTTTTTCACGCCTGAATTTAAGTCTGGCAGGTGAAGTACTCCTGGTGATGCATTTATTTATCGAATTTTGTCACTATATCCCACCACTGCCTTTGGGCTTTGAGGGTTTCTTGCAACAAATCTGCAGTCAATCTTAGGGATTCCCTTTGAATGATCTTTCCTTTTTTGATCTTATTTCTTTCAGTATTCCATCCCTGTCTGTGGGCTTTGTCATTTGTGACTAGGATGTGTCTTGGTGTACTTTTCTTCAGATCTTTTTTGGTTGGTACTCTTCAGACATGTAGGATTTGGTTGCATGCATTCTTTAGCTCTGGGAGTTTCTCTGTGATGCTGTGCTTGATTGTTGAAATTGCCTGAAGGTCATTTCTGGAACTCCAATGATTCTTATTTTGTTTCTGTTGAGTTTATCAAATATTTCAATTTTTGTCTATTCCCATTCTTTGGGACTTTTCCCATTGTCTTTTTTTTTTTTTTTTGAGCTTCTTTTTTATTGTCTTCTTTTGTATCTATCTAATATCTTCCAGCTCACTGATTCTGTCTTCCACTGCTGTTAGTCTTTGCAGAGGCTTTCTAGTGAGAGTTTATTTTGCTTACCAAGATTTTCAGCCCTGTTATTACAGTTTGAAGTTTTCTTAATTTTCAAGTTCTCTTGATGCTTATTTGTGGCATGTTCTGTTTGTTCCAGGCTTTCTGTGAGTTCTATGAATATTTTTCACATTTCTTCTCTAAAGGCCTTATTTGAGAGGGTACATAGGTGTTTGATATTTTTCTGATCATGAGAGCTATACCATCTTTGTTATCTAAGTATTATGGGGCCCTGTGTTGTTTTCCCATAGTTGCAATTATAGTGTGAAGTGTCCTGTGAAGGCATTCCTTGATTGGGAGAAGTGCACTGCCTTGTAGTGAAGGTGCTCCACTGGCTCTTCGTATTTGACTTAGACTCATTTTCTCATCTCTGAGTGGCCGATGTGAATTTTGGCTTCAAAATCTTCCGGGACCAAAAGCCTCTGGGTCTGTCTCTTGCAGCCCTGTTGCTCTTATGCAGGTTTAGCTGCTCTCTTAAAACTGAGGAAGAAAATTTCAAAGTAAACCAGGAATCAATAGTAGCTTCTGGGTGCATGCAAGTGAATCAACAATTGAGACAGTGCTGAAGTCCACACTCCATGGCCTTCTAGGATGTGACTTTCACCTTGGCAGAGCAATTTGCTTATCTGATCCTTGGTTCCTTTATATATAAAACATATTCCTTCAGGGACTAGAGATATAGCACACTCTGTATAGAGCAGTTTTAAAATAATCATAATTTTCAATTCAAGAATACTGAGCAACATGTTAATGAGCACTGTAAAAGGAGTCTAACCATGAAGTATCGTCTAAAGGTTTTTGAGCATCCAGGTTCCTTTCTTGAAAGAAAACTGAAAACATGACATTATGATATAATAGTAAACTAGCTTGAATTGAAAATAAGTTGCAAAAACATAATGAATGAGCACTGTAGCAAGAGTCTTTGGCAAGCAGTTGCCTAATACAATGTTATCTTTGAACATAAATTTTATATCTTATTAGGTGGTATAATCAAATGGAAAATGAATAGATTGGAATTCAAAGCATTATAATGAGCACTGTATTTGGAGTCTAATGTAGCTCTGTAATGTGAAACTAGGTCACCCAACCTATATCTCCAAGAACTACTGTGAACAAAAAGATTTAAAGAGTTATTATAGAAATATTAAAATTAAGACACTAAAATATGCCTTTATTGAGAACTACAATGGAAGTCCATGGCTCCCAAATGCATTCCCACCTGTTTCTGTGGATAAAAGCATTTGAACGTTATTTTAGATATCTATCAAGAGCAGTTGATTGAATATCTGCTCAATCTAAATAGCTGTATCCACTGCTGCTGGTGTCTTTGAAGTATAAAAGAGAATATAAGCTTTTGTGTTTCTCCTCTTCTGCTCAGTTTGTTTCTTTCTCACTATACTCTGTAGCCAACAATGTTTGAGCCAAGAACCTTTACCACTGTGTTTCTTTCTGCAGTTTTTCTAAATACCACATATAAGTGATATCACTTACATCATTTGGTGTAATATCTTCCATCCATGTTGCTGCAAATTTCATGATTGCATCATTCCTTATATCTATGTAGCCATTCTACATATAAAGCCATTCTATATGTGTACCACTTCTTCATGATTCACTCACCTGTTGTTGGACATCTAGGTTGATTCCAAATCTTAGATATTGTACTGAGTACTGCAATGAATAGCAGTGTGCATACATTCTTTTGGATGAATTTTTTTTTCTGTCCCAGGGATAGACCAAAAAAGGGGATTGCTGGGTTATAATATGGCAGCTCACTTTGAGTTGACTGAGAACCCTCCCTACTGTTCCATAGGGGTTGGACCAGGCAGCATTCCTACCAGCAGTGAAGGAGAGTTCCTTTGTTACCATTGTTTTTGATATGTGCCATTTTCACTGGTTCAAATAATATCTCATTGTTGTCTTGATTTGGATTTCCCTGTGATAAGAGATAATGAACATGTTTTCATGTGTCTGTTGGTCTTGCTCAGAGAAGTTCCTGTTCATTTCCTCTCCCCATTTTTTGATGGGATTTTTAGGTTGTTAAGAGTCTATTTTGTTTGGCATTCTTTTATCCTCTGGTTTTTACAGCATCTTCTTTCCAGAGAACGGGGATGTTCTCTGCTATTATCTTCTTCACTGCTTGTTCTTCTCCTTTCTCTTTTCTTCCCTTCTGGATTTCCTATAATTCAGAGATTATTTCTTTTGTCTTTATTTATTATGTACTTTACATTTTCTTCCAGTGTTTTGTTTCTCTTTTCCTTTTTGTCTTCTTTATGATTCCTGGCTTGTAATTTGTCTTCATGTTGATCTTAGCGATTTTCCACCTGTGTAATTCTTTTATGGCTTGCTAACATTTTTTTTTTTAATTTCTTCAGTCCCATTTGGTTGAATTGTTTATCTATAGATCTTTTAATATCATAGGCTAGTGATTCCTTAACTTTTGTTGCTAAAAGCATAAGTGTTGATTTTAGGTCCTCATTTATAAGGCTCAGGCATTTTGGTGGACTAGGAAACTTGCCAGGATTTCTCTCAGTATTCCAACTGCAGTTGTCTTTCTTATTTTCTCCATTGTTCTTTGCATTTTGTGGGCAGGAATGGTTGAGTTTAAGGTTTAACTTAGAACAGGGAGTTTAAGAAAGTCATCTATTGAACTGTATGTATAAAAGGTGGTTTGAGGTATATTTGTTTTTGCAGGGGTCTCCAACTCAATTTACCTTCAGGCCGTAGGAGACAAAGTCGGGGTGATCCTTGAGTGCAAAGTCAGTAGTAAGCCTTGAACATTGGGGGGTGTGACCCAAACAACTAAAACAAAACAAAACGAAAAAAGATTCCTCTAGGGCAGGGTCACAAAATGTTGTAGGGAGGGCTGCAAACGGCCTGTGGGCCAAGAGTTTGAGACCCCTGTTAGAGGTTATTTTTCTAAACAAATGAGGTTATCTAAGTAAGTATGATAATAATAATTTTGCAAACTATATGTTGGTTTGTTTAGCTGTGTTTTGAGCTGTTTCTTTTTTTTTTTGTTTTGGGTCACACCGGCAGCACTCAGGGGTTACTCCTGGCTCTATGCTCAGAAATCACTCCTGGCAGGCACGGGGGACTATATGGGATGCTGGGATTCGAACCAATGACCTTCTTCATGAAAGGCAAATGCCTTACCTCCATTCTATCTCTCTGGCTCCTTGAGCTGTTTATTTTCTAAGAGAAAGAAGTACTAGATCCACTCTACCTAGAATTATATGATATAACTATGACATATGATATAAACATAATGCGATTTGTGTAAAGGAGGACTGATTGGAGGGACTAGAGGGACTCTGTCTCCGTCCAGACACAGGCCTGAAATGGCTGCGGGAGGCAGGTAATCAGGATTTGCACAGAACCCCATAAGAAGGCTGAGGGAGAGCCTTCAGGCACACTGCCCCACTTGATGGGAGACTCATTTTTTAAAAATAATTATTTCAGCACTGTGGTTACGAAATTGTTTATGTTGTCATAGAATGCATACCACCTTCAAAAGTGTACTTTATCTGCCATCAGTGTCCCAGTTTCTCCCCCACCCTTGCTTCTGGGAGATGTCTCTCTCTCTCTCTCTCTCTCTCTCTCTCTCTCTCTCTCTCTCTCACTCTCTCTTTCTCTCTCTCTCTCCCTCTCTCCCTCTCTCCCTCCCTTTTAGACACTTGTTTGCACTAATGTTAAGAAAGGGATACCATGCATGTCATTTTATCCCCTTTCAGCAACCAGTTCTCTCTCTCTCTCTCTCTCTCTCTCTCTCTCTCTCTCTCTCTCTCTCTCTCTCTCTCTCTCCTCTCTCTCTCTCTCTCTTTCCATCCCTCCCTTTTAGACACTTGTTTGCACTAATGTTAAGAAAGGGATACCATGCATGTCATTTTATCCCCTTTCAGCAACCAGTTTTTGTTCAGAGTGGTCACTTTGATCTGTCATTGTCATAAGAGACCCTCCCCACATCCAGGCCAGCACTGGTTGTTTCTGTTCTTTGTGATGTGTATCAGTCTCTGTGGTTGAGATGACCCTTTGTTGTTTTTGATTTGCACCTTTCTGGTGATAATGATGTGGAACAGTTTTTCACATGCCTTTTGGTTATCTTGTATTTCTTCTTTGAGAAAATGTCTGTTCATTTCTTCTCCCCATTTTTGGATGCAGTTAAATGTTTTTTTCTTTTTCTTGCTAAGTTCTATCAGTACCTTGTATATCTTATCTGATGAGTACTGGGTGAATAGTTTCTTCCATCTTGTGTCTAATCTTTGTATCCTAGTCACTGTTTGCTTTGAAGTGCCGGAGCTTCTCAATTTAATGTAGTTCTATTTGTTATTATTTACACTCGGTTGGTCAGGGTGTTTCTTGAAGATTCCTTTAGCTTCAGGATTATAGTGTTCTGCCTACATTTTGGTTTAAGTACTGATGATATCAGAGTCTAACCCATTTTGATTTGACCTTTGTGCATTTTGTTAGCGTTTTGAGTTCATTTTCTGCAGAGTTGACCCCAGAACCTCATACATGCAGGACTTGTGTCCTAACTTTGTGAGCTATGTTTTCAGCCCTTGAAATGATACATTTTTAAAATCAATTTCAGATTATATTTCTTTTTATTAGTACCATAAGTCAATTTTATCAGACTCTTAAATGTAAAAATTACTTCCAGTTTTATGATGTCATTGACATTTAAAAGACAAAAAATTTGTTCTGTTACCTAAAAATACATATTATAAAATCCAGACCATTTAGCATTTTAATATTTAATAGGTAGTAACTGTTTAGCTTCATAGCTGTTACATCTTTAAATTTAAAGATAGATGATAATAATGGTTTGTTTACTAGCTTTGCAAGAGCTACTGATTTTTGTTGCATAATAAAATTTTACTTAGATTAACTAATTTCTAGCATCTAAATATATTTAATTTGTTCTATATAAGATTTTTTCATTAATAATCTTATCACTGAGATAAAATTATGTAGTTGTAAATTAAAGTAATACAAATCTTTAAATAATTTTTTTGTTTTTATTTAAAAAAATACTTTCTTGTTTTATCTAATATCTGGTCTGTGGTTAGGAAAGCATAGTTATTTCTATTTTGAGTCCAAAGTATGTACTCCCAACCAATAATAATATAATAAAAATTTTAAAAAAATCACTATTTCTAAGGTCAGCTTGATTTTTATATCTCTGACATTAATCTGTTTGCATGTAAATACAGTCAGTTTGACTTTAATATTGCTTTTTTTTGAAAAATTAATATTTGTATTCAATCTTTGCTACTTCCAGGTATATTGAATATTATAGATAGATTGTAAAATGAAATAGAGAATTTGTGTAATGCCTTGTCTTGAAGTTTATGATGTATTAGAATGGTTTTCCTCTCTATAGCAGAGATGATGTTTCCATGGTGAGTGTTTCTGTTGCTATGACATTTGCTTGCATATTTTGATGGGTTTTTAATTGAAGAAGGGTTCTGTTTCCTGGCAGACTGGATAGATGTCATTCTATCCATCCCTCATATACATTATTTTTTAATTGAAAAATACAGTAATTTCCAAAGATCATAATATTTGAAGTGCAAGTGGGAAAATATACTTTGTTTAACTTGAATTTTTTTTCTTTGTTCAACTTTTATAACATAGTAACATATTCTCAGCTTGTGTATGGAAATGGAAAGAATATCATTTTTCTAGTTTTAATAAAAATATTTGCTTTCCTTGTTAAATTTTGTTGCCAAAATGGTCTAAGTAGAATAATTTGTAATCAGCCTTATTTGGGTACAGAAGAATAATGTATCTCTGCAGCTAAAAGACACTACTAATGATGATATATATTGGTAGCAGAGAAAGGGGAAGTGAAAATAGTAAGGACTACACATAAAACAAATTATCTGAATTATAAGATGGTAAATATATAAAGTAGAAAATCAATTCTCCTGGAAATGTTACATAATAAATACTTACTGAATTAGGAAGAGTTTTTTTTTTCTTGCTAGCATTTTATGTTGAAACATTAAAGACAGATCTAAAGAACTCTGGCAGTGGTAGTTTGGGGAGGGGGGAGGAGAGGGGGGGAACAGGAGAGGAGAGAGAAGAGAGAGAAAGTGGGGATTGGAAACAAGGTCTCATACTTTATGCAGAGGGACATTCCCCCCCCCTCCCTCCCCCTTTCTTCTTCTTCCCCTTTCCCCCCTCTCCCTACCTCCCTTCTTTCCTCCACTCCACTCCACTCCATTCCACTCTCTCTCCTCTCTCTCTCTCCTCTCTATCTCTTTATCTCTCCCTCCCTCCTTTTCTCCCTCCCACTCCCCTCCTTCTTTGGGGGTGGGTGGGTCACATCCAGCAATGCTCAGAGATTTTTCCTTTTCATGTTATTAGTAATTACACCTAGTGGTGCTCAGGGAATCAAACCTGGGTCTGCTGCGAACATGGCAGGCACCCTTTCCGCTTACTATCCTCTGGCCCTCCCAGAGGAATATTTTCTATTTGAGTGTTTATTGCAATGAAAAATTTAGATATTTTAAAATACATGTATTAAAAGAATAGGTAATAGTCTCCCTTTCAATATTCCAGCTTTCTTTTGTTGCTAGTTTTAAACTTATTCCCATAGATTTTCTTAGCATTAATTTTTTTTAAATTGAATCACTATAAGATAAACCCTTACAAAGTGGTTGATTAGTGAATTTTAGTCATACAAGGTACCAACACTCATCCCTTCACCAGTACACATTTCCCCCCAAATCTCCCAAGCTGCCTCTATGGCAGTCAATTTCTGTCTGTCTGGTTTGCAAGCTTCATATTGTTTTATTAGTTGAACTTCCCAGGAGTACTCAGAGGACCACTCATTTCATCTGTCTCTTCAGGCCTGACAGTTCCATGCTAGACCCTAGGGATGTGCTGTTAAGACCTGGAGCCACACCTCGGGATGTTCAGGGAGTTGTGTGATAGATACCAAGATTTGAACTCTGGACCTTTATCTTCAAGACTTTGAGCTTTATCCTTTGGGCTATATTCTTGACCCACAGGTGTTTTGTTATTGTTGTTTTCATTGTTTTTATATTTGTTTTGACTCTCCCTGGCAGTGTTTATGAGATTTGGAAGCCTCTTTCAAAAATTTATTGACATCTGGGTTATGTTTTGGCCATAGCACGAGTATACAATGCTGCCAGGGCCCTTCGGTGTATGGTATTACCCAGTGCCATCCACTTCTGCTTGGGGGAGCTCCAGGGTTGCACCTTGAGATGTCTGTGGACTGTGTAGTTTTAAGGATTGATCTGGAGTCAGTCTCATCCAAGACAAGGGCCCTAACTCCTCTACTTTTTTTTTTCTGGTCCCAGAACTAAAAATAAGTTATATATTTATTAGTACTCTGATTTTAGAGTGTGTATATGTCGGGGGTGATGATGGCTATATTGAATGTAGAGAGGACTGACTTATTGACATCTCACATCTCTTATGCATATATCAATTGTAGTATGCAGAAGGCAATATTGAAAAATACAGTTTTTGCTAGCTTTGAGTTATTATTTTTGTTGCCCACGTTAATTGATAGCTAGTAGTCTTTGCTATTGGTAAACCAATTTATTTTGTAAAAGCTACAAAGTTAAATATCCTTTAGTGAGTACATATTCATAAAATCTGTTCCCTTTTCTTCAAATTGTTTTTATATTTTTCTATACGTTTCTATATTGCTTATTCTGTATCATTCTAATTTCATTTTTGAATATCAAATTAAATATTTCTCCCTGAGAGGCACCTGTTCTGATTAGATAACTATTAACCCTTGGGTTTCTTTAGTAGTATTTTACATCAGATTGGAATTTTATTATCTTAAGAATTCTTTTTTCTCTAAACTTTCCCAATCACAGTGACATTTATGGCATCTGCAACACAGTAGGTTCTCAGGAATGAATATTAAATGGTGTGTGTGTGTGTGTGTGTGTGTGTGTGTGCATGTGCATTACCACATATTCTGAATTGTTTGGTTCTTCAGATCCTCTGTACTTTATCTTGTTTCTCTTTGCCTAAATAAGTTTAAATTTCTTTTTTTTTTTTTTGAGAGGTTCTTCTTGATTTTTTGATTATATTCTCCATTTCATGCCATCATGGCACTCTGAACAAATACATTTCTTAGTCTATTTAATCACTTATTTATTTTAAAATTATCTTCCTCACTTTGAACTTTAGCAAAGTTTACACACAGACTCTCAGCTGATCATTAGATTCTTGTTGGAGAGGAAAATAAATGAATGTACACTCTAGTTTGAAAGAGGAGTTTCCCCCTTGCCCACTGTTCCTTGTGACCCATTTTAGTGACTTAAGTCTATATTTTAGACATTACTTCATTGTCCTGAACTTTTTCTGAGACTGGGCAGTTTAAATTTTTTCCAAGACCATAAATTCTGCTCCAACTCTGGCTAATAGGAGACTTAGAAATAACGAGGTAATACCTGTTCATATCGTGATAGATAAAACTGTAAAGGTCTAAACTAGACAGTCCCACAAGCCTAAGTGGAAAAGATATTAGTCTTATTTTAGCAACACAAATATGCCCTAAATTAACAAGATCTCTCTGGAAAATTAATGGGAGTCCTTTGAGACTTTGTTTGATATATAATACAAAAGCCCAGTTTTCCTATAAAACGTCACAAAATGAGCTACACTAAATCTAATTCTAAATTCTAGATTTCTTCCCTTCTGGGCAGATTTTCCCCCCACTTATTTTCCAATAAACGTCTTTATTTTCTAACTCTGAATCTAAGTATCTTTAGTAATGAGTATGTTCATTCCTGAAAATACTGAAGAGCCTGGGACAATGGGTAGAGATCTGCCATTATAGCCTCCTTCCCAGCCTCTTCTTT
This sequence comes from Suncus etruscus, assembly GCF_024139225.1. NCBI lineage: Eukaryota > Metazoa > Chordata > Mammalia > Eulipotyphla > Soricidae > Suncus > Suncus etruscus. The sequence goes on from NC_064851.1 coordinate 50,059,177, forward strand.
CTTCTCTTTCCTCTCCTGTTCCACCTCCTCCTTCTCCCTCCTCTCCCATTCCCCTCCTCTTCCACTTCTTCCTTCTCTCCTTCCCTCTCCCTCCCTCACTCCACACCCTCACACCTCACCCCTCACTGCTCCTCCACTTCTTCCTCCTATTACCCCCTCCTCCTCCCCTCTCCTCTTCTTCCTCTTCTACCTCCCTCCTTTTCCTTCCCAACCCAGTAGTACTCAGGACTTACTCCTGACTCTGCACTCAAGAATTACTCCTGACTGTGCTTGGGGGATCAAACCTAGCTCATGCATGCAAGCAAGCAAGTGAACTGCCTGCTGTACTATGGTCTATCCCCATGTTAAGTAGTTTTCAACTGTACAGTTTTAATTTCTAGGTCACATTTGACAATATCTTGACACATGTATTGATGTTATGACTGAGAAGCTCCTGGTGGTATGAATGATATCATAGAACAAGAGGCCAGGGGTTCTGCTAAAGTGTCTATAATAATACACAGAATAATTCTCCCACAAGAGTTATTTGTAGTTAGATAAATATTTGGAAAAAATGTCCTTATGTATTTAATTGGTATTGGGGTAATATGTAGTAGAGAGTACTTCTTGGAGCTCTTGGGGATTATATGTAGTAGAGAGTACTAGTGAAATGAAGATAGAATTTAAAACTTGGAATTGAAGTATATCCTAAGTGTTTACATAATGCAACTTAAAATAATTATGATAGTGTTTAATGCTACTGTTTCTGTGTTTTTTTAGTGAAGTAAAAAAGATCTCTAATAATTATTACTTCTTTTCCCTACCACTTGTCTGCTGCATCTTGATAAGTGACACCTGTACATGCTTTTTTTTTTACTATTTTTTCTTTCTATCATTTATCAGAGTGTGTGTATCAAATTTTCATTACAGTGCTAAGAAAATTATTTTGTAACTACTATATCCCACAAGTTAGTAAAATATAATGTTAAAGTTGTGTTAATGGTAGCCCCCTGGCAGAAACCCTTTTCTTATAATTTACAAAACTCAGTAACATATATATGTGGCCTCTCATAGGCACCTAGTTATTCTTTTTAATTAAAAAAGCTTAAACACAGCTCAGGACTGACTTTCACTTAAAATCCAAGATTATGATCATCTAGCATAACATTCCAGTAACTTTCAAATGATTGAAAATTTTTTTTTGTTTTTTTTTGGTTTTGTTTTTGGGTCATACCCAGTGGCGCTCAGGGGTTACTCCTGGCTCCATGCTCAGAAATTGCTCCTGACAGGCTCGGGGGACCAATATGGGATTCCAGGATTCGAACCAATGACCTTCTGCATGAAAGGCAAACGCCTTACCTCCATGCTATCTCTCCAGTCCCAAATGATTGAAAATTTAACGAAATTATGAATAAAGTAAATTTCAGAATTTTTTGAAAGACAGGACATAGCAACACATTGTGTTATATAGGATGAATGTCTATAGACTGAGAGTGAGTTAGCCAGTTAGTTGGTCCAGAAAGTAAGGTCAGGTTGTCCTGGAAGTTTAGCCTCAGAAGGACAAAATATTTCGTTCATACTTTTTCACATTGCCCTGTAATTAGGGGAGAGGCTTCTGTTTAAAGGCATATTAGGTTGTCTGAGCTCTGCTTGCTTGCCAACACTTACCCATTCTCTTCCCTCCCACTCACCACTTCACACAAAACTAGACTAAGAGAAATGAAAATTAGGTTTTCTATTAGAACAGTTTTGTAATCTCTTCTCATGAGATCATCAAATCTAGCCTTTCAACCCTTTATCATTTGCTGTTGTATAAATCTTTTTTTTTAATTTTCTTTTTAAGATTTGGGGCTTTTGTTGTTAGCTCATATCCATTCTGCCAGTCAATCTGTTGATCTATGAAAAGAGGAATGGGCTGGAGAGATAGCATAAGGGACTCAGCACTTATTTTGTGTAGTGGATCCCTGGATTTGATCCCTGGCACCACATGGTTCCCTGAGTACTGCATACTATGACACCTCATTTTTATCCTTTAAAGGGAGTTTACAGTCAAGAGGACTCTAGTGCTGTTAGGATGGCACTGGTATCCCTAGCACTGCAGGGCCCGGGCAGTCTCAGACTCTTGTGCCAAACTCGTAGCTAGTTTGGCTGAGAACCACCTGATAGGTCCCAGACCTCCTGAGCATTGCTTGGGAGATGCTATGAAGATAATGAAGATGATGATGACAGTGACGGTGATGATAATAATTTAACAAAGGGAGTCACTACATGACTTTAGAGCCTTTAATTCTGCATTTATATGTGCGCATATCTATTCATGTTTGTGAGTATACTCAGTCAACAGGCTATATATAATATATATATCTATAAATTATATTATATATCTATAAAACCTCTCTCTCCTCTCTCTCTCTCTCACTCACTCTCTCTCTCTCTCTCCCTCTCCCCCTCCCTTTTAGACACTTGTTTGCACTAATGTTAAGAAAGGGATACCATGCATGTCATTTTATCCCCTTTCAGCAACCAGTTTTCTCTCTCTCTCTCTCCTCTCTCCTCTCTCTCTCCTCTCTCTCTCCTCTCCTCTCTCCTCTCTCTCTCTTTCTCTCTCTCTCTCTCCCTCTCCCTCTCTCTCTCTCTCTCTCTCTCTCTCTCTCTCTCCTCTCTCTCCTCTCTCTCCTCTCTCTCTCTCTCTCTCTCTCTCTCTCTCTCTCTCTCTCTCTCTCCTCTCTCTCCTCTCTCGTCACACCTAGCAGCGCTCAGGGGTTACTCCTGACTCTATGCTCAGAAATCGTTCCTGGCAGGCTCAGGGGACCATATGAGATGCCGGGATTTGAACCACCGTCCTTCAGCTTGAAAGGCAAAAATGCCTTACCTCCATCTATCTCCTTTATATATCAACAAGAGCAGCATAGGATAGTGAACTATATATATATATATATATATATAATGTTTTTTTAACTCATATTAGGTATTGACTCCTTGCATAGAATTTTTTGGGAACTCTGTTACTCTTTGAAATTCAGTTTTTGCATTTTCTTTTTTTTTTCAGGGAGACCCCTTTTTCTTTCACTCCTCTGATTTTGATATTTCTTGGGAAACCTTGATTGATTGCTCATTTTAGCATCTCTGTTCTCTCCTGGATTATATTAAAATTCCATTATGATTGGGTTCACTATCTTAATAGTTTTTAATTTTTAACCATTTCAAGTATTTATGTAACTGTTCATGGCATGTAGTTTGGCTCAAGTAACTTTTCTTTCATGCAAAATATTTGTTTTGTATATGAAATATTTGCCTATTTCTTAGTAAAACAGACAATATCATATCAAATTAAGCCAGAGTTGCTTTTTTCTGTCTAGCAGCATATTAATTAGGGTGTCTTTAAAAGCAAATGTTAGGGGGTGTGGAGTCATAGAATACGTGTAGGACACTTGCCTTGCACAAGGCTGACCGAGGTTTGATCCTGGCATCCCATTATGGTGTGATCCCTGAGTGTAGAACCAGGAATAATCTCTGAGCACCACCCAATGTTGCCCCCCAAAACAATGAAAGCCCAAAACATGACATACCAGCTAGATGTTAGACCAGCAAGAAAAGTGAAATTACTCAAGTCAGAAATCTTTCTTAGTTTCAGGAGATGATTTTTTTTCTTAATTTTTATTAAGACCAATGTGAATTACAATTCTTTCACAGTTATATATAAGGCACATAGTGACAGTGAATTAGGGCAATTCCCAGTGATGACCTCCCTCTGCCATTATTCCCAGCATGCATCCCAAATCTCCACTCTTAGTCCTCTGGACTACTAGTGTAACAGGTCCCATTTGTGTATAGCTTGTTGTGGTTTGGGTCTCTTGGTTCTATTGTCATTAGCTTTGAGTTGGGTATTTAAGACTGATCATTTTTTATTTCCACTCAATGCTCATGAGACTGTTTTGCCTCAGAAGTTATAATGTTTTTTATTTCATTATAAGCACTGGAATGCCTATTATGATAGTGTTTTTGTCTACATTTTACTAGTGAAAATCATAGCATAGGACTAGATAATCCATTTTTAAGAAGAAAAATGCTATTTCTGCCTCTTAAAAATTGTATCTGCATGAATGAACATACCCTTTAAATATGCTTAAAATCATAAAGCTTATAGTTTGAAACTGCTGAGAGAAACTAAACCTTTTATTTTCTTGTTATTATTCTTAGTTTCACTTATATCAGAGTTTCTCAAATGTGTCATTAACTTCTTAGGATGGATAAGGGTGTGTATTAATTTGTAGGATGGTTAGTAACATCTCTGATCTCTCCTCACTAGATGGCAGTAGTGTTCCCTACCCTCCTGAGCATAGCAACCAAAAATATACTTATTGTTAAATAGAACATGCTCACCCCTTGTTGAGAATCACCGATGTATACAACAAATATACCATGTATGCCCCTTATTTAATATTCTTTGCTTTAGTTTTAGGGATTTGTAATTTGGAGCACATGGCTGTTCTCTTCCTGAGTCATATTCTGTTCTCATTTAATGAACACGTTCTTGAGCATATCACTTTGTTCTTTGATATTTGCATTGTTTATATTTTTTCTTTACAATGATAATGGGTATTTTAGGTACACTGGTAATATTTTTCAGACATAACCTATCCCCATTTTTTTAATTTGCCAGAACATTTGATAAAATAAGATTTATTTCAGTTAAATATAGCTGTGGTAATTTTTTTAAATTTAGCTACATGATGGTGGTGAATTTAATGAAATTAAAATGTATTACTCCCTAATTATAGATTAGAGCATGTAGCTAGAAAAGATATTTTTGTATCTTCGTTTATAGTTTAGCAAGATTCTGTATTTTAAGTTTGATAGTTCATAAACATTTATTTTAAAAGCTTTAATTTTTAAATGATTTAATATTTTATACTCAATATTTTAGGGATTGGGATCAAAAGGTCTTTGTATAGCAATAAATCCATAATCTTTTATAAATGTTAATTTGAATAATCTTGTTTAAATATAAGGGACTGATTTTTTTTGTGTTATTTTAGGGGGGTATTTCTCAAACCACTTCCCACAATGCTAGTCAGCCAGGCTAGCAAAGGCCAGAGGTGTGATGCTGCTAGGACCCTATAGTGTTTGGAATACTAGGTACATCCTGCAGGTTCTCAGAGCCCCAATACATGGGACTTTCCAAGGCTACATCTAAGGGTATTTGAGAAACTAGGTGATACAAGGATTTAGCCTCGACTCTTAGTGTAAGCAAAATCTGTGTCTCTGCTAAGTTATCTCCCTGGTTTCTAGTAAAATTAGTCCTAGTTATTTAATATTTACTGATTATTTATTGAACATTCTATGGTGTTTTGTAGATATATCAAACATAGTTTTTGCTGAAATAGAATTTCATTTTAATAGATATTCAACTAGATTTAAGCACAGATTCTGTCTTTATTGATTTTATGTCACTAATTGAATCCTACTATTAAAAATAGTTTTCTAAAAATTTCTACCATTTTGCTCATTTGACAGAAATGCTTTGAGATTTCCACTAATATCTAATGATTTGGTGATAGTGAATGAGCAGTGACTTAGACTTTTGAATTATTGTATAACAAGAAGACAGTCTTATTTCAGAGCCTTGATTTTTAGTGAAAGAGGGTGCAGTTAATACTTAGAACTGCTATTATGCATTAAGTCTCTTTATATTTTGCCACTAGATATCCATAATAAATTACTTTAATTCTGTAGTCAGTATTTTTTATACATTTAATACTTAGATTGATTTTGGTTTCTGAGTGGTTTCATGCTGATGTAAGTAAATATGAAACATAGTAAATGATAAATAGGATGTTCCTTCGGCAAAGGTTGGGATGAGGTCATGTCATCTCTTTTCTTCTTTGCTGTTGTGGTAAGCCACTGCTACCAAAAAGGTCAGTGACATTTCTGTCATATGTGTTTGCTATAGAAAAAATGAATATTATAAGATTTTTCTTTCTGAATTGACAGAGTTTCAGCATTCATAAAAATGAACATTTAAAACAAGCCTTAAGAAAATAAAATATTTTATTCTACTGAAAGATGTGTTATCCAAATGAATTATGCAAGGGAAATAAATGGATGGAAGCTTCTATTTATATACTGCATGTTTGATTTTATATTGATGTGTAAATATAAGACTGGAAGGGACATTATATGCTATGTTTTAAAATTTTTTCATGATAAAAGGTCTTTCCTGGTAATTCCAATGGTTTGTTTATAGTAAAGCTTAAACTGTAGTTTAGTATGTAGTATATGGACTGCTTCTTGAAGCAAGTGATCCTGTAACTAGGATTTTTGTTATTTTTCTCACTTTTAAAGTCTGTTTGAAATAGTACAGTGAGTAGGGCGCTTCTTGAGCATGTGACCAAATAGGATTTGATCCCTGGCATCCTGAGTCCTGAACCAGGAGTATCCTGAACACAGCCAGCCCTAGACTCCTCTCTCTAACATTAGTAACCATAGCATATAGCATTTTTTTCCTTTCTATTTGTTGTTGTTGTTTTGGAGGGAGTATGTTTTATTACAGTGGCTGCTCAGTTTGCATCAAAAAGTCGAGCCCTGAGTTAGGTCAAACAAGCATTTATACTGCACTTCACAGGCAGAGACCATAGCCATAGCTGCTTTGTAATAGCCTTCCATTGACAGAGACCTCCCATTGCCCATGTTCTGGTTATCTGCTCCCTCCCTAGGCCCTTTTGTTGTTAATCAATTGCTTCTGCAGAGGTATTTTCTAATTTTGATTTTTTTGTGTGTGCTACATCTGGTGGCACTCAGGGATTACTTCTGGTTCTGTGCTTAGAAATTACAGCTGGCAGGCTCAGGGGACCACAATGGGGTATCAGGGATCAAACCTGGGTCAGCCGCATACAAGGCAAAAGCCCAACCTGCTGTACTATTGCTCCAGCCCCACCATTCTAATTTACTATTTCCCATCTTTCATCATATTTTATGCAAAATGTTTCTAATATAAATATATGTTAAGAGACCACCAACTGAGGCAATTTGGATTTGAGTTCTGTCTGTTTCTGATATTATAGTCTTGTTCAAGTTATATTTATATTTACTTATATTTAGTATTATAAAATACTAAATACAATATGAAAAATCAAGAAATATATATAGACAAGCATAAATAATAAACTAACCTTAGAAGTTATCTGGATGTCACTTCCTCAGTCTTGTTATCACCTTTGACTCTAAAGAACTTTGCTCTCAGAACATTCCTGATCTCTTCATAAAACAACAGAAACCCAGTAATATTTTTTCAAGAATTTCTTTTATTTGGGGATTATTCCTGACAGTGTTTGTAGATGAGTTTTAGCTTATTGATTAGGATTGGTGACCAATACTGCTGGAGGTGGGCATTCTGCTTAAAATGTATGTACTTCATTTAGTCCTTAAGCTGATAATTACGCTTTGTATTTCTTAAAGGCTGACTGTGTATGTGCTATTAAGTTATAGGAATTATATCTTGTCCTATAATATCTTGTAACAAGTTTCTAAATTTGTTGAAGTACAGTCCATTTTTTTCTTTTATTGCATGTGTTGTTGGTATATTTGACAATATTTAATATTTAAGAATTTATTGTCAATTTCAATTTTCAATCTTAAAAATTATCCCTTCTAGGGGCCGAAGTGGTGGCACTGAGCCATAAGGCGTTGGCCTTGTTAGCGCTAGCCTAGGTTAGACCATGGCTCGATCCCTGGGCATTCCATATGGTCCCCCAAGCCAGGAGTGATTTCGGAGCACATATATATCCAAGAATAACCTCTGAGCGTTACCAAGTGTGGCCCGAAACAAAACAAAAATTATTCCTTGTGGAGGCGAAATAGGTAGTACAGGATTCTGGCACTTGGCAGGAATTGCCGTGACTTTATAAATTGTTGTACATGGTATTAAAGACAATAATAAAGCTTTCTCTCTATGAACATGGAGTGATTTTTTATTTTATCTTTAATTTCTTTTATATTTGAAGTTTTCATTATACCATTCATCCACTTTTTGGTTATATATATTCCAGATATTTTGTTTTATTAGACACTATTATAAATAGACTTTTCCTTTTCATGGTTCCCTTTTTGGATTGTTTATTGCTAGTATATAGAAATACAACTTATTTTTTTAGTGTTGATGGTATTATTAAAAATAAACTTAACAAAAGAAGCACGAACTTATATACTGATTACACAGATAAGGCTGAGAGAAATTACAAAACCTAGATAGGTTTGTAGTGCTCACGAATTGGAAGTTACTATTGTCAGGCTACCCTTTTTTTCCTGATGCTTTAATGTGATCCTAATTAAAATCCCAATAACATTTCAAATAGGACTTTTTGTAGATGACCAAAGGTTGGTGTTTCACCAGTTGAGATGGTCACTTAGTAGTGCTCTTCCCCCTAAGGAACTACAGTGCTCTTAAATCCATGACACTGGAAAATTTTAACCAGTGCTTGCTCTATTCTTTACAGACATTTGTAGATTAAGACTCAAACTTTGGAGGAAGAAAAGTTATGAATAGAAAGGGCAAGGAACCACCATGTGAAATGATAGACTTAGGGGCTGGAGTGGAGTATGGTACAAAAGGGAAGTACATGCAGTTGATCTGAGTATTCCCAGATAGTCTCCCGAGCACTGCCAAGAATAATTCCTGAATGCAGGGCCACAAATAACACATGAACATTGCCAAGTATCTCCCCACCCCCATAAAAAGCATTTTAGGAAAACAGTATTAATGTTGCTTAATAAAACATTATAGACAACAGTTATTTAAGTTTTGGCTTCTTAATAACTATGTCATTTTGATTCACATTAGAAATATAAACCTGGTCGCTGTGATGACATATTAAAGTGGAAACCACCAAGTCTAAATTCTGTGGATTTTCGCCTAAAAATAACAAGAATAGGAGGAGAAGGGTAAGTATGTACCTTGTTCCCACACCATTATTTCATGAAATAATGCTGCTCTGTTTTACTGTTTACAGGTTACTTTATGCATATTTTAGTTTACATTATATTTTATCTCTAATTTTCTCAGATAACTCTTGATCAGTTATTGCTAACATTTTATACTTTATGCTTAAAACTTAATATTATTTGGGCTCATGAGAGCTGAGCACATGGCTCCCCTAAGCACTATTGGGAGCAACCCCTGAGCATAGTGCTGGATGTAACCCCTTAGCACTACTGCTCTTTTTGGTTCTCAAACGAAACTAAACTAAGCTAAAGTAAAATACATTCATAGCTCCTTACTGTAATTAATCATTTAGGTTTTCATCCCTGAAGAGCAAGAACATAGCATTATCAGACAACTTTCATTTATAGAATGTTTTGTAACATGTCTTAAAATGGCAATGGCAGTGTATGTGTAGGGATTAAGAACATTGGTGCCATATATGTGCAGCAGTACTTGTTGCCTATCCCTAGAATATGCGATAGTTATTTTGATGGGGACTACATTGAATTAATATAGTACTTAATTTGCAGTTTCATTTTAGCAATATTAATTCTTCCAGTACATGACAGAGAATGTGTTTCTATTTGCTGTGTCTTCTACTTCTTTTAGCAGTAGTTTTTTGTGTGTCTTGACTTTTATCTCCTTAAGTCAGTTGCAAGTATTTGAATTTTGAGGTACAACTGTGAATGGGATTTTGTTCTGTTTTTTTTTTTTTTTTTTTTTTTTTTTTTCTCATTCAACCTTTATTATTGCATGTAAGGGAAATTTTTTAAAAACTTTCTCAAAACTTAGCACATGGAAACAAGTAACCCTATCAAAATCTGAACAGACTTTTCCTCAAAGAAGACATACACCTGGTTGTTAGGTATGTGAAAAAATGTTCTCTATTCTATACAATCAGGAAAATGACAATGAGACAAGACCTCATGGCGTACATCAAATAGACAAGTTGACCATGGCTGGGAAGGCTATGGAGAAAAGAAAATCCTTATCGATAGTAGTTTGGAATGCCATCTAATTCAGCTTGTAAAGAAAAACAGTTTGGAAATTTCTCAAAATATAGCCCAGTGATTTCACTTCTTGGCCTCTATCCTAAGAACCCCAAAGCTTATTACAAAAAAATACTTTTGTTTTATATTACTTTTATTTATAATCACCCATGTGTTTTTCAAGGAACTTTTTGGTCCTAAATGTGAACAGCTGTCACTGATTCATATTTTTATTGAAATCTGAAAAGTGAATTTGAAATACCAGTTTTATCCATCTAAATTATTTATCTTCACTATATAAAGACATTTTATTTAAGGTCTTTCAAATATTTGTAATGTCTTTAGATTGCTAATACTCTTTAGATTTTTTTTCCTAACAAGTGGAGAATTTCCAGTGATCTAAAAAAAAACTTTTTTTTTTTTGGGCCACACCCGGTAACGCTCAAGAGTTACTCCTGGCTATGCGCTCAGAAGTTGCTCCTGGCTTGGGGGACCATATGGGACACCGGGGATCGAACCGCGGTCCATCCAAGGCTAATGCAGGCAAGGCAGGCACCTTACCTCTAGCGCCACCGCCCGGCCCCGATCTAAAAAATTTTAATTGGATATGTAGTAGAGAGTAAATTTTTATGGTATTATGTTAGTTTACTGCAGAAAAAAATTGTGTTTTTATAATACAAAGAATAGAGTCTTTGTAAAACAAATGTGCTGATTTTTAAAATACAATAGAATATATTTCATATAATTTTATATTGGTTATAGAAACTATCAAGTCTCATAGCTTTTATATTGATGTTAGGCTTGAAGCATTAATAAAGTTACTATATATATATATATATAAAATGAAACACCAAATTCAAATTTTTGTATACACATTACAGTGAGGGGGGATTTGATCTTTCATGGTGCATTTCCTAATTAAAATCAGTTATGCAATGAGTTAATAGCTTTTATTAAAATAGTTGAAAAATATAGAGCTATATTTTAAACTTTCACTATTTTGAACCATTTAAAGAGTTAATTATGATGATAGGTTATTTAATATCCTCTAGCATTTGACAGCTTCAAAATATAAATATGGTAATTTATTGTAAAAAAGAAGAAAGCTGAGGCACATCATTGTTAATGCACTCCTTTTATCTCTGGAAAATGGAACTCATATTAAGCTTTGAATCTCCGGAGAATATTGGGGGAGGGCATGGAAGTACTTAATTTAGTTCTTTGTGTATATTGGAAAATATTTTAGTAAACTAGACTTCAAGTGTTGAATAATAGGTTAAAAGGAACAATTATAACCCAAAATTTTTGCAAAATTCTATAGTGATAGTGCTAATGGTTGTTTTTACTATCTTTATTATATTTTATTACATTGTCTTTATTATGAGCACTTAAAATCATACTAAATCATAAGAAATGCATTTTATTGTGCAATGGCAATTTAAGTCTGATTTTTAATGTATATTAGAATTATCCACTGTAAACACTACATATTAAAAGGTTATGGTAATATTACTACCTTGTATTTTAATTAGAAACATATTACCTGGAAGTTTTTTGTATCTGTAATTCAGACCATCTTCATATTGATAAGTGATAGTGCATTTCAGAATGCTTTTAAGTTATCAGTGGGAGTCTTAAGTATGTGACATTATAAATATATGTCATTGCCAGTTTGTTATATGAAATTGAAAATCTAGTTATGTATATTTGCCTATTTGAATTAATGTAATTTTTGCTGATCATTGTGCAGTTTGGTGAGTTATTTAGATATTAAATTTCCTCTTTTGGGTAATGATTCATAATTACTTTGATAGATAGAACCAAACTATGTAGTATTTATATTTAAAGATTACTTTTTTGGGTCTTGAATATGCTTTATTATACAATATATGAACCATATTCAGTGATCTCAAGGGAGTTTAGAATAAATTAACTGTAACTTGCATGAATTCATTACCAAGAAACAAAGACCTTTATTCATCCTTTTCAGAATTTAATTTATGGAAAAGAAAAAATTAATAGCCCTACTTGCCTTCCATTTACATTTAGAATATATGCATAGTAAGTAGCATTATTTATAACTGATTTATCACTATTCAGTAAAATTTATTGAAAATATCCTATGTGCAAACTATGTTGTTAGGTGCTGGGAATAAAAAGACAAATAAGTGGGTCCACAAAGATAGTATAGGCATTAAGGAGCAAGTCTTGTCTGGTTCCAGCCCTGATCTAGATAGTACCCCAATCATGGCAGGGGCTGTCTGTGGAGGCCCCTAATGGCACTAAAATGATCAGGATAATCCCTGGCACTGTAGGACATGAGCAGCACTTTATCATTAAACTTCATTGCTTTGAGTTGTTGGCCCATTTGGCTGAGAACCTTCCAGGCCTCTGAATACCATTGGGAGACCCAATTGTTCCCAAAAAGTTTTGAAAGTTGAGATACAGGTAAATATCTCTGTGACAAACATATTCTGTCAATGAGAATAAAGTATATAGGCATTCACACAACTTTTGATTATATCAGAAACTAATATATAAGTCAAGTTCCACTTGAACTTAGAGCAGACACTTTCTCTAATACTGTTCTAATAATATTGTTCTAAGAATAGATGATGGAAGCAGAGGGTGTGTTCAGCTATTAAAGGCAAATCATCAATAGCTGTAAGAGTCAAGTAAGGGTTCTTTCCCAGGGTTTTAAAAGCCCTAGGAAATGAAAACATCTGGTAAATAGTTCATTATCTCAGAAATAGCATTTCACAGATTTTATTTTTTAAGTTATGTATTATTTCAAGCACAGACACGCTTATTTGCCCTCTTACTATGTGACATTAGTTTATATTTTATATAATATATATTTATTTTCTTTTTTCTCTGTATATATGTATGTAGTTTAGTTGTGGGGGCCACACCTGGCAGTGCTGAGGAGAAACCCCTGGTCCTTTTATACTCAAGACATAGGCCATATCTCTTGAGCCATATCCCCAGCCTTTTGGGGGGGTCTTTTATTTATTTCACTTACTGTTTTTTTCCTACCCAATTTAAAGATATATTGAGATTTTATTTTCTTCATGTTTACTATAGAAATTTTATTGTGTCTAATTTTAATTTTAGTATATTTGCTGCTAAAGTGAACATAGCTTAATCAATTTAAAGTTGACATCTTGGGATGGGAGAGATAGCACAGTAGTAGGGCGTTTGCCTTGCATGTAGTGGCTGACCCAGGACAGACCTGGGTTCGATTCCCAGCGTCTCCTATGGTTCCCCAAGCCAGGAGCAATTTCTGAGCGCATAGCAGGAGTAACTCCTGAGTGTCACTGGGTGTGGCACCAAAACAAAAATAAAATTGACATCTTTACCTCTTATTGTGATGTTCTAGTGAAGCCTATGTATTATTATTCTATATTATTAAGTCTTATTATATAATACTTTTGTGAAAAAATTAAGTCCTTCATGGAATTTACATATTAGCCAAAATAGATAAGCCAAAGAAAATAACAAATAAGAAAGCTAGATTTTTCTGCAGTGCGAGAGACTACCGCCTGCCAGAGGCCTAGCAGACATGACTCTAGACAAGAGAGGTTTTTCTGGAGACTGGATTTAATGGGGGAACAGCCAGGGTAGGTAAACCAGTGGGTAGACTGCTTGAGTTGCATGTGACTGATCTGGTTTTGATAATCAGTACATCAAATGATCCCCAAACCCTAGCAGGAGTGGTCCCTGAGAATAGAGCTAGGAGTCAACTCTGAACAATGCCAGGTGGACCCAAAATGAAATGAAGACAAAACAAAATCCCAAAAACAAAAATGAACTTGTGAAACTTTAAGCCGGGAAAAAACAATCAGCCCCTTTAGAAAATGAGAGAAGAGATAATTAGAAACTGCCTAAAAGAAAAAATGTAGATGTTCAATAGGCAAATGAGAAAGGGTTCTGCATTATTGATCATCAGAGAAATGCAAATCAAAACAAGAATGAGTTGTCTTCTCACATCAATGATACTGGCACATATCACAGAACAAAATCAACTGGTATTGGCCTGGATGTAGGGGAAAAGGATCCTTCATCCACTGCTAATGTGAATGTTACTAATTTATTGTTTTAGAATACAGTATGACCTATTTTTTTTTCAAATGTATGTGCTGCTATCTAACCCAGCAGTTCCATTCTTGACATTTCCCCCCACGGGCCCCAAAACTCTACTCAGGAGTGATATTTACACTCTTTTTTTCATTGTAGCACTATAGCCAAAATCTGGAAAAATCTCAAGTGTACAAAAAAACATCTTTTAGTTGTGCTCATCAGTGGACATACCCTTTGAGTTGTGGTGCTCACAGACAGAAATTGCTGCAGACATCATAGGTGCCTTAGCTCCCAGGTATACTCAGCAGGTGTAGCAACCCTTTATTAAACTTGTTACTTTAATTTGCAAGGCAGAGTTCTTACTTGCCTTGAGCTATATTCCCTTTGCACTAATAATGTGAACCTTAAACAGAAACATAAAGAAAATGAGACTTTGCACTAATAAATGTTTTCAAAGATGTAATACTTAGAGAAATAATAGGGTATTCATTAATCTAGCATTGTCAGTGTTTTATAGAATATAGCAACTGTGAATAGTAGGAATGGATTGAACAATTTCTTTCTTCCTTACAATCATATCTTAGTTATCATTGAGGAGTTTTTCTTTTAATTCTCTAGAGTATTACCAATATTTGGTGAAATCGAAGCTGCCATTTTTGTTTATTTACTTGTTTTTGGTTTTGAACCTCACCTGGTGGTGGCTCAGGGATCATTCCTGAGTACTTGTATACTCATATAGAGTGTAGAGAGTATTGTATACAGACCATATATTTATACTGTATAGTATGGTACTATACCACATAGAGTATCAGGGTGCTAGGGATTGAATCTGAGTCAGCCATGAGCAAGGGAGAGGAGCCTCCCAGATGAGATCAGCGTTCCTGAAAGCCTTTCTCAGTGAATCTTGGCCACCAATTTTGTGGTCCCAGAATACAGTGTGCTTAGTTCCTGCAGGGCAGGAGGTCATCAAGGCTACAACTACAGTGACTGGGGTCTCCAGAACCATTCCTGTGATGTTTGAGCCTTGGAAGCTATTCCCTGCAATGCTTGAGAAGCCCTGTAGTGTCTCTAGTTAAATATGGGTTGCCATCTCCCACCTAAAGCTGTCATTTTAAAGGTAACTTTTGGAATTCCTTTGCTTATAAATTATTTTAGAAATATTTTTGAGACAATTGCATTAGAAATGTTCTGGCAAATTTTTCTATGATTATATTTACTACTAAATCTCACTTTATATAAATTATTTCTTAGCACATTTTTAAGGTATTAGTATCATATTAATGTTATATACTAAGTATTAGTATACTTGGACATCTGGTGCCTTTCTGTTCTTAGAAACTGGGTCAGTCTGGTATGCTCTCCCATTCTCTTGCTAATTTTTTGTTAAGTTTAATGTAGACAATGGAATATTACACAACTGTTAGGAAAAAATGAAGTCATGAAATTTGTCTATGCTGAGTGATATGAGTCAGGGGGAAAGAGATACATACAGAATATTTTCAATCAGTGGGTTTTAAGAAAAATAAAGATAGAATGGTAATAATACCCATAGAGATGCAGGCTGGAATGTCCGGCCCATGGTATGAAGCTTACCACAAAGAATGGTGAGTACAGTTAGAGAAATAACTGTACTAACAACTACCATGACAATGATAGTGAGAGAGACAGGGCATAGTAGGGGAGGAAAGAAATATGAAATTTTGGTGGCTGGAAAGTTAAACTGGTGAAGGGTGGTGTACATTCAATGACGTAAACCCAATTACAAACATTTTTGTAACCATAGTACTTAAATAAAGAAATTTTATTATTAAAAAAAGTTTTGTATAGAGAAAAGTCTTTTATTTGACCTACATTTTAGTATGTAAATTACTTGGTTACCTTGAATGAGCTTTCAAGTAATAAGATATACTCCCTTAGCAACTCTTACCAACATAAACTGTACTTATTGAATAAGGAAACATTAATAGTTCCTTTGCTAAGGAGAGTTGAATTTGAGAATGATTCATTAGTTTGTACAATGAGGCCTTAGATAAGGTTTAATACTAATCCAAAGTTTTTATTAAATTTACTATGTTATTTTAGATTTTTAGTGGCATTTAAAAGTATTTTCATGTAATTTAAGTATCAGTAATGACTTGACTTGTTTTTATGAGTTGTTGATAAATCTTTTTGACCCATAGTCATACCTTCCTATCTTCAATAGCTAATTCTGTATTTTCTGAGAGTCCAAAATTTAAGATAACAGCAAATCTCAGCACGTTTGACCTTTTTCTGGATGTCTTTATTTCTCAATGTCTACTTCCTAGCCTAATATATTTACTTTGCATTTGTCCAGAGGATATATGTATATATAACATGCATTACATATTCATATATATATATATATATATAAATCCCATATATTTGTTTTTGGGCCACACTTGATGGTGTTAAGTGCTTACTCTTGGTTTTGTGCTCAAGGATTACTTCTTGCAGGCTCAGGGATTCTGGGAAATCAAACCTGGGTTTGCATTATGTAAGCAAATGACCAATCTGCTGTACTATTATCACTACACCTAGTCCAGATGGACTATTTTAACTTTTTTTTTCTCACATAAAGCAGGAGTAGGGGTTAGTGGTGGTACTTCCTTAATTAAATTCCAGGTCTTGTTGATCTCTTTATTCCAATTAGAGTATTTCAACAATTCCAAGGTGCATATTTAGTTTTCTCTATTCTGAAAATAATAAGTCTTTTAGCCATTGTTTTCTGTATCTATTTGGTTTCCCTAGGAAGTATATTCTGAGACAGAAATTTGCATTTTCATTTATTGGAGATTTCTCTTAATATCATCACCTGTAAAGGGCAAAAGTGAATTTTGCTGCACATGTATCACAGGCTCACTGTTGTCTGAAAAACTCTGGAACTGGAGATATATCTCAGCATTCTTCCAAATTAAGTTACAGGTCTGGCCCTTTGTCCTTTCTATATCATTAGATAATAGTTTTCATAGGGAGGAATCATAATCTTGGTGAAGTAATTCTTTTCTGCTCTGACAATACTAAAAGGACTTTACTGAGCTATCTACCTCAGAGTTTCTGGTAACTAGAATAAATTAATGTCCCATTGTTGAAAAGGAAAGATATGATGCCAGTCATAGTATTCACTACTTCTGTTCTCTGCTTAATATTTAGTATTGGCACATAAAATAATTGTGGTTTTTAGAATCAGTAGCTTCTTTGATTTGATGTAAAACATGATACTTTCAATAAAGATTTAACGATTATATCAGTGCTATCTGTTCAGGAAAATAGGAATTAAAGGATTTATCTGGTTTATCTTTGTAATCATATTAAAATTACATACTTCAGTCTTATAAAATAATTTTTTCTAGTTATTTGAATATTTGTTGCTATTTCAGGAACAAATGTATATATAACAATGACTACTAAAGAGAATATTCTTGTCATCAAAGATTTTAAATTCCAGTAAATTAAGACAAATGAATATATATCAAGTAGCATGATACTGGGTATTTAAATAAATTAAATTAAAATAAAATAAATTTAAATAAATTAAACAAACGTGGTATATATTAACTTGACGCTGTTAATTGTCTAAAATGACAGATCAAGAATTTATATGGACATACTAATTTTCCTGATTGGTTACTTTGATTAAGGTATATTGGGCAGGAATTTTCTGCCTCAGTAGTATAAACTAATGAGCCTTTTACAATTATATTGTCAAAATCTTTTTGGTTGAATGAGGGACTTCTTGCGTAAATTGGTTCATAAATATGGCTTTCGTGCATGTTATTGAAATGCAGTTTTTCGGTTCTGTCATAAGGAACATTATTATTAAAAAAACATTACTGTGTGTTTAATTATACATGGATATGTGCTTGTTATCATTCATAGAAAATTAGAGACCCAGGATGTTAAGATATTGAAAAGATGCCCTATGAATAATGGTATTTTTTGCTTTAGGCAAGATCTTGGTTTACTAATTTTATCCTGGTGAAATAGCTTGTATTCTTTTGAAATGCAGTTAATGAAAAAATTGTGTACTGTTTCTTTGGCATGCTTTCTCATATTGATCTATATTGTTTCTTCTACCTTTACTCTCATTGTTAAAAATAATTTATTTAAGCACAATGATTACAAACATGTTCATAATTGGACTGTAGCCATAAAAACGCACACCCCCTTCATCAGAGCAACTTTCATGTCACCATTGACCCCCCCCCCCCCATTTTTTACCTTCCCCACCCCTTGCCTCACCTTTACTCTCGTCTTTAAACCAAAAATCCTATCATAAGCCATTTTCCATTCTTTTCCTACTCTGAAAGGATTTTTTCCCCTCTTGTCTTTAGTGCTGATGATTAACTTTGCTAATTCTTAATCAAACCTGTTATTGCTTCCTGATCTCCATTATTCACACCAAGGTGTCACAACATCAGATTGCTTTTCTAGTTCAGTTTTACACTTGGATATAATTACTTCATTCATATCTGTATCACTATTAGACTATTATTGACATGACAGCAAACCTATTGTTTGTTAATTGGCAGGAGGGTAATTTGGGCTACACCTGGTAGTGCTCAGAGTTCACTCTTAATTAGGTTGAGGAATCACTCCCAGCAGGGTTTGGGAACCCTATATGATTGAATTCAATCCTTTGGGATTGAACTGGGATTTTTCGTGTGCAGTTCAAGTACTTGACAGTTTCTCTGGCCCCTTCCTTTTTGTTGTTGTTTTTTAGGTTTTTGGATTTTGGGTCACACTCCAGTGATGCTCAGGAATTACTTTTGGCTATATGCACAGAAATTGCTCCTGGCTTGGAGGACTCTCTGGGACGCTGGGGGATCAAACTGCTAGACTGTCCTAGGCTAACGCGGGCAAGGCAGATGCCTTACCACTTGTGCCACCGTTCCGGCCCCTTGCCCCTTATTTTCATCTTAGTTTGCTTTGCTTGTGTTTTGTTTTATTTTGGGGCTATAACCAGCAGTACTTGAGTTACCTCTGGTTCTGTGCTTAGAAACCACTCCTGGAAGCTCAGGGTGTTATATGGGATTTTGGGTGATTAAACATGGTTGGCTGTGTGTGAGGCAAACTCTATCCACTGTGCTATGGCCTAAGACTATGCTAAGAACATAGAAACTACTCACATATTTACTAACTGAACAAATGTGAATTTTACAAAATATATGTAGTGTATTGACATATATTACAATATTTTTAAATGAACAAAGTAACTTTTTTTAATTAACTCATTTATCTACTTGGTGATGACTCCTAAAATTGTATGTCCAGTCAGTGATTTTTGAAGTTCTTCATCCATATTTCAAGTTGCTTTCTTCATTTCTCTTCATTTTAATTTTGGCATCACAATGTCATTTTGAAACAGTGCAGCCTATTGTGTCACCCTTCTGTTTTAACCTTCTTGTCACTCACTGATTATCCAAATTTCAAAGCAGATATTGTCTTAAGGCCATCTGTCTAGCCTTATTTTCCCCCCTCTAATTTCTAACACCGTGACTTACCAAGTTATTCATAATACAGGCATGTAAGTCACTAAAGATTCAAACACCAGTCCCTTCACCAATGTGACCTTCCCGAACAGTAGTGTCCCCAATTTCACAACTACCGCCCTAGCCTGCTTCCATGCAGGCACAAACACACACTGCTTGCTACAACGCAAAGGCAAGTAGAATTGTCAAAATTTGGATCAACATATGTCACTTGTTCTATCTCTGTATTGTTCTATCTCTGCATAGTGTTACTGAAGTGCCTAAGGATTTATGATAAGACGTGATTGGAGCTAGTTGAGACTTTCTAGTTGTTGTTTAGGCTAACTGAGCTTGCTGATTACTATGTAACTTTCTTAAGATTTCCTATGATACTACTATAAAATATTGAGGTGTCATGCAGCAGCTGTGTGTAGAGCTGTGTGGTCCACGATTTTTAGACAGATTGGGTGGTTTGAAAGTTTGATAAGGTTAAGTTGTGGAGAAGGGCCATTTCTGTCTGGTGGTATAGGGTGTGGCATTGGTCTGCTATAGTTTGTGCAAAGAGGGGAATCTGACGATGCCCGTCCCCCATTTTCTTCGAGTGCCACAGAAGTATCAGCCAGGACTTGACTACCTGGGAATTATCAACAGCCATTATTTTCTTTTGGAACATGATAACAGAGCCAGGCTACTTTTCTGTCTAGAGTAACTTATTGTTGGGTATCCTGAAATTTACAAAGTAACAAATAGCTCTCATTAAAATGAAATACATAGTTGAGAGTAGGACTTCCCAAGTATAGGAGTTACATTGTTATTGTATCATGCCCACCACCTTAATACCAGTATCCCCAAACCAGTGTCCATTGGACTCCTTTCAGTGACTTATATTGTTATTGTATCATGCCCACCACCTTAGTGCCATATCCCCACACCAGTGTCCATAGGACTCTTGTCAGTTCTACATGCTTTCCTCCATATATCACCTTGGTAACCTCAGTTCTGAGGTCAGTCCAAAGGTTTGTTTGTTTGCATTGGACAGTGTCTTCCTCCTTTTTTATTTATTATACCACAGATGAGTGAGATTATTTGTTATCATTGGTTGTTCTCCTTCTGACCTCTTTGACTTAATGTAACACCTTTAATTCTATCCATGTTTATTATAGCTGAATGAAAGGTTTCATAGCTATTGCTTTAAACTATTCTTCAGGAAAACTACTTAGTTCCAACACTTTTGAGTTTTCTGTTAAGTCTTGTTTTGCTCCTTGCTTTGTGACTAATTTTTTTATTTTATTATTTTGCTTAATGCTGTTTACTAATGACCTCATGTTGACGAACATTTTTTCCCCTTAGCTTACTATGTAGGCCTTATTGCAGATTTCTAGGCTACAAGAGATAATTGAGGACATTTTCCCAGGATACAGAGGTATCTGTTGTTTTATGTGCTGAAAAGGTACAGGACAAAATCTAGAACTTTCCTCCTCTTTAGGCTGTTTCCTTTATCCAGGATATCCCTTACCCCCTTCTGTTGTGGTACAGTCCTGATCTCCTGGTTCTGTTATCTAGCTCTTGTAGTGGGGTGTAGAAAGGAAGAGAGCAGGTAGGAGCTGTGGTTTGGACTCAGGTTACCCTGCCATCTTAGCAGTCTTAGGTAGATCCAGTGAGGATGGTTCTCAAAGACTGCAGGTATTCCCTTCAGTGTTAATGCTTGAGTTCAGAGCCCCCTTGCACATCTTAACTTATTGCTCGATAAAAAGAGGCGAGAGGAGGGGAACCACTCAGTGTTCCCATAGAAATCTACCTCTTGAGAAAGCATTTTCCCTACACTATGTGTACTCCTTTCCACCTTGTGGGGGAGGTATTGCCAGGCTAAGAGCCCTTGCTTTCTACTTTTACTCTCTCCTCTCTTTCCAAGCTTGAACTTCAGCTACTTGCTTGGTGTGGAAGGAGTAAGGGAAGACTGTCACAGGCAAAGTTGTCAGTTGTACACTGTCTAGTGGCCAGCAGCAAAGATGGCAGATGTCTCTTTTCTGTCAGTTGCTTGCCTGTCTGCCTGCTGTTGCTGGGTGTCTCTGCTTCACCAGTGGTTGGCAGGGGAAACTCTGTTCTCAGTGTCCTGCTGTCCTCTGGAGGCAAATTTCTGATTTTCATCTGACTGGTCTTTTGGGAGCCTACCCTTCCTGCTAGCAGGTCCTGGAGGCCTCCAATGTTTTACTTGCAATTTTTTCTGCTCTCATCAGAGCCACCACTGCCTCTTGCCGTACAGATACCATCCTCCAGCTAGTTATTTGTCATAGCCAGTATATCACTTTGTTGCTCATTCAGATGAAAATGTGAGGAGGTGGAGTCTGGCATCTCTGCTGGTCTGCCATTTCACTGGATCCTGGAGTTTATGCAGTTGGGAGGAAAATTTTACATGTAGAATATGTATATAAAGTTTATAGTAGTATAGTTTGTCTAATTAGTTTTCTGGGTGATAAAGTTTTCATGACATAAAGACTTCAAAAAATGTGTAGATATGTTCCTAAAATCTCCCCTGCACAACCATACATCCCTGTAAATACTGCAGAAATAGTTATCATCATCAAAACTTAAAAAAATGAAGGGCTAGTAATATATAGCATTTCCATTTAGTGATGGCAGTTTAATTCATGCAGATGGAATATAGAATAGGAAGAATAGCTCAACTACTTAATCACGTGGTGCCTTCAATTGCAGCCATTGTTCTAGATTTCTGCTGAAGAATATCAGCATTTCATCTGCTATTTGGTGTGCAAATATTAGCCTTAGGCCTTTGTTTCCACCCCAATTTTATTTTGAGGGTAAGGAGTCACCCTGATTTGCAGTACTATCAATGATATGGTTTCATGTCTAAAACATTCCAGTACCACAACCTTCATCAAAATGTTCATTTCCCTTCATCTTTGTCTCAGGATTTCTTTCATTCCACCTTTGCCCATCTCTCCAACATAGGAAGCTCAGTTCTTTAGATGTGTTCCTAGATTCTGTTGCTTTGGGCAGTAACCTGCTTTTATGTATCACTTATTATATGGGAAAATAAACCTTGATTTTGAGATTGCATGTTCAGGGGCTGGAGAGATTGAATAGTAGGTAAGGCACTTGCCTTGCCTGAGTCAGACCTGGTCTCGACCTCCAGCATCCCATATGCTTGACTGAATACTACCAGGAGTGAATCTTCTAAGAGTAGCCCCAGAGCATAGCTAAATGTGGCCCAAAAGCAAGAAAAAAAGAAATTACAGGTGCAAACGCAGTAACAGCAGCCATTTGCTGAGAAATTAGTAATTGTCACAGGCACTATATAAGAAATTAACATGTACTACTTTAATCCTAAAAAAGTAGGTATTAACCACATAAACAATAAGCAGTGCAAAATGTTATTTCATGTCTTTACATTTTAGACATAGTTTCCTTTCCCTTTTTTGTCATAATATTCTCCATATCAATCTATGTATATGCCAATTTAATGACTTTATTTTTCTAACAGCTATATAGGATTTCATTGTGTAGATATACCACAGTTTCTTTATCCACTCATCTGTTTTCAGGCACTTCAGTTGTTTCCAAATTCTGGCTATTGTGAATAGTACTGCAATGAACATAGGAGTGTAGAGAGCTTCTATGCATTTTGTTTTGGGGCATAGTTTTTCTTCCCAACAAAAATCTGTCCTGGTCTTCAAGTGGCAAATTTTATTTAGCAATGCATATCTAAAGTATTGCTATTTAAGTATACCATCATTGTAAAAAGAATCAAGATATTCTGTTCCTAGGGGGCCAGAGAGATAGCATGGAGGTAGAATGTTTGTCTTGAATGCAGAAGGACCGTGGTTCGAATCCTGGCATCCCATATGGTCCCCTGAGTCTGCCAGGAGCAATTGCTGAGTGTAGAGCCAGGAGTAACCCCTGAGCACTGCTGGGTGTGACCCTCCCAATCCTCCCCCCCAAAAAAGATAGTTATGTTTTTGTTTTTACTGTCTTTGAAATTTAATATATATTTTATAATTTTAATACTTCTCCATATTGATTGCTTCAAGTATTCAATATATGTGTGAGACCTAATGGCTACTCTATTGGATAGTTCAAATCACTAAAGGTCATCAATGACATGTTGGGGTTTTTTTTGTTTTGTTTTGTTTTTTGGGGGGGCCATACCCGGTGATGCTCAGGGGTACTCCTGGCTATGTTCTCAGAAATTGCTTCTGGCTTGGGGGACTTTATGGGATGCTGAGGCATTGAACCACGGTCCATCCTAGTCTAGTGCCACTGCTCCGGCCCTGCAATGACATTTTCATAGAATAATGAGAGAACCATATAGTGTGTACCACTTGGTTGAATTGCAAGATTATCTGTGAAGTAATCAATCCAAAATAAATTTGTGGTTATCATTAGCCTCTAGATATAATTACATTTTTAAAGAAAATATGATGAAATAAAGGAACGTGTTAAGCTAGAACATTGCACATCATAGGACAGTACACTTTTGGCTTGCAATAGCACAGCAATAAGGCATTGCCTTGCATATGGCTGACCTGGGACTGACCAGGTCCAATTCCAGGCATCCCATATGCTCCCCAGAGCCTTCCAGGAGTGATTTCTGAGCAGAGAGCCAGGAGTAACCCCTGAGTGCCACCAGGTATGTCCCAAAAACCAAAAACAAAGAAAAAAAGTTAATGGCAAAGCAGAGGAAAGTTGGAGAACTCAAAGAGCTGTCACTGATGAATAAATTTGATTAAAATGCTTAATACTGGTTGAAAACTAGAAGACAACTTTTTGGTCCTCTTACTAATTAAAAACATTTAACATGATAAAATAAATCGAACACAGTAGATATTTTATGATATGAGAGTGGACTTTTAGGTAAGGTATTGTTCAACTTGGGGACTTTTAGAAATTGTTTCGGGATAGGTAGGATTGAAATGGTATGTCTGAATTTTACTTCAAAATAATTCAAATATGTGAATGGACATATAGGAACCTGATAAAAGATTAACCATCATTGCTAATTGTTCTAGCTATGTTCAGGTAGGATCATATTAAAATTCTATTAAAAATCACTGTGTAAAATTTGCAGCATTATTCTACTCACACTGAGTCTTACGTTCTAAAAAAGTAAGAATGATATAAATATCGGCAATGCACATATATTAGAATGTAGTTAAAATGTTTTGAGTTCTTTAGGAAAATAGGTGGCTACTGTTTATGGTTCTAGGCTTTGTGCTTAGCCAACAGGTACTGTGATTGTCCATTCTGTAATGATTGGATTTTATGGAATTTTATGCAAAACATTCCAACATCACATCCTCTGCTGTAGTGTCCCTTTTTCACCTCTACTGTCCCAGCCATTCCTATACCCCACTGTCACCTTTGAAAAATTCAATTCTATAAAACAGTTCTCAGTTTTTATATTATTTTGCCATTTGTTATTACCATACTATATTTCTTTATATCCCTTATGGGAGTGATCATTCTGTATTCCCCATTTCCTCTGGCTGACTTGACTCAGCATAATACTCTTTAGTTGTATCCACATAGTACTTAATTGCATAATTTTTTTTTCTTATAGTCAAGCAGTATTCCATTTTGAATTTATTTCAAAATTATTTTCACAATACAATTTTTTATCCAATCATTTCTTCTGGTACATTTGAGCTGTTTTAGATGTTGGCTGTAGTGAATAGTGGCACAGTAATAGATGCAAATGTCTTTTGAAAATAGTGTTTTGGCCCGTTGGGATTTAGATGTCAAGTAAGTG
This sequence comes from Suncus etruscus, assembly GCF_024139225.1. Lineage (NCBI taxonomy): Eukaryota > Metazoa > Chordata > Mammalia > Eulipotyphla > Soricidae > Suncus > Suncus etruscus. The sequence goes on from NC_064851.1 coordinate 50,084,461, forward strand.
AATTGCTGGATCATAGCAAGGTTTGTTTTTTTTGTTTTTTGTTTTTTTTTTGATAAATCTTCAAATTATTTTCATAAGATTTTAAACTTGCCAGGGTGTATGAGAGGTCTTCCCCCCATACAGGTTGTTTGGTTCTTTTTTGTTGTATGCCATTCTCCCTGGTGTGCAATATCTCCTTGTTATTTTGATTTGCATTTTCCTGATAATATGTGATAGTGTGTTGAACACCTTTTGTCATTTCAAATCATTACATTCAGCCTTGAAAATAAGATGTTGCCTTTATTAGAAATAAGAAATAAGTAAGCTAATTAATTGTTTCATTTTCATATAAGGAAGTTTTGGTTCACAGCTGTCAGCACTTAGGGCTTATTCCTTCACTCAGCTCTGTACTCAGGGATCATTTATAGTGCACTCTGTTTGGGCACCATATAGGGTGCTGAGGATTGGAATAAGGCTGGCCACTTGCAAGGCTAGCGCCCTACGCACTGTACAATATTCTTCCCTACTCACCCCCTTCAGTGGCAGGGATTAAAATTGAACTGAGCTGGCCAGATACCCTACCTACTGTTCTATTCTAGTTCAGAATAAGTATGGTCAAGTGATTCAATAATCTTTCTAAAATCCTATACCTATTATGATTCTGTATTCTTACTCTTTTTCACTATATTTATGAATTTCAAACTTGCTTCATGCATAATGTATTTTGTTTGAGTAAAGATTCTATACTTTCCTCTCATGCACCTTATTTTTATTTATTTATTTTTGATAGTCTTCTTGTGTACTTTTTTTTTTATTTTATTTTTTTGCCACACTTGGTGATGCTCAGGGGTTACTCCTGGCTATGTGCTCAGAAATTGCTCCTGGCTTGAGGGACCATATGGGACACTGGGAGATTGAACCGAGGTCTGTCCTAGGTCAGTTGCTGCAAGGCAATGCCCTACCACTGCTCTATCACTCCAGCCTCCTTCTTGTGTACTTTTAATATAAAAACTAATTAATGTAAAATTGTCATGTCACTTCAGATTAAAATTTTTTGTCTAGCTTTATTGAATTTACCATATCTAATATTATGAATGAGTTTTATAATATGAGTTTTATAATACCTGATTTTTTTCATGTTTTGTTTTGTTTTGGTTTGGTTTGGTTTTGGTTTTTTGGGCCACACCGGGTGACACTCAGGGGTTACTCTGGCTATGTGCTCAGATATTGTTCCTGGGTTGGGGGACCATATGGGATGCCAGAGATTGAACCGAGGTCCATCATGGATCAGCCATGTGCAAGGCAAATGTCCTACTACTATGCTATCACTCTAGACTTTTTTCTACAGACTTTGATTTCATGATCTGTATATTTTTCTCTAGATGAAATGTGATCTTCTTTTTTTTTTTTTCGTTTTTGTTTTTTCTTAAGGGGGGTGTCCACACCCAGATTGGTCACAGGCTTCTCCTCATAGTGCTTGGGGAGCATATGGGTTGCCATAGAATGAGCCCAGTTGCCATGGAATGAACCTGAGTCCCAACCCAGTTAGTACGTGCAAGGCAAGCATCTTGCCTGCCATACTGTATCTCCCCTGGCTCAAAAGGTGATATCTTTAACTTTTAAAAGGTGATCACTAAAACTGCTGCTGAATATGTAGCAACTTATCAATGAAATACAGAAATATTTCATTTTTCTTTATAACTATGATTCCAGAAAATTATTTTTCTAATTTATTTAGCATTTACAAAGTTAAAAAAAATATCCTAAGTAAATGTTAAGTAAATCCTTGCAAACTTTAAAAGGTAGCTGTAACAGTCTAATGTCATATATACTGGGCAATACTCAAGGATTACTCCTGGTTGTGCACTCAGCAATTAGTCTTGATGGGCTCAAGGGATCTTATAAGATGCCAGGGATCAAACCCCTCCAGACTGTTGTTTGCAGTGCAAAGATCAGCACCTCCCTACCTGCTATACTTTCATGCTGGCCCCAGACCAACATATTTTTTTAAAATGTTATTTAAGCATCATTGTTACAAAATTATTCATTGTTGGGTTTCAATTATACATTGTACACCATCTTTCACCAATGCACTCTTCTGATTACTGATATCTCCTGTTTCTCCCCAGCTCCCAACTTTTTTCATTCTGGTATTAACTCATCGTGTAACTGTATCACATACTTTTCAGGAAATTAAATAAACTAAAACCAGCACCTTTAAGTTTTAAAACAAACTATTCCTTGGCATGTATCAAAAATACGGGGAACATTGTGTTTATGGGGCCAAAGAGATAGCATGGAGGGAGGGTATTTGCCTTGCATGCAGAAGGATGGTGGTTCGAATTCTGGCATCCCAGATGGTCCCCCATGCCTTGCCAGGGCAATTTCTGAGCAAAGAGCCAGGAGTAACACCTGAGCACTGCTGGTGTGACCCAAAAACCAAAAACCAAAAAAAAAAAAGAATAAAATGAGTTGAGATTGTGATCAGAATTTCTCATTTTTCTATACAAACTCCTAAAGTTTAGATATCAGGTTACTTAAAACTTACAGCTTATAAAAGACCCTTTTTTATATTTTATTGTTCCAAAGGTATTTTGCTCTGTTAAAAGTTATTGACATGATATTGACTATATTTCCTGTCATGTGTTAAACAAAATTAATCATTCTGTTGAATGTAAAAAGAACTCCAATTTGTCAGAGTTTACGTTAGGGCTGCCCAGATGAAGTATACAGTGCTAGTTCTACTTAGCAACTTTTCTACCTTTTATATATAAATTTCATCTCAGTTTCATACCATTTTGGCAATGGTATTGAGGATCTTCTCAATAGAGAATAAATTGATGTATAAAGTAATACAAGGAGATGAAGAACTTATCTTTTGGTGGGCACATGGTAATTTCCAACATCCTTGCTGAACAAACATGCATTAAGACTTTACAAGTCAGAGGCAACATTATAGGCATGAGAAAACTATCACTCTGTGGGCCCTCATGGTGCTTCCCTGGACCATCCTGCCCCTCAGTTTCCTCCTCCACCTCTGCCTGCAAGCCATTGCTGCCTCTAGATCTTTTCAGGCGAGCTATTATACCTCCCTTCAGTTTTCTCTCTCTCTCTCTTTCTTTTTCTTTCTTTCTTTCTTTCTTTCTTTCTTTCTTTCTTTCTTTCTTTCTTTCTTTCTTTCTTTCTTTCTTTCTTTCTTTCTTTCTTTCTTTCTTTCTTTCTTTCTTTCTTTCTTTCTTTCTTTCTTTCTTTCTTTCTTTCTTTCTTTCTTTCTTTCTTTCTTTCTTTCTTTCTTTCTTTCTTTCTTTCTTTCTTTCTTTCTTTCTGTGTCCTCCCTCCCTCCCTCTCTCCCTCCTTCCCTTCCTTCCTTCCTTCCTTCCTTCCTTCCTTCCTTCCTTCCTTCCTTCCTTCCTTCCTTCCTTCCTTCCTTCCTTCCTTCCTTCCTTCCTTCCTTCCTTCCTTCCTTCCTTCCTTCCTTCCTTCCTTCCTTCCTTCCTTCCTTCCTTCCTTCCTTCCTTCCTTCCTTCCTTCCTTCCTTCCTTCCCTTTTTTTCTGGTATAGTAGCCCCAGGCAGGACATGCAACACTTTTCAGCATCCAGTTCTTGTCCAGAATGATCATTTCCAATTATCATTGCCACAGAAGTCTTTTCTTTGCCCTAACTACACTTCCACTATTTGTGGCAAACTTGCTTGATCCTCCTGATCCTTGTCTCTATTGCTTTTGGATGTGATTACCATACTATTTCCTTTTTTTTAAACATTCCACAAATGAATGCAACCATTCTATGTCTATACCTCTCCATCTGATTCATTTCATTCAGAATAATCTCTCTGTATTCATTCATGTAAAAGTAGATTTTATGACTATATTTTCTAACAGTTGCACAGTATTCCATTGCATAGATATATACCACAGTTTCTTTATCTTGGGAATTTGGGTTATTTTCAGATTTTGGCTATGTAAATAGTGCATCAGTGATCATAAGAATACAGAGGACTTTCCTTCATTGTATTTTTGGGATCCTAGGGTATATTCCTAAGAGTGATATTGCAGGGTCATTTGAAGGCTCTCAATTTCTAGTTTTATTTGAGGAATATCTATATTATTTTCTCAAAAAATGGTCCATTCCCACCACCAGTGAAAGAATCCCTTTCTCCTCCCATTAGTGCCAGCATGGTTGATCTTGCTCTTTATGATTTGTCACAGTCTCTGTGGTATGACATGTTGTCTCACCTCTTAATAGATCAACCTGGCTAAAACTCAACAAAGATATAGTACTGACTTTGATGGAATAAAGTTTATTAAGTGGGTTAGTACACATACATAGTGCTTTCTGTTCCCACAAAACTGAACATACATTTTTCTTCAATGCACATGAGACATTCTCTAAGATCACTTGCTGGGCCATAAAAAATATCTCCATAAAACCAAGAGGATAGAAATTTTATCAACCCTTTTCTTCAACCATGATGCACTGAAAACAGAAGTGAGTTACAAATAAAGTTGATAGAGTTACAAGAGTGAATTATAAATAAAAAATGGAGAAATAACTTAAAAACCTGGAAAGTTATACCTGGAAACAGCTCAAAACTGCACAATCAGTGAGCCAGAGAGAAATCAAAAAGGAAATGGTACTGTTTGGGCATCCAGTATGTGGTTGCATGTACTCCTTTGTTATGGGAATTTTTCAGCAGTGATGTCTTTGACTGTTGATTCTTCAGTGGGGTTTTCTTCTTGAGATTCCGGGACCCCAATAACTCTTAGGTCGTTTCTTTTGAGTTTATCCCAGAGTTCTATTTTTATGTTCTATTTATTTTAGATTTTTTTTCCAGCCTCTTCTGTTGGTTGTATGGAGATGTTATACAGCTTATGTTCTAGGTTTTTCTGCCCTAATATTGCTGTTGGAAGTTTTCTCATTTCTACTCTCATAACCTTTTGAGTCTTATGTGCCATTTGTTGTGTCAGTTTTTTAAATTCCTTGACATTTCCTCTTTAAGTCCTGATCATAGATGCTATGTTGGTGGCTTTTTTTGTTTGGGTCTTCAGAACTAGCATCTTCAGTCACAAGATGTGGTGGGGTTCTATGTGTTTTTCCCAATGTGAACTTTGTTTATATGGTATTGTTGTTATTATATGTTGCGGTACAGCTCCTTGACTGGATGAAATGCACAGATTGAAGCAAAGGGGCTGAGCTTTGCTATTCTCACACACCTCAGCTCCACTGAAATTGGGGCTCTAATTGATCAAACTACACTCTCAAGCTATAAGCTGCTTCAGCTGGGTTCATGTGCCTCAGCTTGCTTCAATCTGGAGCTTTTTCGTTCCAAACTATGTTCACTGCTCACAACTGCTCTTGCTGGTCTCACATTTCTCAACTTAACTCAAACTGGCAAATTTTTGGCCCAAACTTCGTCCATAGCCGATACTCTGCTGCAGCTAGGGTCAAGTACCTCATCTCGATCTCTCTCCATTCTTCATTGTAAATTGAGTCTATTACATTCATTTGGTTATCCCTCTATACTTTAACTTTTCCTTGTTCTATTTTTAAATTAGCTGAGTCTTTTATTATAGAACCATAGATCATTTCTGGAGCTGATGCATGGTCATAGCATCTTTTATAAATTATAATTTGTTACTTGTTTTGAGGCTACTCCACACATTAAAAGATTAAGGTTCAGATGAGTTAAACTACTCCTCGTGATTTCAGTAGTGCTCTTAAAGTTTTTGGTTTATGTATTTTTACTGCCTCAAAACAATTCAATTTGAATTGAGATTTACTTTCATTTTTACTTTCACTGAATATTTTCTGCTTTTACAGTATTTTCCCCAGGATTTTGGGGGTGTGGGGTTTGGGGGAAAATAGGCATACACAGTAGTATTTGGGGCTCACACCTTTGCTCAAGTTTTACTCCTTGTTGTCATGAGTGTTGTCACTGTATGGGGTATCTGTGATCAAATCTTATTGGCTGCATGTTAGGCAAGCATCCTACCTGCTGTACAGTCACTCTGGCCCTACCCAGTTGTAAATTAAAGTAAATAGTATCTTCATAAGCTAGAATGGCTATTTATTCTTCCTTTCACAGATGAGAAAATTAAAATGTTATTTAGTTTATGACATATCCAAGGCTATTCGGTGAATTTATATTTAAAATGGCAATAGACTAAAATGGAACTATTAACTATTTTTTTTTTTTTTTTTTTTTTTTTTTTTTGGTTTTTGGGCCACACCCAGCGGTGCTCAGGGGTTACTCCTGGCTGTCTGCTCAGAAATAGCTCCTGGCAGGCACGGGGGACCATATGGGACACCGGGATTCGAACCAACCACCTTTGGTCCTGGATTAGCCGTTTGCAAGGCAAACGCCGCTGTGCTATCTCTCCGGGCCCGGAACTATTAACTATTTTTTAACAACTATTTTTTACTCAGATCAACAAACCATGGTAGTAACCAGATTAAATATGCATAACTTTCAAAATTAGAAAAGAGGTGGTTATTGAATTAGAACTTTATTTCAGCATGGTCTTTAAATATCTCATTTTTCAGTCTAATGAATTTAAGAATGTTCAAAATTGGGGCCAGCGAGGTGGCGCTAGAGGTAAGGTGTCTGCATTGCAAGCAATAGCCAAGGAAGGACCTTGGTTTGATCCCCAGGCGTCCCATATGGTCCCCTCCAAGCCAGGGGCAATTTCTGAGCCCTTAACCAGGAGTAACCCCTGAGTATCAAAACGGGTGTAGCCTGAAAAACCAAAAAAAAAAAAAAAAAAGTTCAAAATTATGAGAACTCTTTCAAATGCAGAATAATAAAATTCTGTAATATATTACAGTATTTTCAAGTACTTTGCAGGAACATATGATAGCTTTTGTCTAGGAAAATCTTTCTTTCTTTTTTTTTTTTTTTTTTTTTTTTTTGGTTTTTGTGCCACACCCGGCAATACTCAGGGGTTACACCTGGCTGTCTGCTCAGAAATAGCTCCTGGCAGGCACGGGGGACCATATGGGACACCGGGATTTGAACCAACCACCTTTGGTCCTGGATCGGCTGCTTGCAAGGCAAACGCCACTGTGCTATCTCTCTGGGCCCAGGAAAAATTTTCTTTTCAATTTAAATAAAAATAGAAAAGATTAATGTATATAATATTAATACAAATATAGTAAATTTGCTTTCTATTAAATGTATTATACCTTTCACGCTATACAGGTATAATAAAAGGCTTATTGATATTTTATAATGAGTTTATAAATTTATCAGTTACTCTGTTAAAAGATAGTATAAAGGAAAATAGAATTTATAAATGTCATTATTATTATTATTATTATTATTATTATTATTGAAATGTAAAGTTTAGGAGGGAATAACATAGTATATTGTATACAATTTCAGAAAAACTGACCACAAAAATATAAAAACTTCTTTCTCAAATTGCTAATGGTAAAAAGCTAGAACTTTTTAGGGCCAGAGTGATAACACAGCAAATAGGGCATCTGCCTTCCACACAGCTAACCTGGATTCATCCCCTGCATCCCATTTGTTCACCTGAGCCTGACAGGAGCCATCTCTGAGTACAAAGCCAGGAGTATCTCCTGAGTGTTGCCAGGTGTGGCCCCAAAACCAACAAAACAAAAAGCTAGAGATTTTCGGGCTGAGCAATAGCAGTCATTAGGGTGTTTGCTTTGCATGCAACTGACCCGGGTTTGATCCTTGGCATCCAATTTGGTTCCTGGAGCACCACCAGAAATGACCCCTGAGGGCAAAGCCTGGAGTAAATCTGAGAACCACTGGGCATGGTCAAACAAAACCAAAAACCAAGTAACAACAATAGCAACAAAATAGATTTTCTAGTTATCTAATGTTAAAAATGAAGAAACCAGTAAAATAATTTATAGAAAAGAATAGATTCTTGTTGGCAGTGATTACCAGTTCCACCAAAGAAACATTTAAACGTTTAAAAACATTTAGTTTTATTTGTGCTTTTTATATTATAGACCTTCAAAACAATTAACTGAATATGAAAAGAAAATCAGTATGCAATGCTGGGGGAGATTGGATGCTACACAAATGTCTTGTGTTTCGTGCTTAACACAAATTAAAAATATCAGTGTCATCAAATCAGTTGTTTCCATTGCCCATAAAATAATGATAGAATAAAGAAGTTGTGGTTGTATCCATTGGTTATAATTTTAAGTCTTTGGAAAAGCATATTTATAAACACAGATGGGAAGACTTTTTTTTTCCATAAAAATTAACTTTTACACTGCTGGCTGGTGTGTCATCTTTCACCATCCTAAGGCCTTTACAATGCATTAGTGAAATACTTAGTTTCTTATTAAATCTAAGATTTGCCTCATTGTTTGCCTATTGCTGCTGCTGTTTTTCTTAATTTAAAAAATGTCATGAGAACAACCTTCCTTTTTGGATTCAATGACATTAGCAAGGTAAGTCTCTTCTTGGCTGGTCAGGTTTTTTTTTATTGTTGAGATTTCTTAAATTATTCTAGTTTTTTTCTTCTATTCCACTCTATTCTCAGTAACTCACATCTAATGAAATTGTACTTTTGTTTGTTTGTTTGGTTTTTTGTTTTGTTTTTTGGGTCACACCCAGTGGCACTCAAGGATTATTCCTGGCTCTGTGCTCAGAAATCTCTCCTGGCAGGTGCGGGGAACCATATGGGAGGCTGGAGAGATGGCATGGAGGTAGGGTGTTTGTCTTGCATGCAGAAGGACGGTAGTTCAAATTGGACTCTTGAAACAGAATTTCTAGTCTGAGAAAATTACTATTTAAATCCTAAACTTTTTTGAGTGCTAGAAGTGAAGGGAGAGTTTGAACCTCCAAGTTCTACTACCATAAAAATTACAGTTGAGGAACAGAAAAAAATCGTTTGTTTTTTGAATTCAGAAAATACTCTGTTTAAGGGAAAGGAAAAGAAGGCAGGGAAGTACCTGAGTACCATAGGTAGGATGTTGTATCGCACTCCATATAGACAGACCCCTGAGCAGTGCCAGGAGTATACTGAGTGCAGAACTTTGAATAAGCCTTAAGCTTGCTCAAGGCTGTACTGTGTACTTCTTTTGTTTTGTTATATTTTATTATTTCCCTTTTGCTTACCAAGCAACTACAAATTAATAACCTTCCTTGTATTAGGTGCTATAAAATGAGATGCTTTAGATTAAGATATAAAATGTTAAGTGACTACACTTCAAGAAATTCGCTGAGTTTTAAATTTGAAAAAAATTCATTGCTTCCATGTTGTCAATAATGCATCAAACTAAAACAGCATGCATGTAAAATTTTGCTCCAATGCATGCAAGCATCCACTATTTGGTTGTTCTTAGTCAGTTTGCCAATTTGTTTTTGTTTCTTTTAGTATAACTATTTCAAAACTTTTGTTTCTTAAAGGATGCACACTATGGATGATAACAACTATCTAACATGTCTCTAATATCTGTCCTGGAGTATGACATATCTGTTCATAAGTGATAATAGAATAAGTGATTGATTAATGGATGATGTAGTTTCCATAAAAGAAAATAGAGAAGAACCTTGATGAATGATTTCCTCTGCTTCTATGTTATTACCTTTTTCTCTTTTCCTTGTTTCTCTTTTTAAGATGTGGGTCATATTGATTGAAGAGATACGCTACACACCTAACGAGGTAGGATGGATCCCCGAACTGATATTTTTCACTCACAGTTGGTCATGTTGTTAAGAAATATTTATTTTCTTTAATTAAACATTTTAATGATGTAGGTTTGATCCCCGGCATTTTATATGGTACTCTGAGCCAGGAGATTTCTGAGTGCTGAGCCAGGAGTAACCCCTGTGCACCACTGGGTGTGACCCAAAAAATAAAACCAAACCAAAGCAAAACAAAAAACACATTTTAATTACAACAATGCCTATATGGTATGAAGTTAAGAATGGAACCAAAGGAAGAGAAGCATTACCAACTTAATTATAACTGATTAGTAGGTATTCTGAACAAAATTTCTCTTAAGGCAGCAGCTCTCTCAAACTAACTCAAAACAGACTGGTTTAATAAATTTTTATGAGTAGTTTATATAAAAGTGATAAAAACTAATCACAAAAAATGCTAGAGCATTCACAGCATAAAATAGTAAAGTACCTATCACTATCCATATATTTAAAAATGGGTGCCCAATAGTAATTTAATAGCAGAATATTCACAATAGCAGAGAGCATATCAATTTGTTGTATGATCTGTCAAAGAAACATACTTCCATCTATACTTTTGGTTATAGTTTTTCTATCAGCCATTTGTTGAAAGCTGTATATATCTTAAATTCAGATTTGCAATAAAAATTTAAAATGCAAACCAATGTTTGATTTAGAAATAATTTTTCTGTGATTGGTCATAGCTATTAATGAATCATACCATATGAAATGGTGGTATAATTTAGAATTAAAGATGAATTGTGAAATATCCCTGCAGCTTATTTATTCTTGTCTGCAGAGTATCTTTTGTACTTCGTTTTTCTGCAGAAGCTGCTTAACATAATGTTCTACATTTTTCGAGTAGAAAAAGGAAGACTTTACAGTCAATTCTTATCATATATAGAGAAAAACTTGGTTTGTTTTTTTTTTATTTCTTTGTTTTAATGCCATACTCAGTGATGCTTAGGGGTTACTACTGGCTCTGCACTCAGGAATTATTCCTTGTCAGTGCTTGGGGGATCAGAAGGGATGCTGGGATTGAGCCTGTGTTAGCCATGTGCAAGGCAAGCATCCTATTGCTGGGTGTCGCGCATGCATTTTGTTGTTGTTTTGTCCCTTCTCTGCCCTAACTGTACTTCCTTGCTGTTTTTGGCAAGCTTCCAATTTTGGACTAGTTCTCCTAGCCCTCATCACTATTGTCTTTAACTATTAACGCCACACTTTTTTTTTTTAATATCCCACAAGTAGTGTGGTTTTTCTATGTCTATCCCTCTTCCTTTTATTCATTTTACTCATTATAATACTCTCCATATAATACTCTCCACATCCATCCATGTATAAGTAAGTTTTATGACTTCATTTTTCCTAAATTCTTTATAGTATTTCATTATATATACAATTTCTTTATCCACTCATCTGTGCTTGGGCATTTCAGTTGTTTCCAGATTCTGGCTATTGTGAATACTACTGCAATGAAGATAGGAATGCAAAGGGTTTTCCTGTACTGTGCTTTTGGGTCCTACAGTATATTCATAGGAGTTGTTTTGTTGGGTCAGACCAATTTTTAAGAGTTTTATTTAGGTTATTATATATTAATATATACTTATATACACTTTAATGTTGTGATTTACCAGGTTGTTCATAATATAGTTTTTTAGTCATTAAACACCAGTCCTTTCACAAATATGACCTGCCCTCCAACAATGTCCTCAGTTTCCACCAACAATCTGAGCCTGCTCCCTTAGCAAGCACAAATTTATTCTATACTGTTTGTTACAATAAAAAAGCAAATAAAATTATCAAAACATATAACAGTAAAAAATAAGTATTATATTCACAATGGTGTTACTGAAGTCATTGTCTAATGATTTATTGGGTTATTTGGTGCTAGTTAAGACTTCTGTGTTGCTTTTGATCATTAAGCTTGGTGGTCTTCCAAACAAATTTTCCATCAGATTTTCTCAGCACCTACTTCGTCTGTCACAAAATTTGGAGGCATATGTGGTCTAATGGTCTAGAAACTATAGAGCTGGAATGGTTTGGTGACTTGGTAGCTTGATGAGGTTCAGTTGTGGAAATGGGTTATTTCTCTGTTGGAGGATGACATCAGGCAGAAAAGGAAATTGGCCTGCCCCCATTCCCAGAAGGCTCTAGTTTTTGTTGTTGTTTTTTTTCAGTCTGGAGCTGATCTACCTGGGAAGATTCAGAGACATCAAGTTCTTTTCAAGATTAGTTGTGGAGGTTGAGCTATTTTTTTTTTTTACTTTATTCAAAATTACAAGCATGTTTGAGTTTGGCCTCAATCATTAAAAAAAAAAACAAACAAACAGAAAAAATAGCCCTCTTCACCTTTGCAACATTCCCAACACCAATGTTCCCCAACTTTCTCTTCCCCTACCCCCCTTACCTGTATTTGAGACAGGTATTGTATTTTTTTCACTTATTACCATTGTTATGATAGTTTTTAGTGTAGTTGTTTCTCTAACTGCACTCACCATCCTTTGTGGTAAGTTTTATATCATGAGCCTATCCTTTCAGCTTTTTATCTATTGTTTCTGGGTATTATTACAAAAATGTCTTTCATTTTTCTTAAAACTCGTAGATAAGTGAGACTATTCTGTGTCTATCTCTGTGTCTTCTCTCTGACTTACTTCACTCAGCATAATAGTTTCCATGTTCATCTATGTATAGGAAATTTCATGGTTTCTTCTTACAGCTGCCTGGTATTCCATTGTATAGATGTACCACAGTTTTTTTTAGACACTCATCTGTTGTTGGGCTTCTGGGTTCTATCCAGATTCTGGCTACTGTAAATAGTGCTGCAGTGAATATAGGTGTTAGGAAGAGATTTTTGTATATCATTTTTGTGTTCCTAGAGTATATTTCTAGGAGTGGTATAGCAGGAACATATGAGAGCTCAATTTTCAGTTTTTTGAGGAATCTCCATATTGTTTTCCATAAAGGCAGGAATAGATGGCATCCCCACTAGCAGTAAATGAGAATTCCTTTCTCCACATCAACACTCTTTGTTCTTGTTCTTTGTGATGTGTGCCAATCTCTGTGGCGTGAGATAGTACTGTGTTATCTTTCTGATCCTTACAGTGGAAACCTCCCTACCCCTGATCCAAAAAATAAATAAATAAATAAGAAAACAATAAATTAATATCCAGAATATTTAATACATTTAATTTTCATTCCAATTTGCCTTTTAACATTATTTTACATACATATCATGGAGTCAGTTTCATATAAAATTTATAGATATGATGATTCACATGGTCTCATTTGTATGTTTACATTATTTTATGGGGGCAAGCAGTGTTTGGGCCATACCTGGACATATTTAAGGGAATTTCTGACTTGTGCTGGGCTTTGTACTTGGCAGTTTTAGAGGAACTATGTTGTTCCTATTTCCTAATTAATATTTATATTTGAAGTTTATATTTGAGATGACTCCCTATATAAATATTTTTGTTTTTGTAGGTTAAAGTCAACCAAAGAATAATGCTCAGGATCTTTTGATAACCAAAGAGGCATGGTGTTTGATGTGTTTCCTGATTTTCCTATTATAATCTACTAGTTGAACAATTTTGGGTGTTATCCTAAGCAGCAGTCAGGGTTGACTTCTGACTCTGTGCTCAGCCTGCTCTTGGTAGGCTTGGGGAACCATGTGGGCTGCCTGGGATGGAACCTGGTTTGGCCACATGCAAGGCAAATACCCTTCCCACTGTACTGTTGCTCTAGCCCTATTGCCAAGCAATATTGCTTCATGTTAATACAGGTAATTTTCATATGTTTAAGACAAAACAATCATTTTATAATAATTTGTAAACTCAGTTTGTTATGTGACTTCAGCAATGGCAGATTTAGAAATATATTTAATAATATTATTAGCACTATAATAATGATATTATGTAGCATCTTCACATGTATAGAGGAAATGTATACATGAGTAATTAATTTGTGTATAAAACTTCAAAGTATATGATTTGATCACTTAATACATGTGAAGTTATCTATTTACTTCCCCTCTTCCTACTCTGGACTTGTTTCCAACTGTTATCCATCTTTGTTGTGTCAATATATTATTACTAGTCCATTTCTTTTCTTGTTTTTGGTTTTTTGGGCCAAACCTGCTGATGCGCAGGGGATACTCCTGGCTATGTGCTCAGAAATTGCTCCTGGCTTGGGAGACCATATAGGATGGTGGGGGATTGAACGGCTGTCTGTCCTAGGCTAGCGCAGGCAAGGTAGACACCTTACCACTTGCGCCACTGCTCTTGCCCCAGTAGTCCAATTCTTTTCATTGCTGACCAGTATTTTATTTTATAATACATCACAATTATCTGTTCATGGAATAGACATTTGATATATTTCCAACGTGGAGCTGTTTAGAATGATTCTGCTAAGAAAATTAGATATAGGTTCTTTCATGATCATGTTTTTATTTTCTGGTATTTTCTATCCTAAAAATATTCAGGCTTTATTGGCCCAGGTTTTCCATTCTTGCTTTTGGTATTTCTTTATTCTAAATATATGAAGATTTGGTAGTCCTTACTTCATTTAATGCCTCTGAGCCACTTTTTGAAAACCTATTCTATGACATTGTATTTTGTTTAGTGGAATTTGTCAATACATTTTCCACACATTTGTGGTTCCTTAATTTTCTTGCTTTTGTTTTGACAGTCACTAAACTCAGATATGTTCTCATATAATGTTTATGCCATTGAATGTGCAGATCTAATATTAAGTGAAGAGTGAGTGACTTTTGAATTCCCTTAGAAAAATCTTGTTTCAATATATTCATCTATTGGTACAGGAATATTAAAATATGTTAAAATAGCAATTAATGTCTTATTTTTTATTTGGGGGAAGTTATTTTCATCATTGTCTTAATGCTAATTTTTCTTTAGGCTGTGTGTTATAAAACCAAATATACATAGAAAATATATCTAAATTTTACATCTATAACTTATTGTAATTAGCAGATGGTCAGCCACCACTTGGGACAAGGACAGTGTTCTCAGAGGCATCCTATATAGCTCCAGATTATCTTATTTCATTCACAAATTTCTTCCCACTGAAGATAATCACGAGTCAGACTTTTATAGTTTTACTTCCTTGTTTTTGTTTGTGCTTTATTATTTTTTGTATATGGTCAATTATTTTATAAAATGTTTTTTTATTTTTTATCTGTTCTGGTATTTTTCAATAAGAACACCATTGGTGGAGCGACAGCACAGTTTTAGGGCATTTGCCTTGCCTGCAGCTGACCCAGGACAGACCTGGTTTGATCCCTGGTGTCCCATATAGTCCCCAGAGCCAGGAGTTATTTCTGAGCACATAGCCAGAAGTGACCCCTGAGTGTCACCAGATGTGCTCTGCCCCAATAAAAACAAACAGCAAAAAACAAACAAACAAACAAACAAAAGCAAACAAAAAAACACCATTGGAAGTGATACTTTGCTTTTCTCAGAGCATTATGTAGTATGTGCTTGTGTGTGGGGGTTAGAGAGACATGTTCATAAATACTTACTTATGCTAGTGACATTAGCCTCAATGACTTGGTTAAGGATATGTGCTGGATTTCTCTGCTATGTTTTTTTTCTGATTATATTTCTTTCTGATTTCTTGATTAAAATGTTGAGACTAGATTCGTATGTTTCTCATTGCATTTCTTTTTCTGGTTTTAATATCTTTCAGTGGTTTTTACTTGCTATAGCCACTACTATGGTTATTTTAAGTTTAAATTTGCTAAAAGTTTCAAATGGTAAATTTCATTTTCTCCTTATTCCATGTATTATATGTATACTTAATACTATAAGATTTATATTTATTTCTTTATTTATGAACATGAGTTCTGATGTCTTTGACTCTCATCCAACATCATAATGTTCTAACAATTCCCCCTTTCTTATTTATAACTTTTTATCAGTGAGAAACTTGCATCTCTTTACTCGTGGTACATGTACCTATTTTGTTCTAATATAGCTAAATCCAGAAATAGCAATTCATAGCTCTCAAGTTTACTAAGCCAAGGACTATACATATTTGTGTAAGTTATTGTTACTTTACAGAGTTTAGTTAAAGTACTATTTTTTTAAAATTATCTTTTTGTTCATTTTCTTCCTTCTTACTAGATAATACTGAGTTAGTCTTCCTAAAAGTCTTTTGCACAAATGAACAGATAGACAAATATTTTCTTTTTTGGTGTGGGCCATACTTGGCGATTCTTGGGAACTGTTATGTGTTGTCAAGAATCTGAACTGAGGCTGTCTGCATGTAAGCCTGACTTTACAGTCTCTTTGTCCTGCAACAACAAATATTTATTATGTTTTTATTTCTTATTTAATGAGTAATATTCTAGCTATGCTTAGGGATTATTCCTGCCTGTGCTCAAGTTAGCCTTGTACAATGCAAGTTGTCCTATCCCCTCTTCTATATCTGTCTCCTTTCCCTTCTCTATCAGTGAGTAGAGATCTTTCTTAACTTTTTATATGGTATTTACTTCTCTTTATCTATATACTCTAACTTAACCACTCTGCTATGTATTAGTATTTAAGTTTCAACTACTTTGTAATTACAAACAATGGAACAGTAAATAGTCCTGTGAATATGTGGTTTTGAGTTGTTGATGTTATTTCTCTGAATCACCTCCTGGCAAGCTCTGGGAACCACTGTCCCATCCTGGATCGGCTGCGTGCAAGGCAAATGCCCTACCACTGTGCTATCTCTCCAGCCCCAATATTTATGTATTCTTAAATATTTCTCATTGAATTGTTTTTTCTTTTTTTATTTCAAAAATGTTTCATCTTCCCCCTTATTTATTAATATTTCTTCATGTAGGGTCTGGGAAGATGTATTCAAAGGGCTGGGGGTGCATGCTTTATATGTTGGAGCCCACTGCTTTCAATCTTCAGCATGATCCTTCAAACATTGAATTGGGATAGATTCCAATTTTTTTAAAAAAGAGAGAATTTCTTATATATTAGTACTATTAATATATTTTTTTGTGGTGTTTACTGAAAATATTGAGCTGGTCAAGTTATTTTGAGTTTGTGGCATTTTTACCCTGCTCAAATACCCTAAAAGTGATTCACCAATACTCTCTATTTTTAGGCTGCTAAAGAGAGATTTATCCACACGTTTTTCTTTTAATAGACAGTTGTGAGGATGTCTGTGTTTTATTTATTGTTTTGCATTTTGATTAAGTACCAACCCATTTGGTCTTGTTACTCTCACGTTCTCTCTCTCATGTTCTCTCTCTCATGTTCTCTCTCATGTTCTCTCTCTCATGTTCTCTCTCTCATGTTCTCTCTCTCTCTCATGTTCTCTCTCTCATGTTCTCTCTCTCTCTCTCTCTCTCTCTCTCTCTCTCTCTCTCTCTCTCTCTCTCTCTCGCTCATTCTTGTTTTGGGCTATACCTGGTAGTGCTCAGGGTTTACTCTTGGTTCTGCACTCATGAATCATTCCTGGCAGCACTCAGGGACCTGCTAGGATCCCAGGGATAGAATCTGGGATAAGTCTTGTACAAGGCAGGTGTCTATGTTGATAAACAAAAGCTACTGATTTTAGTGTAGCTAATTTCTTCTTTTTATATTTTAATCTATAATATTTTTAATTACTAAAGTTTAGGTCATTTTTATAGTGTTAACATTCATGATTTTGATATATATATCAAATATATACATACATACATACATATATACATACATACATACACACAGTAATCTCACTTCACAACCACCAGAGTGACCACCAACACCAACACATCCAACACCATCTTTATGTTAAATGTCCAGTACAAGTCTTTTTTGCTCCCATATTTCCACCTTTGTAATCTTAGTTTGATTTTTTAATGAAAATAATTACATTGCTACCATTTTTTCATAATGTGTTTATATAAATGACAAACACATATCTGGAGCTACATGGACTACATTTAAGTGCTACGCATCATTTGTCCTCAGTTATTGTATCATCAGATATCTAAATTCTTGCAAATTATTCTTTTTAAAAAAATTTTATTTACTATTATTTTTATTTGTTTTATTTAATAAATAACCCCAACATGATTACAAGGTTGTTCATACTACAGTTTTTTTCCACAGATAGAGTTGTTCATGATTGAATTACAGTCATAACAATGTGCAGCAACCTTCCTTCACCAGTGCACATTTCTGCCACAAATGTCAACAGTTTCCCTCTCAAACTCCCAGCATGCCCTCTTCCCTCCCATATACCCTCCACCTGCTTTGGGACAGGCATTTTACTTTTTATTTTTACATTTACATTTACTCTCTCTCACTCCCTCTCTCCCCTCTCTCTCACATGCTCTCTCGCTCTGATTCTCTTTCTCCTCTTTTCCTTTTGATACTGTGCCTTTAATACTACTCTTAATGAAGGGGTGCCATGCATGTCCCTTTCATAATAAGACCATTTTCTAACTGCACTTTCTGCTCATTGTGGACAAACTTTCTATCTTGGACCTTGTCCTCCTAATCCTCATCTCTATTGTTTCTGGATATCATCTCATCTGTCTTTTTATATCCTTTTATCCCACAGATGAGTGAGATCCTTCTATGTTTACCCCTATTCCTCTGACTCATTTCACTCAGCATGATGATCTCCGTGTCATACCGTATAAGCAAATTTCATACCTTCATTTTTTCTTTGTTTTTTAAATTTCTTTATTTAAAACACCATGATTACAAAACAATAATTGTAGTTGAGTTTCAGTCATAACAAGAACACCTCCCTTCACCCGTGTAATCTTCCCATCACCAATGACCCCATCTCTTTCCTCCCTCACCCCCTACATGTGTTTGAGACAGGCTTTCTACATCCGTCACTCACTAACATTGTTATGATAGTTCTCAGTGTAGTTATTTCTCTAACTGCACTCACCACTCTTTGTGGTGAGCTTCATATCTTGAGCCAGTCCTTTCAGACCTCAACTCTGGGAATTATTTCAAACCTTCTTTTTTTCTAATGGCTGCACAGTATTCCATTGTATAGATGTACCACAATTTTCTTTAGCCACTCATTTTTTTCCTGGCACTTGGGTTGCTTCCAAATTTTGGCTATTGTAAAACCGTTCTCTGATGAACATAGGAGTGATAGAGCATTTTTGTATTGTTTTTTGTGTTCCTAGGGTGTATCCCTAAGAATGGTATTGCTGGATCATAAGGAAAATCAATTTCAAGTTTTTTAAAGAGAATCCATATTGTTTTCCAGAAAGACTGGACTAGACAGCATTCCTACCAGCAGTGAATGTGAATCCCTTTCTCCCCACATCCACATCAGAACTGTATACCATTCTCTGTAGTATGAGAAGATACCTTTTTGTTATTTTGATATGCATCTCCCTGATGATTAATAATGTGAAGCATTTTTTTCATAAGCCTTTTGTCTATCTGTATTTCTTTTTTGAGGAAATGCCTCTTCATTTCTTCTCCCCATTTTGGATGGGGTTAGATTTTTCCCATAAAGTTCTGGTAGTACCTTATGTATCTTAGATAGTAGCCCTTTATCTGATAGATATTGGGTGAATAGTTTCTCCCTTTCAATGGGTAGCCCTTTGTATCCTGTCACTGTTTCCTTTGAAGTGTAGAAGCTTTTCAATTTAATAGAGTTCCACTAGTTTATCTCAGCTTCCACTTACTTGGACAGTGGTGCTTCCATCTTTCCTCCTTTAAGATGCTTTTGGTCTCAGTGTCTTAGAATGTTTTGCCTATGTTTTCTCCATGTACCTTTTGGCATCAGGTATGATATCAAGGTCTTTAATTCATTTTGATTTGACCTGTGTGACAGAGTTCACTTTTCTGCATATAGTTGACCAGTTTTCCCAACACCACTTGTTGAAGAGGCTTTCTTTATTCCACTTTGTATTTCTTGTCTTGTTTTCAAAGATTAATTGGTTGTATACCTGATGGTCAGTCTCAGAAAACTAGTCTATTCCATTCATCTGAGTTTCTGTCTTTGTTTCAATGTGCTGTTTTAAAGACTATTGCTTTACAATGTAACTTAAAATTGGGGAAAAATGTTGCCTCCCATCTTCTTTTCCCCAAGGATTGTTTTGGCTATTCATGAGTGTTTATTGATCCAAATGAATTTCAGTCATGTTTGTTCAACATCTGAAATATGTCATGGGTATCCATAGAGGGATTACATTAAATCTGTCCAATGCATTGGGAAGTATTGGTATTTTAATGATGTTAATGCTCCAATCCAAGCGCATTGTATATGTTTCCATTTCTTTATGTCCTCTTTTATTTCTTGAAATGGTGTTTTGTAGTTTTCTTTGTATTGGTCTTTCACTTATTTAAGTTGACTTCTAGATACTTGATTTTCTGAGGTACAATTAAGATTTTTTTATGTCTCTTCTATTTGATAATTTTTGTACAGAAATCTATGGGTTTATGTGTGTTAATTTTGTTGCCTGCTGCTTTACTATACAAATTTACTGTTTCTAGAAGCTTTAGGGTTTTCTAAATATAACTTACTAACTAAATGAATGCATGCATTAATAAATATAGTATGTCATCTGCAAGCAGTGAAAAATTGACTTCTTTCTTTGCTATCAGGATGCCCTTGATATATATAATCTAATTGCTAAGTACTTCCAGTATTGTGTTGAATATAAGTTGCAAGATGGAGCAACCTTGTCTTTCTTCAGATCTTAGAGGAAAGACTTTAGTTTTTTCCCCATTGTATGTAACGCTTGCATGGGCTTGTTGTAAATGGTCTTGACTATAATGAGAAAAGTTCCTTCCTTTCCCATGTTGAAAATTTTTATTATGAATGGTGTCAGACGTTGTAAACTACTGTTAGTAGTTTATTGACCTTGTTTATTTTTTCCAAGAACCTACTCTAGCTTTAATTGATATTTTGGAGTATTATTTTTGTTTCCAGTTCATAATTTACTGCTCTGAACTTTGTTATTTGCTTCTGCCTGCCTGTTTTGGGTTTATTTTATTGATCATTTAGAAATTTTTAAGCTGTGCAATTAAGTTATTTATTTTTTTAATAATATTTTTATTTAAACACCTTGGTTACAAACATGATTGTTGTTGGGTTTCAGTCATATAAGAGGACACCCCCCCATCACCAGTGCAACATTCCCACCACCAATGTCCCAAATATCCCTCCTCCCCACCCCGCCCCCACCTGTACTCTAGACCGGCTTTCTATTTCCCTCATATATTCTCATTTTTAGGATAGTTCGCAATGTAGTTATTTCTCTCACTAAACTCATCGACATTCTAACAATAATTTTCATAGACAAAAGAGAGGAGGGCTGGACGTTACAGCCCACTTCATGAACCTCACCACAAAGAGTGATGAGTTTAGCAATTAAGTTATTTATGCATGCTCTTTCTTCCATCCTGATGAATGCTTGGAAAGCTATAAAGTTTCCTCTTCATAATGCTTTTGCTATGTCCCACACATTCTGATAGTTTGTGTCTTCATTCTTATTTGTTTCCAGTAATCTTTTGATTTTCTTTTATAATTTGTCTGTCACCCACTCAACCCACTGTTGTTCAGTAATTTCCAGTTCTTAATTTTTTTTCTGTTTCTGTTTGTAATTTACTTCTAATTTCTGTGCATGATGATCTGAGAAGGTAATTGATACAATTTCTATTGATTGATTTCATGGAAGTATTTTTTTGTGCCCAAGCGTATGGTCATTCCTGGAGAATGTCCCATATACATTGGAGAAGAATGTTTATTCACTTTTTGGAGATGGTGAGCCCTATTTATATCTACTAAGCAACTCTCTTCCATTTCTTCCTTCAAAGCTAGTCTAGTCTTGTTGAGTTTTAACCTATCAAGGGGTGTCATCATGGAGTTAAAGTCTCCTATTTTTATGTGTCATTATAAAAATACATCAGCAATTGTTTCAGATACTTTTCTGTTCCCTCACTGTGTGTATAGGAGTGTAATTTCATAATGTTATACATATCCTTGACTATTAATATACACTTCTTTCTCAGAACCTTAAAGTCTGCATTAATTAGTATAGCCACTCCAGTCTTTTTAAGGGAATTGTTTGCTTGAATGAGTGTTCTCCAGCCTTTGGCTTTGAACTTGTTTGCTCTGACTATTCAAATTTGTTTCTTGTAAGCAGCAACATGGTGGATTCTATTTTCTGATTTGTTTTGTCACTCTGTGTCTCTTAACTGGTACATTTAGTTCATTGACATAGAAAGAGATGATTGTCATTTGATTAAGTGTTTTTGAATCTATAAAGTTTCTGTGCTGTTGTTTATCTGTGCAGCTCTGTATCTTTCCATCAAACCCGAGTGAAAGTCTGCCTGGGTGAAGTATCCTTGGCGAAGCATTCATTTCATTGAGTTTTATCAATATATCCCATCATTGCCTTTGGGTCTTGAAGGTTGGTTTTGATAAAAATTCTGTAAATATTAATGATGCCTCTTTGTATGTAATTTCTATTTTTGAGCTTGCTGTTTTCAGTATTCTAACCCTATCGGCAGTTTTCTCCATTGTGACTATCATATGGGCCTTGGGGTGCTTTCCTTTGATGTATTTTACCTGCTATTCTTTGGACATCCAGTATATTGTTGCATGCACTATTTATTTCTGGGAATTTCTTAGCAATGATATTCTTGACTGTTGATTCTTCATGAGTGTTTTCTTCCTGAGTCTCTGGGACCCCAATGATTATTAAGTCATTTTTAAATTTTGTTATCCCAGAGTTCAATCTTGTATGGAGGTATTGTACATCTCATCTTCTACTTTGCTGATTCTGTCCTTAGAGGCTGTTCTGCTGAGAGGATTTTCAGTGGGATTTTCATTTCATCTACCATATTTTTTAGCCCTATTTTTTTCTGTTGGAAGTTTTCTCATTTCTACTCTCATATTCTCTTGAGTCTTATGGGCTTTCCATTCTATTTTTTTCAAGTTCTTTGAACATCTGCAACATTTTCTCTCTAAAATCCTGATCAGATATGTTATGTTAGTGGCTGGTATTCCTTGCGTCTCCAAAACTAGCATCCTCAGTTACAGTGTGTGGTGGGGTTCTTGTGGTTTTCCCATTATGAACTTTGTTGTATGGTACTGTTATTATGTGTTGTGGTACAGCTCCTTGACTAGAAGTAATGAATAGCAGTGAACCATACCTCAATTCGATTCAAACTGGCTCTTTTTAAGTACAGCCTCTGGCCACTGCCTATAGGTACTCTTGCTGGTCTCATATACCTTATCTCTATTGTAATTATCTGCCAAATATCCACCCACATCCCATAGGCTGCTGCAGCAGTTCACATACCTCACAGTTTCATTTCAAGCTGGGCACCCCCCCACCCCCGCAAAGTCCACCCTCACCTGATAGATTACTGCATCTGGGTTCATGTACCTCAAGTTCTATTCAAGTTGGCCCTTTTTAAATCCAAAGCTAACTACTGCCTATGTTGGATTCTTCTGGTCTTACTCACCTCAACTTGATTTAATTTGGCTTTTTTATTTCTTGAAACTCCGCCCACTACCATTAGGCTGCTGCTGCATTTGGATTCACCCATTTCAGGTTCAATTCAAATTGATAATTTTAAAATCTAAATCCTGGCCTTTATTTTTAGTTTTGGCCAAAGTTTTGTTTTTGTTTGAATACTATTTGTTTCCTTGTTTGTTTCTATGTGTCACCTGTATTTGCCTTTTTTATAAATTTGGTTTTGGTTCCTGGTGTTTGACCCAAACTGGACAGCACTCAAGTGTTATTTCTTGCTTTGAATTCAGAAGTTATATCCGGTAGCCTTTGCACACCTTATAAGATGCTGGGTATCAAAACCTAAGTCAGCCGCATGCATGTCATACGCCCTATTTTCTGTGCGTTATCTCTGGCTCTTTTTGATCTTTGCCTTATTTTACTTCATAAGATGCTTTCTATTTGCTGCAGTCGGTAAGATTTCATCTTACGACTATGTTCTATACTACTGAGTATACATCCCATAGCTTCTTTTATTTATCTGTCATTGGGCCTTTTGTGTAATGGATTGATTCCAGGCCTTCTCATTCAAAGTGTATATACTCTTCTTTCCTTTTTCTTCATCCATTGTGAAGTTTTTAAAATTAATGCTCATTTCATTGATTGGCAAGTTTTATTTTATCCTTTTTTTAAAGAATAGCTTCATTCCAAGATTGAAGTCTTGTTTTGGGGAAAGTGAAACAAAATGTGCATTGGTCTTGCCAATCTTCAATTTTTTCAAAAGTTCTAACAGATTGAACTCCTCCTGCACCCACATTCTCCAATAGAACTACTTTCCAAAAATACACTTCCTGCTAGCTACACGATAGATGCATTAACTACATGCAAATATTTTAATATTTTTGGTTTTAGGGCCATACCTGGTGGTGTTCAGAAATTACTCTTGGCAGGTTTGGGAGACCATATGGGATGCTGGGGATCAAAAGTGGGAAGGCTGTGCTCAAGAAAAATGCCCTACCTGCTGTCCTATCACTCTAGCCCCAAGCAAATATTTTTGGTGTTGTTATAATATCTGTGGAAAGGTTGGATTAATTTTCAATTGAGAGTAAAAGTTTCTTAGCATTAAATAAACTAGGGTTTCCATTTTAACATATTTATATAATTGTATCTGTGTTGTTGCTGAAAAAGTGCCTTTGAGCTTTAAATGAGTACTATATTATATACAAAGTGCCCTGTTACGATAAAATGGTGCCTGTTATTTGACATTATTAGTTATATTATATAGTTATTACATTGTATATTTAACTTCATAAAATTTTTCTTATCTTCTTTTTTTCACTTTGGTTTTTTGGGCCACTCCTGGCAGTGCTTAGAGGTTATTCCTAGTTTTTTGTTTTTTTTTCAGGAAATTGTTTTGGCTGTGCTCCGGGGATCATATGGAATGCTAAGGAATGAAACTAGGTCAGCTGTATACAATTGGGCAAATGCCCAATCCTTTCTGCTATACATTGGCCCCAGACAAAAATATTCTGTAGGGTAGAAACATGATTGATTCTATAATTTCGAATTTGTATTCTCAAAAATGTATTGATTATTTCAAGCATAGTAAGCCTTGAAATTATATATTGAACACTAAAATAATGGTGGTAATACAATCCATGATAAGGAATAATAGATACTTGAATAAAAAAAGAACAACATTTTAAAAGTTAGGCATAGATATACAATATGACCAGTATATTTAAGAAATTTCTTGGCCTGGTGTGTGTGCGGGTACTGAAGGGGGCTGGTGGAGAGGATAACAGGCAAGATCCTGAAGTGAGGCTCACTTTCCCCCCACCCCAGCCCCTAACCCCCAGCGTCCACGAGTTGGTCGGTCTTAGCCATGATCAAAGCAATTTTCATCTTAAACAGCCATAGGAAGCCATGGCTCTCCAAGTTTACCAGCCCTACAGTGAAGTTGCATAACAAATCATCAGGGAAACATTCCGTTTGTTGTCTATGAGAGAAGAAAATATTTGCAACTTCCTAGAAGGAGGATTATTAATTGGAGGATCTGACAGTAAATTGATTTATAGACATTATGTAACATTGTTTTGACTTCCACATGGATTCAGAAAGCAAACTTAACATTTTATACTTGTTTCAGGTATTTGTGGAAACACAGGACAAGTGTTTTGAAAATGTTTGTGAATTGGATTCAATTTTTCATGTAGACAAGGTTCACAATATCCTTGCAGAGATGGTGATGTGGAAATGGTTTTGGAGACCAGTGTCACACAAATTTATGCATAAAACAAGCTGGCTTTAGCTTTAAGGATAAAAATTTTCTTGATCCAAAAAAATATTAACATTGGTGACATCAGTTTAAAAGTGCTAAGCCTGTCCTCTTTTAAACAAGTGATTATAAAAACCATTCCCAGGTAAAATTCAGTTTATGGAGTAGAGGAGACAATGGGAGGTGGACCGCACATCATCTAAGTTTACCATTCAGTTGTTTACTAAAAATAGAGGACAGCAGAGTCTTTAACTTTTGCTCTTAGATTTAATTAGGTACTGTATAGATGTTTGATCATTATGGAAGTTCAGTGTTGCTTTTCTTGCTCAGTAATTTTAAAGAAATTGAATGGTTCTGGTTTGATTTATTTTTTCTTTCTAAACTGCATTCTTGTTTCTATCTAATTCATATCTTTGTGTATTGGCTACTACAGTATTTTAAAAAAGTGTTTTAGATTTAGACATTTCTTTCAATTATGTATAACCCAAAAAGTTTGGTGTTTTGTATGAATCACAATGCAACATTTCTTAATTTTCTGTTATATGACACAATTGGGTTTTGTTTGTTTGTTTGTTTGTTTTTTGGGTCACACTCGACAGCGCTTAGGGGTTATTCTTGGCTCCATGATCAGAAATTGCTCCTGGCAGGCTTAGGGGACCATATAGAATGCCAGAATTTGAACTACCATCTTTCTGTATGCAAGGCAAATGCCCTACCTCCATGCTATCTTTCCGGCCCCAACATGACACAATTGTTAAAGAACCAAGTATTATATTGCATGAAAACATAACATTTTTTTTCTCTAAGTTGAAATAAACTCCAAAGGTAACTGGAATATCTTTCTGTTTCCTTGATACATATTTAGCAATAATATTTTAATGATATTCTGACTCAACTAAGTAAATAAAAGTATATATATTATTACTGTCTAAAAAGGGAAATTTATTGTTTAGGAATATGTAATTATTAGATAAGCAAATTATTTATAATTAAATAATTTATTTAAACTCCATGATCAATTTTTATTGTTCTCTTTTTCTAACATACATTTGTATGAGCAGAGACTATTCTCCAAAACAGAGTTATCAAGCTTTTTGTGAATATTTGTTAAATTGGGAATAAATTATTATTTCTATAGATAAGCAACATTACATTTACTATACTAACAATTGTTTGTGAGAGACTTAAAACTTAAGGTGGATTACTTTTTTTTTTTGTCAGTTTGCTTTGGGAGCCACTTGTAGTGCTCAAAGGTCACCTAGTCCAAGAATACATGCCATGCTAAGAACAGAAATCCAGGGTCTTGATTATGCAATACATTTGCACTGCTGTTCTGATCCACTTTCCTGGCCTCTGGTTTCATTTCTTATTTATCAGATGATGTGCTAAGAAGTCACCATTTACAGATGCAATTTGAAGATATCTGAAGACTTTTTTTGTTGCTATTTATATTCAGGAAAAAAGTGCCTGTATTTATCTTAAATTTTTCAACAACAAGGGACTGGATCGATAGCGCAACTTTAGGGTGTTTGCCTTGCACATAGCTGACCTGAAATGGACCCAGTTTGATTTTCAGTATCTTACATGGTCCTCTGAGCCTGCCAGGGCCAATTTCTTAGTGCAGAGCCAGGAGAAATTTCTGAGTGCCACAGGGTGTGGCCCAAAATCCAATAAATAAATAAAATTTAAAAAATTGTTAACAGCATGCTGAAATGAACTACAGTTATCACTTAAATTCTGAATTTGAGGAGCTTTTAGTTTTGACAGTGCTAGCAATCAAACAGGATTGCTGTTTGATCAAATCAAACACAGCAAGTACATCCCTGGCCCTTAAATAGTTTTCCACTAAATTGGTTTGATTCAGGATTCTGTTGGTCAGCTATTAACATTCTTTCAATTGCCTTTATTGCTTCCTAAACCTTTAAGAGTTATAAGGATTAGCGATGTTTCATCTTACTTAAAATTTTAGATTCTTTGAGTTTTCTTAGTGTCTATTCTATTCACAACTCTCTCTCAAAGCTGTTTCCTGGTGACAGAAAAACCCTACTTTTATAAAAGTTAGAATAAATATCCTTGATTTGTTATAGTCACTAACTCAATTTAGTGACATTAGCTAAATTTAAAGAATGGTTATGATTATCTTATGTTCTGAACTTCAGGATACTTGTTTGTTTGTTTTGGGGGGTGGGGCATGCCATAACCAGCAGTTGTCAGGGCTTACTCCTGGCTCTGTGCTCAGAAATCACTCCTGGCAGGCTCAGGAAACTGGGATCAGGGGGTCGAACCAGGCCCATCCAGGGCTGGCCACAGGCAAAGCATATGCCCTATTTTGTTTGTAATTTACCCCTCTAGGTAGATAGAAATGTTTCATGCTCAGATTCATAATCTTAGATTTGAATCATTCTGGAAATAACTAATTTCTTTTTATTTGCCATAAATTACTATTAACTTTGAATATGTAATTTGGCCTAATAGCATTGAGAAAGGAGTATAGACATTTTTGTTTCACATTTATTTGTTTTAATAATACTGGAGTTGCACCCATTTCACAGTTTTTATTTGGAAGATATTTATGATTGTAATAGTTGAAAGAAAAACCAGACTATTTAACTATGCTTATATAGGCCCTATGCTACTACTTGCTCCAGAAGCATACTTCTAGTAATGATATCTCTTCATTTCAAGGTTTTGATGCAAGTGATGAGCCTCTTTGAAGTAGGAATAGGGAGGGAGGGATGATACAGGGGAGGTAATATTTATTTTTCCCCTATTCTTTATATTTGTTTGAATTTTGATTTCATATGCATTAACAGTACATAAGAAATAAGCATTAATATTACATCAGATATAAATAGATCTTGGAAAATATAATTTTGTCTTAGTTACAAAATAGTTTATGAAGTTTATGGCATTTACTGTTTCTTCCGGTTGTTCTAAACTTCCTCTCATTTTTTTTAAACAATTGAAGTAATGCTGGTTTATAATGTGTCACACATGTTGCATTTGTATATGTATGCTGTATGTATTTTGTGAACACAGTCTCAGATGTCTTAAAATGTATGTTACCACTCAATACTCACCACTAGAATACTAATATCCTTCCTCCACAGTCTTCCTTCAGGCATTTTATACCCTTTCACACTCCCATTTTAGTAATCTGAGGTTCTGTGTTCAGAATCCAAGCATTTGTTTAGGGTTGAGTTTGTCTGTTCCTTTGCTTTGATTCTTCATACCCCATATATGAATAAAATCAAGTACTAAATTCCTTTAAGTTTATTTTTTTGTCTTGTTTTTGTTTTATTTGGGGTCACACGTGGCTGTGTTCAGGGCTTATTCCTGGGCCTGTGCTTAGGGATCATAACTCCTGGTAGTGGTTAGGGGACTTTATGTGGTATAGAAAATTGAACCTGGGTCAGCCTCAAGCTAGGAAAGTGCCCTACTTCATGTAGTATCTCCTGGGTGTTGTGTTATTTTACCACATTCAGAGGTACTTAGGGCTTACTTCTGATTCTGTATTCAGGAATCATTTCTGGTAGTCTCAGGGGACCATAAGTGGTATCAGGGATTGAACCTGGGTTGACCACATACAAGGCAAGTGCTCTACCTGTTATCCAATCTCTCTGGCTCTCTTTTAGATTTTTATCTGACTAAATTATCCCATACTCTTACATTACTTCTCTATTCTTTTTCTCTGATGATTTGCATCCATAGGATTTTATTTAATTTTCTACCTTTGTCCTACACCATTTGAGTAACTATGAAGCTCAAACTTGTCCAGATTCTTCACAGCAGTGACCTCTTATTAATCCACTAATTTTAAATGATGATTTCTCTATAATATATTTGCTGTTAAGGTTTTGTGACTAAGTTAGATTTATATTTTTTCCTGTTGTGTATAGTGTTAATATGTAGAGTATGTTTCTTGAATCGAATTCTTAGAGATTTTTTAATGTATGCATTTCTTTAAATTCTTCCCAGAGACATTCTGTAGTACTTTATTCAAAACAGATTACATGTTTTGCATTTAAATTTTCATTCTTAGTATTTTCCTATTTCCTGAAGTTTAAGAATTATTTCTTTGCTAGTTACTGTCTCTGTGCAAAACATAAGAATGATTACATAGATTCTAGTTTGTTTCATAATATATGTAAATAAAAACTTGGTAATTAAAGAACCTTACATTTAGGGGTCAGAATGGTGGTGCAATCGGTAGGGCATCTGCCTTGCACACGCTGACCTACTATGTACTGTGGTTCGATCCCTCGTGTCTCATGTGGTCCCCCAAGCCAGGAGTGATTTCTGAGTGCATAACCAGGAGTAACCCCTGACCCTCACTATGTGTGGCCCCAAACAACAAACTAACTAACAAAAACACCTTACATTTAGGGAAAAGTATTATAACTAATACATTTTATTCTTTTCTAGGTTACTTCCTCAGAATGTTGGTCTTCTCTATGTTGGAGGTTATGAAAACCCCTTTGCACAAATCAAGGTATTGTTCATTTTTTATTATACCTTTGCCACATTTGTTTCTTAGCTCCATGAAGAACTTTTCTCCTGTTTATTTGATGGATACAAAAATAAATTCCCCTTTCTTTTTATAACATACTTTTGCCTCGGAAAAACATTTTTCCTTTTTCTTTACCACATAGACTGGTTACATTATATAAAGGTCTTAATACTAAGGGGATTAGGTCAAATTGTTAGTATTTTTAAATGAAAAACCTTCCACATTTCTTACATTTTATATTAACTACCATAGTATTGGTCCTTTTTGTTTGTTTGTTTTTGGGATAACACCCTGTTGTGCACAGGGCTTACTCCTAGTTCTGCATTCAGGAATCATTCCTGGCGGTACTTGGAGAGATTATAGGGGCACCAGGGATTGAACCCAGGCTGGCTGTCTGCAAGGCAAGTGCTCTATGTTCTATTGAACTATCACTTTGGCCTTGCATTAGAACCTTTTAAATACGTCTTCATTATTTTTACTTAAATCAAAAGTTCATCATTATGATGAATTTGAACGTTCTTGAACTTTATTTAACTGGCTTTAAAATCTTATGGGATGATAAGCATCCAGATACGTTCTTTTCTTACATTTTTAGTATTATTATAAAAAATGAATTTGGCAAAAGTCTTGTCTTAAGCCTCCCCACTGCAATAGCCCCTACTCTCCTTTTTTTTTTTTTTTTTAATCAAATAGAAGAACAGGAGTCTGGACTCTATAAGTTTCAGAAGGAATATCTCTGACAGCTCTTTTTTTTCCTACCAGGTAGTTTGGACAGTTTTGTTTCTCCCTATCATTATCAGATAACTAAAAAAGTGAGAGGCTGGGGCCGGGAAGGTGGCGCTAGAGGTAAGGTGTCTGCCTTGCAAGCGCTAGCGTAGGATGGACAGCGATTCTATCCCCCAGCGTCCCATATCCAGTTGTGGCTCAAAAAACAAAAACAAAAATAAAACAAAAAAAATTGAGAGGCTTATCTGGTATCTTTAAGAAATAGGAGATTATTTGTGTATACACATATGTGTGATATTTTGCCAAAAACTTAGTCTAATCATATGTGAGTCTAAACTCTGCTACTTACATAAGTTTCACTATCTAGGCCTTTTCTAATACCCCCTGATAGAATCTGCAGTTCTTTTGCCTGTGTATTCAACTCACTGTGTGTGTGGGTATGCATTATATTCTTCTACCTTTGGTGTTGTTATGGGAAAAGTTTTTGTTAACTTTATCAATTTATTAATCATTGAAATTTTTCATAATTTCTATAGTTGTTAGGGGAAGAATAAAGGCATATACATAATGTATTGCTTTAGAGCCACAACCAACAGTACTTAGGGTCTTCTCTGCTTTATACTCATTGTTTGCTTCTTGCTGGGAATCGAACCTGGGCTTCCAGCAAAGCAACTTCAGTGGCATAGAGCACCCTTTGAGAAATCTCCCTAAGCCTTCTTTTATGAAAATGTTAAAGATTCATATATATATGTATATATATATACATATACATATATACACATACATTGATTGGAAGACAATAAAAAGAATCTTAGTTTAAATGATTGAGATTTGATTAGATATTCAAGCTTCATTTCCTCTCTTGTCCCTGATTGCTCAATGAACATGAAATTTCTGTATTATGGCTTTTTTTTTTTCACACTAAACTAAAACAGTCTGTTCTGCAGCACAGAGAATTAGATATAACCTTTAGTAAATGAAAATTGCTTTTCTTTTCTTATGATTCTTTAAAATTACTTTATTTAAACACCATGGTTTACATGGTTTTTCATAATACAACTTTTTTCTTCACAGTTACAAAGTTATTCATGATTGAATTTTAGTCATATAGTGTACAACATCTTGCACCAGTGCACATTTCCCACCATACTGTCTACAATTGCCCTCCCTCCCTCCCCTCTACCTCTTCCTCCTTTTTCCTCTTCTTCCTCTTCCTTCTTTCTCCTCTTCCTCCTTTCTCCTCTCTCCCTTTCTTTTCCCATTAGACACAGTGGTGTATGATATTGCTACTCAAGGGTATTGTGCATATCTGCGCCTGGGCTTTTGTTTTGGAGAAGCCTTTTGACTACCATTTCAATTTCCTCAATAGTGACAGGTCTGTTTAGGTATTCCTTATCATTTTGATTCAACCTTGGGAGGCTATATAAGAATTTATTCATTTCTTCCAATTTTCTTGGTTTTGTGACATAAAGATTCTGATTACCCTTTTAATTTATGTAATGTATGTAGTGACATCCCCTTTTCACTTCTGATTCTGTTTCTTAAGTGTATCTTTGTTTCTTATGAGTTTTGCTAATGGTTTATTCTTGTTTAGTTGTCAGAGAACCAGCTCTTGCTTTCATTCATCTTGTGGGTTGCCTTTTGGGTTTCCAGTTTATTAATTTCTGCCCTAATTTTTATTATTTCTTTCAGTCTGCCTATTTTTTGTTCATTGTTAGTCCTTTTCCAATTGTCCTAAAGCCATTAAGTTATTTGAGTAGACCCTTTATTCCTTACTGGTGAATGCTTGCAAAGCTATAAAATTTCTTCAGACTGCTTTTGCTGTGTTTCACAAATTCTGGTATTTGTGTCTTTCTCATTTCTTTCCAGGAAGCTTTTGATTTTTCTCTTTATTTTAGTCTCTGATCCACTGTTTATTCAGTAGTGAGCTGGATAATTTTCAGGTGTTAAAAGTTATTTATTATTTCTGTTACTAATTCACTTCTATTTCAGTGTATCATGATCTATGGAGATATTTGATATATTTTTTATCTTCTTTATTTTAGGAAGGTACATTTTATGGCACTGCATATGGTCAGTCGGTCTATCTTGGAGAATATTCTATGTGCATTGGAGAAGAATGTGTATTTAGTTCTCTGGAGAGAGACAATTGAATATAAATAAACATATAGATATAGATATATGGATATATCTACCAAGCCACTTTCTTTCCTTTCTTTCTTTAAAACCAGTATGTCCTTATTAAGTTTTAGTTTGACCTATCAAAAGATGACAGGGAGTTGTTGACGCCTCCTACTACTAGTGTGTTGCTATTGATGTCTTTCTTCAAGTCCTCTTAGTAATTGTTCTGGCCCCTCATTGGGTGTATATATGCTTAAAAGTGAGATTTCTTCCTGTGTACACATCTCTCAATTATTAAGAAATGACCATAACTGTCTTTTATCACCTTTTAAAGTCTGAAGTCAGTGTTATCTGATATTAGTATAGCCACCCCAGCCTGTTTAAGGGAGTTGTTTTCTTCAAAGATTTTCCTCCAACCTTTGACTTTGAGGCTATGTTTTTCTGAGTATTTAAATGAATTGCTTATAAGCAGAAAAATGCTTATAAATCAATAAATATAAAAATCAATAAAATAAAAAATGCTTATAAATAATAATATAAAATTAATTTTATGATCTATTTTACCACTTTGTGTCTTTTAACTGGTGCATTTAATCCATTGATAGAGAGATGATTGTCATGGGATTTTGTGCCATTTATGACAGAAGTTCAGTGTGTTTTTTGGGGTCTGTCTTGCCTTAAAGTAGATTCTCCAGTTCTTTTAATATTGATTTTGTGGCTGTTAAGTTCCTAAGATGTTGTTTATTTGTGAAAAAGTACATCCTTCTTTAAATCCTGATTGAAAGTCTGGTGGAGTGAGGTAGTCATGTGGAGCCATTCATTTCCTTGAGTTTCTTTACTAAATTCTACCAATGCCTTCAGGCCTAAAGGTTTATTATTGTTTGTTCACTTGTTTGTTTGTTTTGGTTTTTTGTTTTTGGTTTTTGTGTCACACCTGGTGACATTCAGGGATTATTCTTGGCTCTGTGCTCATAAATTTCTCCTGGCAGGCTCCGGGGACCATATGGGATGCTGGGGACCGAACCCGGGTCTGTCCTGGGTCAGCAGCATGCAAGGCAAATGCCCTACACTGTGCTATCACTCCAGTTCCTAATCTTTTCTTTATTTCTATTAAGGCTCTTTACCATCATTTGCTCTTACGTGGAGTCGTTATGTATCTCATCTTCTAGTTCACTGATTCTTTCCTTAGCAGCCTGTCAGTTTTGTTTTTTCCACCTACCATGTTTTTTTAGTCCTCTTATTTTTGCTTAAGTTTTCTTCTTTCTACCTTCATAGCCTCTTGAGTGTTAAAAGCTCTTTGTTTTGTTTATTCTACGGGATTTTTTTTTTTTTTTTGAGTTCTTGAGTACCCTATACATTTCCTCTCTAATGTCCTTGTGAGAGTTGCTATTTAGGTGTCTGGTACTAGTTGAGTCTTCCGAACTAAAGTCTTCACTCACTAAACATGGTGCTGTTCTACTTTGTTTCCCCATTGAGGTCTTTGGAATGTGCAGGTGTTTTCTATGTGTGGTGCTGTGGCTCATTTACTAGAAGAAATACATGGTTGCTGAGTGAAGTGCAACGACAGCTGTTCTTGCAACATTTTGGGTCTGTGTGTTTTGTTTGTTGGTAGTAGCCTAGGGGCTCCAGGTGGCTTCAACAGGGACACTGCTGTGGAGGGTCAGCAGCCTCTGGTGCCTCTAAAAACCTTGAGCTAAACAACCACACAAGATGAAAAAAAAAGGTTTAGAGCCCCCCAAAATTAGCCCAGAAATTATCCTTGTTTATCTATCCAGCAGCTTCTTGAAAAATCTGACATTCACTGTTTTTCTTCATTTGATCTGACAACAGAGGCCATTTTGGTCAAGTTGTCCATGTTATTATTTTTATTTCTTTTTGGGGGGGGGGTTGGGCCACACCCATCGGTGCTCAGGGGTTACTCCTGGCTATTTGCTCAGAAATAGCTCCTGGAAGGCACGGGGACCATACGGGATGCCGGGATTTGAACCAACCACCTTAGGTCTTGGATCAGCTGCTTGCAAGGCAAACGTCACTGTGCTATCTCTCCGGTCCCTATTTTTATTTCTTGATCTTGGTGAGCCTTTTTATGTCTTTATCATTGTCTGCTTATTCCTGCTGTGCTGAGGGTAAATCTTTGTGTTTAGCCCTCCTGGGAGCCTGAGGGATTAGGCTAGGTGTCCATCTTTTTATTCCCTTCCTGTCCTCACCTGTCAACTAAAGATTGTTTAGTGTGTAAGGTAGAATAAGGAGAGCTTTCACATAGTGGCATATGTAGTCATAAGGTGGTTAGATTGGAGGCTTCTGGGACATTACTAGAAGAGAGGGGAATCAGCTCTGACTCCCACGGGTCCCCAGAGATGGCCACGGTGAAGCAACCTTACCTGGGTAAGGTGTAGGTGTGAGCAGAGTCTCTGAGATGTGGAGTTGAGCTTGCTGATGGAGTATGGACTTCATCTCTTTTTCATCTTTTATCTTCCATAAAGTCATTAGGAATTTTTTTTAAATAAACTCAGTCATTTTATATAGAACTTTTATCTAAATATATGACTCTATTCTCAGGTCACTGATTTCCTATTAAAATACTATGAAAGCTGTGGACTGTCTCCCTGGACAAGTTGACATACATGTCAGCCTACACACACATGCACGCTCCTGCATACAAACCTGTCTATAATTTCACACAGTTTGCGGACTTTCACTGATGTGTATTTAAAGTTCCTAAATTAAGGACTATTAAGAAAGAAATATGATTTTCTAGGTTTTCTCTTTACCAGAAAGGTATTGAAAACATACGTTTAATTTTGTAAGAGAAATTTGTCACTTAAAGCTTAATTTTAAATATGCTAATTTATTATTTTATTTTCTAAAATATAGTAAATGAAATAAAATGGTCATTATTTATTTATTTATTTACTTTTATGGGTTTTGAGTCACATCTGTTGGTGATCAGGGCTTAGTCGTGGCTCTGCACTCTATGATCACTTGGCAGGCTTGAGGGACCCTATGGGATGGCAGGGATTGAACCAGGTCAGTCACAGGCAAAGCAAGATGGCTATATGGATATTATGTAAAAATAATGGATATATAATATTATATGAGTATATAATATTACATCATTCATATAGGAACACAAGTAACAAAGAACCAAAGTAACAATGGACAGCTAAAAAGAGTTTACTAAACTTTCTACATTTACATTAATGACTTCATTGAAGATAAAATAGTTTTAATTATGTATCTATATTCTATTATTCACAACTTATTTTGTAGTTCTATTTTAAGGAATAGCTTATATTTTATACATATTATCTTTATGCTTTTGAGAGCATTTCATGTTCTCTAGTATAAAACTTTAATGCTGTTCACATGGGTTTCTAGACCTCAAGGCACTACTTTGCAGCCAGAATCTATAAACCAAGAAGGAGTGAAGCCTGTCAGTATCATTTTAAATCATCCTGTGGTACTTGTATGCAGAGATGCATGGCATGGTCTGTCCTTCCCATGGGCCTTGGTATTAGTTGCCTGCTCTATTCTGAGATCCCAGGAAGTGAGGCTATTATCTGAACCATAGAGTTGCCACTCTGACACTGAAGAGTGGCTAAAAATGACTTCTGTAATTTATTTAAAGAAAATGCATCACATAGTTGACATAGTTGATGATAATGCATTTGTTTCTAATAAGTGAAAGCGAAGTTATTGGAACAAATAGGAAAGATATTTTATAAAAGGAAGTAGATAAAGCTAAAAAGAAAGGAAAGATAAAATGTACAGTAGTAAGAACATTTGTGAAAATTATTGTATCTCCAATGAAGTCATTAATATAATTGTAGAAGGTTTAGTAATCTCTTGTTAGCTGTCCATTCTGTTATATTGAGGTGTGTTTATAGGTGTGACAGCATCAAACAAATGAAGTTTTTGCAAATGAAGTTGTGCAAAAATTCAAAGCACTATTACAGTTACTATGACTTTTAAAGGCATGTATTCAGCTACCATGCCTACTGGAAGATGGAAGATACAGGAGCAGGTGCCTACACTCACTCCAAAAAGCCTAGTTATACTAGAATAGGTATACCTAGAATATTTAGGTATTCCTTTGAACTTGAATTTGGGTCAGATCAGCTTCCCCTGGAAGGAATCATAGTGTGTCAGTTATGAGGCAGTGCCATCTTAGAAATGGTGATTGTCGGTGATGAAAGCAGCAGGCAGAGCTTCACCAGGGTAGGAATTTGGCCCTCCTTCTCCTCCTGAGACAGCCAGCTTTGCGGTTTGTGGACTGGTGTAGCATGGTCATTTTTGATGCAGTTTACATCTCATTCGAGAAGATTGGATCTATGGAGTTGGCCCAGTTTGAATAGTCTTCTATATTTTAACTATGAGTTCCATGCAGCAGCCATATATGAAAAGGAAAATAACCATTACTCTGAGGCAGTTATTTTTAATCAATATAGCTAAGTTATTCTCTTCTTCAGCCAGGTTCTGTCCTGCTGTGGGATAAAATGCCATTAGTCATACTTCTATACTTTGAGTGAGTATGAGTTTGAATTTTAATTTGGTTTTGTTTGGGGGGCCACACCCAGCTCTGCTTAGGGGTTACTCTTGGATCTACACTGAGGAATCACTCCTGGTAGGCTTGAGGTACTATATGGGATGCCAGATATTGAACCTGGGTCAGCTTCATGCAAAGTAACCTTACCTGCTATGCTATCACTTCACCCAATGAGCTTGAGTTTTCAAAACCCCTTTATATCTATATAAGGAAATAAAAGATTCTGCATTGTGCTTTTTGGTCCCTTAGGTATATTTTAGGAGCTTTTATTGCTAGGTCAAATGGGAGGTCAATTCTAGTTTTTGAAAAATGTCCATGTTTTCCTAGAAGGCTGGAGTAATCGACATTCCCACCAACAGTGAATGACTCTCTTTCTCTCTGCATCTATGTCAGCAGTGATGTCCTTTTTCTTTGTGATGTGTACCAGTCTCTGTGGTGTAATATGATATTTCTCTGTTGTTTTGAATTGCATCTTTCTGATGATTAATGATGTGGAGCAATTTTCATGTGCCTTTTGGCCATCATTTCTTTGAGGAAATTTTTGTTCAATTCTTCTTCATATTTTTGGATGGGGTTACATGATTTTTTTCTTATTAAGTTCTACCAGTACTTCATATATCTTAGATATTAACCGCTTATCACATGAGTATTGGGTGAATAGTTTCACCCATTACAGTCTTTGTATCCTACTCACTGTTTCCTTTGAAGTATAGAAGCTTCTCAGTTTAATGTACTACTCCCATTTGCTTTCCACTTGCTTGGTCAGTGGTGTTTCATCCTTGGAGAATATTATTTTGAGTGAAATGACTCAGAGGGAGAACGCTGACATAAAAGGATTGTACTCATTTGTGGGATATTTAAAAAAATGGTATGATAATAATATACAGAGACAGTAGAGACAGACAAGAAGTACCAGTGTACCAGTCTTTGGTAGGAAGTTTGACACAAAAGAGTGAGGAGTACAGTTAGGGTATAGAAGAGACCACTGTTACAGTGATATTTGGAAATGATAACTTTGGACAGGAATTGAAAGGAGGTAAAGAGGTACATACATAATACTCCTTTAGTAACATTATTGCAAACTACAGTATCTAAAAGGAAAAAAACAAGGGGTGAGAAAGGAGGCAGGCCTTTGGCAGTGGGGAGGGGCAAGAGGAAAACTGAGAATATTGTTGAGTGAAAATGGTGCACTGGTGAAGGGATGGGTGTTCAATATTGTATGACTGAAATTCAACCATGAACAGCTTTGTAACTATATCTCATGGTGATTCTTAAAACATTTATTTAAAATAAAAAGAATTAGGGAGAAGAGTAAGCAGGCACTTGTAAAGAAGTCATACAAATGGTTGACAGGTGTTCTAAAAAGTATGCATCATCACTGATTATCAAGAGATTTGCATGTCAAAGCAGATCTAAGATATTTGTCACCTCAAACCAGTGAGAAGGGCCTATTTCAAAAAGGACAGAAACAATCAGTGTGCTGTTGATCTGGGGTGGTGGTAGGGGAATTCCCCATTCAATTCACTGAATTGTAAACTGGTTCTGCCTCAAGGAAATACAATATGGCAACTTCTTAAAAAATTTAAGGCAGAGCTATTGTATGATCTAGTGATTCTATATATCTATCTCAAGAGCGTAAACAGACTAGCTTAAAAAGATATATGTGTACTTATGTTTATTACAACTCTATTTCCAAGATCTGCAAACAGCCCAAGAGTGCAATAATGGATGACTGAATATAGAAATTACAGTAAATTTATATAATGGGATAATACTAGGCTATAAGAAAGGAAGAAATCTTATATTTTGCTATAACTTGGTGTGAATTACAGGTCATCATATTAAGTGAAATTAAGGTGACAAAAATACCAGATGATCCCACCCATATGTGGGAAAAATAGGCAATGACCAATAAAAGCAAAGCATTAGGTCTGTCAGCAGAATTGTGTTTACCAAGTGGGAAGAGGTGTAAGGGATATAAGAAGAGATGTGGAGGATGAAAAAGGACCATGACACAGTACTGGTGAGATATTGGCACTCTGAGGATGGGTATGGTCCAGTAGAATTATGTGCCCAAGATATAAATATCATTATTATAAACCATATTACCTCAACTAAAAGATAATGGAGGTGAGAACTTAAAGGAATGGAATTATATATAGATATTTGTGACAGTCATTGAAAAAAATAGGCTGATTTTTATAGTACTATAACTGGAGACATTTTCACTGTCTTATGTAACAGTATTGAAATAGGACTTCATTCAGAAAATGAAAATGCTTAAAAAAATCAGACCTATAGGAAACAGGAACCAGAGCTATTGTTCAAAAGATTGAAATATATGCCTGGCATTCACAAGGCCTGGAATTCAATCCCAAGTACAACATCCTACAACCTACCAAACATTGCCTAGGAGTAGCCCATGTGACCCTTAATAGCACCAAGCTGGCCTTGGTGGCCCCACAACACTGTTGGCCCAAGTAACACAACATCACTGAACCCTAGCAGTAAGTCATTAGATTTGTGCTGCCAGGCAAGTATATCATCCAAACATTGCTGAAGAGGTCTATCCAAAATACCTACAAACCTCATGCATACTAACAAACTTACTATTTAGTTTAAGTAGCTATTACATTACTGGTAGTTTAATGTTTTGTACACTTGCTTCTGGGTATGCTTGGCTCTCAGCTGAGACCATGTTGTATTTTAATCTTTAAAAGCATATAATGTTTGCAAATTTACAACAATCGCAAATTTGAGTTCCTAAAATAGCCTAATAGTGGTTCTCTTTTCAGTTCCAACTAATGTGTGTTATTAGCCAAACTGAGTAACACTTAAAACTTATACATGCAGCAGTTTTAATATTTTTGTTTCTGTTTCTAGATAACTTATTTATAAGTCCCAGGCATGAAAGGACTGTTATTGTTAACTTTATTTTGAAGAATTCCTAAACATTTATTGGAGATTTTTCCTCCTAAAGTTTCTGCCATGACATTCATCTAAGTATTTAAAACTTCTAATTATATACATATTCACTGCCTTAAAACTATATTTTCAGATCTGCTAACTCTTGAGTTAGGATATATCTGAAGCAATATAAGTTAGTTCTATTTTCTTATTTAATTTGCAATTAAAAATTATTATTAACATTAACAGCTAGATTTGAAATGCAGATTTTGTAGATACATTATTTTTTGAACATATCAAATATAGTTCTCAATTATTTCCCAATAAAATGTTCACATTCCAATCATTACTGACCTAGAAAAATATTGTAATTATTTTAGAATGTTTTAATTTAAAAAATAAACAATTAGATTATTATATTAAGATAAGTTTTGCACTCTTTGTCCCAGGGTATAGTGAGAAGGAAAGAAATTGAGTGAGGAGGAGAAAGTTAGATGTGAAATAATGGGGGACAGGCGCTAAGGGAATCAGGTTCATTGGTGGTGTGAAAGAAGAATAAGCAATAAGAATAAGTGAAATCATGAGACTCAAGCTTTAATAAAGGTGCTTGTTATTGTGGTAGGCTTGGGCATGGGGGTGGTGTTATGGAATCGACTCTGGGAACATTGCTGGATGGAGGTTGACACTGGTGGTGGGATTGGTGCTGAAACATTGTATATCTAAAACTTAGCTATGGATGATATTATAAATCAGAGTACTTTAAATAAAAAATTTTAATTAAAAAAAGAAGTTCTGATTCAGAGCAAAAAATAAACCAGATAATTTGTTTTTATAATTTTGAAACTTTCAAAGTAAATTATATACCTGCTTAGATATTTGTGATATAATTGAAAGGAAATATTCCTTATCTCATGCCTTTTCTTACCAATATTTTACTTCCCAAAAAATGTACTTCTCATGTTTAAACTTAAAGGCACTTTAAATAAAGCTTGTATTTAAATTGAATGGCTATAGTCAAATTTCTGATAAAGATATAATTGCTGATAGCAATTATTATACATTAATAAATTTTACATATAGTCAAAACATATTGTTCTACAAAAGAAGAAAACATTTCCCAATAATCAGTTAAAAGGAATATTTGTACTTGTCCTCTTTTCTAATAATTTTTTTATGATTTTTATTGTGATGAATGTGAATTACAAATCTTTCACATTCTTTTTAAAGTACATAGTGACACTGAATGAGGGCCATTCCCACCACCAGTGTCCTCCCTCTACCCCTGTACCCATGTTCTAGCATGCATCCTAGACCTCCCTCTTTTGTTCCCTGGACTGCTAGTGTAACAGGTCCCTTTTGTATATAGCTGAAGTGTCACGTTCTCTAGGAGATTGGTTAAGGTTTGATTCCCACTGAGCTCCCAGACAGGAAAGGTTAGTTCCCATTCCCCTGTCCAATTAGGTGAGAGGGAACAGTTCCAGTGTAGAGATCCGCAGAAAATAATTCACATAGTGAAAAGGTACAAGAATGGGTTCAGGAAATCCAGTGTTCAAGCAAGGAATTCAAACCACAAAAGCTTTCTGCTCCTAAGATGGAGTTCATCTCAGTGGAAGAAGACTGAAGAATGAGCCCCTGCTTTCCTCAGACCCTTGTTTTTATTGACAAGAATCAGGTACCACCCTAGGGTGGGAGCAGAACACCAAGTAAGGAATGATCCAACATACTATCACCAGGTCACAACCTAGGGTGGGGTACAATTATTGGTTAGGGTAGGATCAGTAACCCAACATGTAGCTTGTTGTAGATTGGGAGTCTTGATTCTGTTGTTGATTTTGGGTTTGGTGTTTAGGTCTGATCATTTGTTATTTCCACTCAAATTTCAAGTGACTGTTTGCTCCTGATTTAATCCACTCCCCCCCCTCAATTTATGAGGCAGAACAAGATGATTCAAGTTCTGTTGGACAAAAAATACAACAGCAACAAGAAAAAAAACAATAATAAAAAAAGAAAGGGAAAGAAAAAAAACAGGGTTAGGGCTAGTATGGCAAGGTGTATGGTGTGTGTGTGTGTGTGTGTGTGTGTACAGTAAGTATTGGGGATGTTAGAAAGGGAATTCCCTTGGCCTAAGAGATTCAGGGTTTCTCCACTCCTGAAGCACACTGTCGTGGCTACAGGCTACAGGCTTGCTCATTATCAAATCCCAAGATCTTTTTATGATGCCAGGAGATTCAGGGTTTCTCCACTCCTGAAGCACACTGTCGTGGCTACAGGCTACAGGCTTGCTCATTATCAAACCCCAAGATCTTTTTATGATGCCAGGAAATATTTCTGCTCAGTTGTGGCTAACTAAATCAGTCCTCTGAAGATCTTGGTATTTGCACAGATCCTAGGACGAAGTCTAGGATAGAGTCTTTCTTTATGTCACTCACTCTTTCTCTCAAAACTGTAGGCCTTTTCTCTTGCATTTTTTTGAACCTTAGTTCAGTTTATTTTTAATACTCAGGAAATTGTTTCACAAGTCATCATTTATCATTGTGTAGTTCCTGATATTA
The DNA here is from genome assembly GCF_024139225.1 of Suncus etruscus. Classification (NCBI taxonomy): domain Eukaryota; kingdom Metazoa; phylum Chordata; class Mammalia; order Eulipotyphla; family Soricidae; genus Suncus; species Suncus etruscus. The sequence continues at coordinate 50,127,194 of NC_064851.1, forward strand.
AAGTATCCTTTAAAACGTAGGGGGACCATTTCCTGTGATGTTTGGCTTTGTGGTGCAGGCCTGAGTGTTTATTGTTGGGTAGGTGGTCTGGTGATCAGGGCCAACCACAGTCCTACCCTGCAGTGCTTAGAGATCAAACCAGGTCTTTTATATACCATGCAGATGCTCTACAACTTGAATTATCTTCTTTGCTCTTATTTGGGGTGAGGTTGTGGAGTAAGGAGCTGTTGCAAGTCAGCCCCTGAAGAGGTTGACTGATGGAGGGATGGAAGATGAGGTCTTTCCCCTCCAGCACAGAGCACGCATCTGCCACCCTGTTCAGCCGGTGGTTCTGAGGTGAAGCGGCGGGTAAACAGCTCGCAGACAGTCAGGCTTGTGGAAATATTAGCTTTATTCGGTGGACAAGACTGAAGTCCAAAGCCTCAGCATCAGTTCCACCCAAAAGTCCCTCGCCTTCCACAGACCCTTGTTGTTTTTTTTTTTTTTTGTTTTTTTGTTTGTTTGTTTTTTGATGTTCAGGGGTTACTCCTGGCTATGCGCTCAGAAATCACCTCTGGCTTGGGGGGGGGGGCATATGGGACGCTGGGGGATCGAACCACAGTCTGTCCTACCCTAGCTCTTGCAAGGCAGTCACCTTACCTCTAGCGCCACCTTCCTGGCCCAGAATCAGGTACCACCCAATGGTGGAAGCAGAATCAGGTACCACCCTAGGGTGGGGGCAGAATGTCAGGTCACACCCTAGGGTAGGGCACAATCACTGATCAGGGTAGGGTCAGTAACATAATAATCCCATAAAATGTTTACATACACAACAAGGAACCACATCTGGCACTGCCTAGGATTTATTCTTGGCTCTGCTCAGAGATCACTCCTGGAGGTGGAGATTGAACCAGAGTCAATTATGTTCAGGCAGGTACTTTATATACCTCTGTAGCTCCCTATTAAAGTAATTTTATTTAAACTTTTTGCTAAAATTCAACACTGGTAGAATCTAATATTAATGGTAAATACATTGTTCTTTAAAAAAAAAAATACTATCTAGAATTGGGGCTGGAGAGATACGAAAGTTGTCTTGCAAGTGTCTGGCCCAGCACTGAATATGGTGCCTCAAACACTGCATAGATGACCCTTGAGCACAAAGCCAGTGTGTCACCTGTGTTTCATCCTGTGTGTCACCAAGTGTGGTCCCAACAGCTTCCCCCATTAGATCACTTCAGAAATTATATGAATAGACTATAAAATGGCACCCAAACTGTTTTTTAAAATTTCTTCTCAATAGATTGCAATAATTAATATCCAACTCAGCTTTCTAAATCTTGAGTTAATAAAAGCAGAAAATCAATTCAAACAAGTATTTTCAAAAATATGTGGGTTTGATCAATGAAGGCTGAGACTTGGCAAATGAAATACTATAAAAGAATGCTTATTTTTAATGTATTCCTAATTTATAAAATCGTTAATTTATTAGCCAATATCACCTTTGAAATATCTTTTTATCTTGTTTTTTATGGGGTGACTTTTAATGTAACAAAAGAAAACAGAATAATTGGTTTCAAACAATATTTTAGCTGGTATTCATTGGGCTTTATGTAGTAACATTAATTCTCAAACTCCCTATGAAGTATGTGTCTTTAGTGTTTATAGTTGTTCAGGTCCTCATATCTAGAAGATATAGTAAACTAACCCAATAGACAAGGACATGTAGAATAATTACATTTATTTACTTAAGGGTTTGAGGGCCACGTCTGAGGATGCTCAAGGTTATTCTGACTCCTTGCTCAGGAATAACCCTGGTAGTGCTTGGGGTGGTGGCAGGGATTAAAACAAGTCTATGGTTTTAAGGCAAACAAACAATGGCTGTAAAGTAAACTCTCCTGCCCTACAATTGCATTTACTGCCCACAGTGGGATATTACTTTAGTCTGTACTGTTTTTGAAGTTTAGTTACTATTTATGTTGAAGTATCATTTTATACAGTATATTATTGTAGTTCTTAAAGCACTTCTGACTTTTGCTTGCAATAGATAAAAACTATCTCTGTAATTGAGATACTACTAGCAAGATTCTGAACTTAATGACTTACTCAAAGGAATGTGTTTTTAACATGGATCCAAGATAGTTACTGTGGTTTGTTTACATAAAAAGAAATGAGAATATAAAAGAGTTCTTCAGATTTATAATCACTCCTCTGTGACTTAGTCATTATTGAGTACATATGCTCATTAGTTGTTAATAACAAGAGCTGAGACTTCTTATATTGGGAACATTTGTGAATCTCAGTTATTAAAAGGCTTCTTAATTATAGGATCATTTGATACAATTATAGACTATTTTCCTTTCTGTTCCTAAAGAAATTTAATGTCATATACTTATCTTTAGACAACTTTATATTTTTAGAAGAGCTAACCGTACTTCTTTTTTTATTTTTTTATTAAATATTTTTGTGTGTTTGTTTTGGGGCCACAACAAGCCCAGTGCTCAGGGTTTACTCCCAGCTCTGTGCTCAGTAATTCCTCAGGAGCCATATGGGATACCAAGGATCAAACCCAGGTCAGCCATGTGCAAGGCAAACACTTTGTACTATTACTCCTACCACAGTATTAAATTTTTTTTTATCTCTAATAATTCTTAGGACCTAAGAAATTTAAGTGAATGTGTTAGTTATTTGAAAGTCTGTATTTATTTAATTCCATGTTAGTAAGAAAAAGCCAGCTGGTAGAAAAATCAGCATTGGAGCCAGAAAGAGATAGCACAGCGGTAGTGTGGTCCTTGCATGTGGCAGACCCAGAGGACCTGGTTCGATTCCCGGCATCCCAGATGGTCCCCCAGCCTGCCAGGGGCGATTTCTGAGTGCAGAGCCAGGAGTAACCTTCAGGTGTGACCAAAAAACCAATCAATCAATCAATCAATCAATAAAGTTTAAAAAAACATCAGGATATAGATTAATCATCTGTGTATTTGAGTGTGTTGATTAACTCTGAAAGTAAAGGTTAATATCTCATTACAAGAATTTGGTTTTTCAAACAGATGTGGTAGGTTTTTCCAGACTGAAAGTTCAGTATACTCTGTGACCTTAACTGGAATTAAATTTATTATTTTTCAAAAATATATCTTATAGGCATTTTGATGACTCGGGGTTGAATTTAGCTACCAAAAAACTATCTATATCCTGATATATATATCATAATTGGTAAAAGTTTATAAAAATATTTATGTAAAATATATAAAATTATAAATATTCTGATATAAATCAGAATTGCAAGGAGATGGAACCGTTGTTTTTTAAGTTTCAAGATGAGTATGTTGCTTGCATAGCATAGGGGTAATTGGATGATGGTAGAAGGCAGTGACTTATAAGAATAATCAAGGAGATATTCTTGGGGTATTATAGGTTAAGGAAAAAGCATGAATGAAAAGCTAACAGGCACATGATAAAGGTTAGACAATGTCACAAGAGAGATTGTATTAAGCTACTACTAGTGATGAGCTATTCACTATTGTTTCCTTAAAAAGTCATCTCTTGGTCTTTGCCTCTTTTGGTCTTTGACCAGCATGGAGGTCAAAGGGAGATGGCTAAAAGGAGTTAAGCCTCAGGGCTAGCGAAGAATGGCTGTGCTTGAAAGGTTATGATATAGGCCACACACATGTGGTGGATAGGGCTTGAATAAAGCTGATGCTTCCTGATGCCTGCCTTTAAAAAGCACTAAAATTGCCGTAAACTGCCCAGACTTCGAACTTCTTGAAGAAACTGATCCAGCATTGACAAATTGCAGGAATCTTAAAGTGGATTGACAATTCCATAACCTGTTTCACAGCAAATTTTGGGGGAAATACTCTATAATGCTACCAGTAAGGCAAAAGCCGGCTCCCTGTGTGTGACACCAGGCGGGGAAAATCCGCGAAAGTACACCGGCCCAGTGGGGCCCAACTGTGAAAAACTGTGAGTGTGACCTGTCTATGTCTGTCTACTGTCCTCTTGCATGAAACTCTTGTGAGTGGGGCAAAAAGAGGCTCCAGCGGATCTTTCTAAGGAAAGAACACCATTGCAACAAGAAGGAAAAATCACACTAAGAACGGCGCTATATCACAGAAGCAAACACTTCTCTCCGGACTGTCTTCTCTGTTGCATGCTCGGGCCTAAGATTTGACCCAGTGTGAGGCTTCATCCACGGAGGACTCCCCTCCCTTAGAGGCAAGTCAGCCCATCCAGAAAGGGAGGAGCCAGAGGAGTGTGCTGCCTGCATCATATAGACAATGAATACCACCACAACACGTAGAAAAACCCACAATACAAGTGTGACAATGGGGAAACAACGCAGGCCAGCATCAGACATAGAGAATGAAGATGACAATTCTGAGGACCAGATAATGACCAACCAACTAATCAACCTCTCAGATAAGGACTTTAGACTAGCAATATGGAAGATGCTCAACGGACTCCAAGAAACCATGGATCGAGTTGAACAGAACACTAATAAGAACCAAGAAAATATGAAGACAGAAATCACAAAACTCCAAACTGAAATAACATGTCAACTAACAGGACTGAAAAAGTCAGTAAATGAAGTGAATGACAAAATGGATAAGCTCTGGGACAGGGTATCATAAGCTGAGAATAGACTTGGTGCTGTGGAATATGAGATACATAACAATTCCATACAGCAGGAGAGATTGGACAAAAAACTTAAAGCAAATGAGCAGACAATGGAAAAATTAGTCAAAGAATGGGAACAGATGAAAATAGAAGTCTATGATAAGATCAACAGAAACAACTTAAGAATCATTGGAGTCCCAGAGACCCAGGAAGAAAATTTCCAGGAAGAATCAACGGTCAAGAACATCATTAAAGAGAAACTTCCAGAGCTAAAGAATATATGTGATCAAATCCTGCATGCCCGAAGAGTACCAATCAAAAGAGACCCCAGAAAAACCACCCCAAGACACATCCTAGTCACAATGACAAATCCCACAGATAGAGACAGAATTCTGAAAACAGCAAAATCAAAAGGGGAAATCACGTTCAAGCAAGCTTCCCTGAGATTTACAGCAGACCTGTCACCAGAAACACTCAATGCCAGAAAGCAGTGGTGGGATATTGTGACAAGACTGAATGAAATGAATGCTTCACCCAGAATACTATACCCAGCAAAACTCACTTTCCGGTTTGACGGAAGAATACATGGTTTCACAGACAAAAAACAGCTCAGAAACTTCACAGACACAAAACCAGTCTTAAGAGAAAAACTGAAAGACCTAATCTAAGACAAGACTACCCAAAAGACACACCAAATTTTGAAATAAAGATGGCGTTAAATCCCAGGACAATTCTTTCTCTCAACGTCAATGAACTAAATGCACCAGTTAAGAGACACAGAGTGGCTAAATGGATCAAAAAACTCAATCCAACCTTCTGCTGCCTACAAGAAACGCACCTGAATAGTCAGAACAAATATAGACTCAAAATAAAAGGCTGGAGAAAAATTATCCAAGCAAACAACACCCATAAAAAAGCTAAAGTGGCCATACTAATATCAGATAATGCAAACTTTATACTCAGGAAGGTTGTAAGGGACAAAGATGGACATTTTATATTAATCAAGGGGTACGTAGAGCAGGAAGAATTCACTCTCCTAAACATATATGCACCGAATGAGGGGCCAGCAAAATATTTAATACAACTGTTGACAAATCTGAAAAATAATATCAACAACAACACAATAATTGTGGGGGACCTTAACACGGCTTTGTCAACACTGGATAGGTCAACCAGACTGAAACCCAACAAGAGTAAAGTAGGCCTGAGGAGAGAAATGGAAGAAAGAGGCCTAGTGGATATATATAGGACACTCCATCCCCAGAAACCTGGATACACATTCTTCTCCAATGTACATGGGACATTCTCCAGGATAGACTACATGCTGGCACATAAAACATACCTCCATAAGATCAAGAGGATAGAAATTTTGCAGACTACCTTCGCTGACCACAAGGCTCTGAAATTATTTGTGAACTCCAAAGGGACTCAGAAGAAACACTTTAACACCTGGAAGTTAAACAGCCTCATGCTTAATAACCAGTGGGTCCGAGATGAAATCAAGGAGGAAATCAAAAGGTTCCTGGAAACAAATGACAATAAAGACACAAACTATCAGAACTTATGGGACACAGCAAAAGCAGTACTGAGAGGAAAATTTATAGCTTTGCAAGCACACATCAGGAAGGAAGAAGGAGCTTACCTGAGTAGCTTAATGACACAGCTAATAGAACTAGAAAATGCTCAACAAAAGGACCCAAGAACAGGAAGACAGAAGGAAATAACAAAGCTGTGAGCAGAAATCAATGAAGTGGAAACCCAAAAAACAATCAGAAAGATCAACGAAAGCAGAAGTTGGTTCTTTGAAAAAATAAACAAGATTGATAGACCACTGGCAAACCTAACAAAGAAAGAGAGAGAGAGAATCTTGATAACTCGTATTAGGAATGAAAAAGGAGAGATCACTACTGATATGACAGAGATTCAAAGGGTAATCAGAAACTACTTTGAAAAACTCTACGGCACTAAAAATGAGAACCTGGAAGAAATGGATAAATTCTTGGACTCTTATAATCTTCCACGGTTGAAGGAAGAGGATGTAGCATATCTAAACACCCCCATCACCATTGATGAAATTAAAACAGTAATCAAATGTCTGCCGAAAAACAAAAGCCCAGGTCCAGATGGATTCACTAATGAATTCTATCAAACTTTCCAAGAGGAACTACTGCCAATCTTGGCAAGACTCTTTCATGAAATTGAACAAGCAGAAACACTTCCAAATAGCTTTTATGAAGCCAACATCACCTTGATACCTAAACCAGACAGAGATGCTACAAAAAAAGAAAATTACAGACCAATATCGCTGATGAATGCAGATGCAAAGATCCTCAACAAAATCCTGGCAAATAGGATTCAATGCCTCGTTAAGAAGATCATCCACTACGATCCAGTAGGTTTCATCCCAGGAATGCAAGGCTGGTTTAACATCCGTAAATCTATCAACATAATACACAACATCAATAACAAGAAAAATAAAAACCACATGATCATATCAATAGATGCAGAGAAAGCATTTGATAAGGTCCAACACCCATTCTTGATCAAAACTCTCAGCAAGATGGGAATGGAGGGAACCTTTCTCAATATAGTGAAGGCCATATACCACAAGCCAGTGGCAAATATTATCCTCAAAAAAAAAAAAAGTCATCTCTTATCCATAACAAATAAAATATTAACTCTGATGTGATTATTTTTAATATTTTTACTGACATGATTGATTTCTTAACTCATCATATTATGAAAAAATATAATTTCAGGAAACAAAATAATGATGACTTCTTTAATTTTTTTAATTAAAGCACCATGATTTACTAGGTTATTCAGAGTCTTAGACATGCAATGGATCAAGCACCAATCTTTCCACTAGTGTTAGCTTCCCTTCACCAATGTTCCCAAGTTCCATTCCATACCCCCTCATCCCACCCCTCAAATGCCCCAGCCTACAATCTTGACAGGCATCTTTTTTAATTTTTTATTTACTTTATTAAAAGAGCATGTATCATATATTTGACATGGTTGATTGTAATACATTTGTTTCTAGATAAGTGAGCAAAATCATTATAAAAAATGAAGAATGAGGAGAGGAGAACAAAAAGAAGTGAAGCAAATTTGTGAAAATTATTGTATCTACAAAATGGTGGGGTGGGGAGCGAGGATACCCTCACTTACTCCAAAAAAAAAGTTCTGGTGATATCAGCCCAAATACGAGCCTACCTGGATTTTGGTCTAATTGGTATCTCTGCAGAGAGTCATAGAGGAGTAGTGGCAGTTATAAGCAGCAGGTATGTCTTCAGCATAGGTGGGGGGATGGCTTAGCCCACCCTCTTCTAATATTACCAGCTTTCTGCTATATGACCAGTGTATCCATGATTTTTCACAGCTTGGTTTAATACCTCTTTTGAGACAGAGTTAGTCTTTGGAGCTGGCCCAGTACAAGCATGGTAGCAGCATTTGACAGGCACCTTTTCAAGTTCACTTGTTGAAGTTAGGGTCTCATGATTTCAGCATTGTTAACCTGTGGTTTGGGTATTTAGATCATTCCTAACATCACTGATATCTCTTGACTCCTAACCTTCATTATTTCTCGCCTGTCTTTCTCTCCATTCCTTCCATTTTATTTTTTTTACTTCTGAGTTCTCATTTTCTGTGGTGGTGTGCCAACTGATCTGTACTAGATCTCATTTCTACAAGACTTGTCCTTGCCTTCTGCCAGTGCTCTTAGTCTGGATAGTTAACATCTCTTCTGGATACTTTTCTCTCATAATCACTCCATTCCTTAGAAGTCTGTATATTAGTCATTTAGCCACTCTCTAGCATAAATTTTGTCTTCTATTTATGACATTCAAAACGTTTGGAAACTTCTGTGAATTTCACTCATTGCCCACCCTCCCCCCAAATGATCACCTGTGCTCACTATAGCAAAAGTAAGTCCTCTCATCAAGTTTTTCTATTTTATAATACCTTGCTTTTCCCTAATTTCCACTGTTCTCTAATGTTCGTATACATGCATGCTGTTCTCTTGTTCATTTTATTGTCTCAGAACTTACCCGCTAGTCAAAAACAAACATCAGGAATATATGTATAAGGCATTTTGTGTACAAGGAGCCTAATATAAAAACAATTTGTCCCAAAGTTGTTGATAGTATTACCTGTGATGTGAAATTAATCTGTTTAAATTAATAACTGAACGCATTAGAATCTGATGTGATAAAAGCTGTGGGCCCAAGTAATTGAAGTTAATTTTTAGAAGAAATTATGTCCTTGGCTAGGAAGAGAGGTTAAATGTACAGTGTAAACACTCTGCGTGTGGGAGGACCAGATTGCTCCATCTGTATGAATATACCCTGAACACCAGAAACAAACTAAAAAATGAAACTGTATGTCCCACCAATTAGAGGAAAGTATTGTATATGTATTTTTTTTTCTTCTCTTTTCTTTTTTTTGTTTTACAACCCAGAGGCCAAGAAGGGTAACTAATATTTTAGAAAAATAAAAAATGCATTGTGAGGGTTTATAGGGATTTTCCTGGAATGTAAGAGGAAAGGTTTATGTTTGAAAGATAGGAGGCATTGTTATAGAAGTAAATTGTTATTAGAGAATTGAAACAAAACAAAACAGTACTCATACCACTTCAAGAATTTTTAAGTTGAAACCTAGTGTAGCGGTAGGATATTTGCCTTGTATTCTCCTAACCTTGATTTGAATCTCAGCCCCAAGTGCTCCTGTAGTGATCCTTGAACACAGAACCAGGAGTAAGCCCTAAGCACCGCGAGGTAAAACCCAAACATTAAAAGAAAAAACAATTTTAAAGAAGAATTTCTGTGTTGTGGCCAGGGAGGAAGCTAGTATATCTTTATAGAAAATTTAAAAAATTTAGAATAGATCTAATCTCAGCATAAAAAAATAGAAAATTTTCTTTGTAGGTAACACATATCATTTCTGGTGGTTTTATTCGGAAAGAATATAATAATAGTAATGATCACAGACTTGACAGTAACACTAGGATCCAAAAGTCGTAACTGTCAGGAGTAAAATATTTTTTGTATCTTCTTTATATTATTTGAAGTGTTAGTCTCTCTGAGAAACAAAGAAGTGGAACTAATATAAAAATTGTTGAAATTAATGTCTATATCTTGTTTCTGACATTCTGTTGCTGTTCAAGAATGAAGTATTATTTATGACAAGAAATGAATGCACTAAGGCAGGGTGGGGCCACACCCGGCGGTGCTTGGGTTATTCCTGGCTCTGGGCTCAGAAATTGCTCCTGGCAGGCTCAGGGGACCATATGGGATGTGGGGGATCGAACCCAGGTTCAGGTCCTTCACGGTTTGGCTGCATGCAAGGTAAACGCCTTACTGTACTATCGCTCTGGTTCCAAAGGAACCTTTTTAAATATTGACTAGTTATATATTTGAATCTGGTAGTTCACGGCACAGAAAATTCTGCCATTCTACAGTTATTTCTGTTGTTTTCATTTGTTTATTTCTTTTGGAGTTAAGAACGAAACTAAGCCTGTTTATTTTGGAAACAAACAGCATATTGTTTGGTTCAAGTTTGTTTAATGTAGTTTTTATCATCTATGACAATGATTATTGGAAATTATTATACGTTATTTTACCTTCTTTCAGTACCTAGTTCTTATCAGGAGTTATAATTTCCATATAACATAACAATTATCATTGTTATAGGCCTATTTGTGTTTTATAATACTGGTTTTTATATAAATATTGTTTATTTAAGGTAGCTTATTACATTTTTATTTAAATATTCCATATTTATTTATCATGATTTACAGTATTCTAAAATAGAAGATCAAGCATACAGTGTTCCAAGGATCACAACCCACTACCAGAGTGTTTGTCCATGCCTTTTCACTAATGTCTTAAAGTTCCTTCCAACACCTCCAAACTATATAGTTGTCAACAAGACTACTTCTATAGGCTGATTTTCAGGGTCTATTATACATTGGTCATTTTCATTTTTTATTCCCTTGCAATTTCTTTTTATCCTACATGTAAGAGATGATTTTGTATTTGTCACTTTCCCACTGACTAAACTCACTCAATATGAGGCCCTTTAATTCTCTCCACATAGCTGCAAACAGTAGTACAGCAGGTTAGGGCATTGGCTTTTTATGCCCTAACATCCTTTATGATTTCCTGAGCACCACCAGGAATTATTTCTGAGTGCAGAACCAGGAGTAACAATTGGGCATCATTGGGTGTGGCCCAAAAAACAAAAAGAGTAAGAAAAAAAAAAGATTTATTACAGATTTAGCTATAGATGTCACTTCCTAGAATGTGAAAACATGTCCCCCTATTCTTCATCACTATACCATATGTTACTTCATCAAGTATCTGTTTTAATATTTTGCTGTTGTAAAGCGGCATCTTTATTACTATGTCAAACAAAATAGCATATTTCATTTTTGTGGATAGAAATAAGCTCAGCCAACTTTACCTATTTTAACAAATACAAGCTTTCAAAATATGGAAAGAAAAGTTATTGTGTAGCAAATAATGTGGCTTTTGAAAAATATGGATTTTAAAACATCTGTAAAGATGGGAAAATGCATTTATTTAACTGGAGACAAACTACTATAAATATTTCAGTATTTGCAGCCTATAGTATCTAGCCTTTTATTTCTGGGATCTTTGTTTTTGTGCTTTAATAAAGTGAATACATAATTAAAGCAAACTTTTTAAAAATGAAAATTTAAAACTTATTCTTGCTAACAAATATTTCCATCACAATCAGGTGGAACATAGAACTTATAGCAGTCTGTTTCATAGATTATATCATCTGAAAATAAAAGTAGATAAATTTTTTTAGTTAAGGGTAGTCCTCAACTTCTCTGGTGATAAGCCATTGCATTCACTTTTAAGCTCTTTAATATTAAGCTTTCATAGGATGATGCATGAGTTAATTTCCCAGCTTTTGACAAAATTGAGTCCTAAAATCATCCACATACATATGACAGTCACATCTATAGCGTAATAGAGCCTAGTTAACCTGCTATAAATACAACAGATTTCCTGTGAGAAAATTGCTCACTCTCTGTAACCAAAAGAGAAATTTGGCAGATTAGAGAAAATGTATTTTATTCAAAAGAATATCAGATTTTTAGCTTGTTTTGGCTCTTATGCTTTTTTGCTTAGATTTAATTGAGAAATGTGGCCGGCTGGTGTGTGAGACATGTTTATGTCCTTTATGGTGTGTGGGATTATGTTTCTTAATTAGTTTTTAGAAATCATTATGGAAATTTTTTCATGAGCCTATTAAAATGCATGTGGATGATTGGCTATCAATTCAAAAGCAAACTAATCTCTGAACCTTAGGATGGAATTTAGAACTAGACAAATCCTATTCACGTTCAATTTATGTACCTTAATAATTTTATTTGGGAATGGCCATTCTATATCTTAGAATTATTACATAGAATAGTGTGGATAAGGCACTTAGGAAAATATGGGCTTATAGAAATGGTTTTCTCAAATGGTTTCCTTCTGTCCTCATTAATCATCCCCAAGGCATCTAACAAACTATTTCAAGTAAGGACTTTATTCTTTTAATACCTGGAGATTCAAATGATTAGGACTTTACATATCTTTTTTTATTACAAAATATAAAACATTTTTTCTTCCCTTTTACATGTGAGTAAATACAACAAGAGAAATTGAACAAGTGAAAAATCAAAGCAATAGGATATATTTTTTAATATAAGGAGTTTGGATTCCTGAAAACTCTATGTACTTTTTAAAAAGTAGGGCACATGAGTGTGCTCAGGAGTATATGACTGTGACAGAGATTTCAGCCTTAGGAGACTTTTTGAGCAAAAGGTATTTTATTTCAAAGCCAGATTTAACTTTGATGCTGATTTTGCATACCCTCAAGAAAGTCAGCTTGTTCCAATAAAGAATATAATTAAAATAGATCCTATAGTTTTTTTACTTGCCTTTATTTACTACAGTAATAGTTTTATGCTAATGAAAACTATTTAGTAAGAAAGTGAACAAGGTAGTTTTGCTTCTTTATTTTATTACATTTTATTTTCTTGTTTTGTAAAGTTGAAGATGAAGAAAATGAAATGGAGAAGAAATTTTCTGTTTATGTAATGCATTATCAAACTTTCTACATAAATTGAGTGTGGGAAATAATGTAGAGTGACAGAATTAAGTTTCCTTATGTCTCCAAATGGTTTACATGAGTTAACTCATTCAGTCCCGACAACAGCCATCTGGCAGATTATGAGCATTGCACTACTCTTGGTTATATAGCTTCAAAACTGAGTAGACCAGAGAAAAGACTTAAGACTGAGTGCATGCTCTGCAGGCTAGAACCAGAGTTGGATCCTTAATAACATCACATGGGACTCCGTTCACCACTGGAAATGGCTGCGGAGCACTGTTTTTGTTGGGAGGGCTCTGGAAGTTGGATCCCCTACCTTCCACAAAACAAAACACACATACAACACACAAAAAATAATAATGATAATTTGGAGCTCAGCAAGCTCAGTGCATGATTTGCACAGAGAGAGCCTGGGTCCTATGAGCACTACTGGGAGGTGCCCCCAGCATTGTAGTGTGTAGTTCTACCTGCTCCTCCCCTCTGAAAAAAATAGAAAACACACACACACACACACACACACACACACACACTGAATACACACACACATTGAATAAATTAGAAGAATTTTAGCTTAGCTTAAGGACGGAGTAGCATTTAGCACAATGTATGTATCAAACACATCAGTTTTTATTTAGTTCTGCTATCTGCAGAATCTTTTATATTCTCTTAAAGTAGTACTCTTACCTAAATTGTCTCAAAAAAAATCTAACAAGATGTTATTTATAATTAGCCCTAAAATTGTATGTTGTGTGGTTTTCTGTGAAAAAAATGAAAAAAGCTGTGGTGTGTGAATGTAAAATTCTCACTTTAATCTTAAAAGGTTCAGGTGCCCCCCAAATGCATGTGTTTGGTTTTTTATTTGTCTTTTGCTATGAACTGGTTCTGCCTAGCAGAAGGGACTAGTGGTATTCCGGCAGCTCTCGAGATGGCAGTTAAAAGGATGTCCTTATCCACAGGGCAGGTTCCAGAGTAGCCCTGGCCACAGAAGTGTTATGAGAATGATTATTATTGGTGGAGTGAACTATAACCTGACAATGCTCAAAATTTAGACAGATCACATTAAGGGATAACATCTGATTCTGGGCACTCTATGCTTTGCAGGTATTGAGCTGGGGTCAGCCATTGCCTGTGATTTTAGATTCTTTTTGATATAAATGTTACTAGCACTTATTTTCTCCTTTAAGAGGCTCCTTTGATCTCTCAGAATATTACTGTATAATTATAGGAGCTAAACAAATATTGTTAAATATAACTCTTAAAAAAAAGGAGACCATGCTTCTACTTCTGTGCCAAAGAGAAGGAAAGAGTTGAATTTATGATGCATTTTTTAGATGCCAAAGCAAGTCCTAGAAACCACAAGCACTCTCTCTGCAGATCCGGAGGCTATAAATAAAATTAATTACAGACATTCTGATGAAATTATAATATACATTGGAATGTGTAATATACAAGAAAGGCTGCGGATTGGTAATCAAGAAAGTAGAAGTCTTTTCCTGAATCTGTTTTCTGACCATACAGGCTGTTGTATACATGTGTATTGAGGCTAGGATTTGTTCTTCCAAAAATTGTGTTATTATATTTAACATACCTAAGTGTTCCATGCTTTCTAAAAGATCTGGATTTATTATTTAAAACCAGAAATAAAGTGTATAGAGATTAAGGATTTAGGCGTTCCATTTGCATGCGCACGCATGTACCACACACACACACACACACACACACACACACACACACACACATTTATCCATGCATGAGCACATACACACCCCCAAAATATAAAAGAATGATTGCATCTGTTTTTCTTCCTTGTCATTTTTTTCTAGAATGGAATAAAAGTGTAATTCTAAATTTTAGATCTTTAGCTCTAAATCTTCAGATTAGAGTAGGTTCTTTTTTTTCTTCAAGAATTTCTATTCCAGAATTCCAGAGCCAGAGCTGTCCTGGACAATTCACTGAGGTTGCTCCATGTGATGAACTCATCACTCATATTGTGAGGCTGTGGGAGGACACAATTTTAGAAGCAGAAAGATCTAGTAATGCCATTCTGTTTTGTGTATGACACACAAAGAACTGGATAAAATAGGTAATAAATAGAGAGCCACAGTCATGAGACTGACAGTCATGTCAAATCTTTAATACCTCTTTTCTTCACCTCTCCGAGAGTCCTCTGCTTCTAAGAGCAAAGACAGTAAATAAATCTGTGCTGAACTCTGCTGGTCAGATGTTGGATGGATGAAAATCCTATTGGCATTAGGCACTCCTATAACTTATGTCTCATTGATCACCAAAGAATTCACTCACAAGAGAAGTTCTTTCGATGTTATGAATATAGGGTTACTTTTTTCTGGAAGTCATACATCAAAAAACACAAGCAATTTTTCATAATAGAAAAGATCTATGAATATAAAGGACATAGAAAATTGTCTAGGACTCAGGATAAGAGGAGAAGGCCTTCCAGCCATAGTCTCAGGAAATTTAGTCAAACAAAAATACCGGCAGCAGGCTCTTCTTTGACTCAGAAGAGCCATTTTCAACTCAGGTCAATGCACCCCAAGAAGAGCAAAGCTACCTCGCTTTGCTCTGTATCTGCACATTTTTTCTTGTCAGTGAAGCTCCACCACAACACATAAAACACACACACACACACACACACACGCACGCACGCACGCACGCACACAGACGTGTGTCACAATGGGAAAGCAATCCAGAACCCCACCATGCTCAGTGAATGAAGATTGTCTGAATACCCAAATCAGTCACCTATAGCCTCTCTTTTAAGGACTTTAGAGAGGAAATGTTGAGGATGTTCGAGGAAATCAAAGAAACCATGGAACGTGCAGCCGTTAATCTCAGGTGGATATGAGAGTATAAATGAGAAAACTTCAAACAGAAGTGACAGAACTGAGGCTTGGCAGGTGAAATGAAAAACTCACTGGAATGGGGTCCGTGTAATGTCACAGCAGGTAAGGAATTTGCCTTGTGCGTGACCAACTCAGATCCAATCCCTGGCATCTCATAGGGGTCCCCTGGGCCTTCCAGGAGTGATTTTTGAGCACAGAGCCAGGAGTAATGACTGCCATATGTGGCCCACAACCCCCACCCCCAAAAAGGAAAAAGAAATACTCACTGAAAGGCATCACCAAAAGAGTTACAGGTACTGAGGACAGAATCAGTGAGCTGGAAGATGAGATACAGAACACCTCCAGACAACAATAAAGAGCAGAAGGTGAAAAAGTCTTAAAATAAACCAACATAAGATGGGGGCGGGGAGAGAATCCTCAGAATAAGCAAACAGACATCAAGCTTTGAGATGAATTCAACAGAAACAATGTAATCATCATCTCTGAGGTCCCAGAGAGCCAGGAAAAAAATACCTATGAAGAAGCAGCAGTCAAAGTGCATACATCCACATACTGGATGACCAAAGAATAAAACTAAAAGAGATCTAAATATAAACACAATGAGGGACATCCTAGTCATAATGATGGAAACCATAGATAGAATACTGAAAGCAGCAAGGTCAAAGAGAAATGACATACAAAGCATCTTTTTGTTTTACAGTAGATTTAGAGAGAGAGAGAGAGAGAGAGGAGAAGGAGGAGGAGAAAGAAGAGGAGGAGGAGAAGAGAGAAGAAAGAAGAGAGAGAGAGAGAAGAAAGAAAAAGAAAGAAGGAAAGAGAGAAAGAAAGAGAGAGAGAGAGAAAGAAAGAAAAAGAAAGAAAGAAAGAAAGAAAGAAAGAAAGAAGAAAGAAAGAGAAGAAAGAAAGAAAGAAAGAAAGAAAGAAAGAAGAAAGAAAGAAGAGAGAGAAGAGAAAAGAAAGAAAGAAAGAGAGAGAGAGAGAGAGAGAGAGAAAGGGAAGATGGATGGATGGATGGATGGATGGATGGATGGATGGATGGATGGATGGATGGATGGATAACTGCCTCAGAGGCAGGCCAGAGAGAGGGCAGGAGGGAAACTGGGATAATTGGTGGCTGTAAATATACAGCTATAAAGGGTGTTGTACATTGTATGACTGAAAATCATAAAGAACTTTGTGACTGAAAAAAACCCAACTGTATTATGAATAATCTTGTAACCATGGTTTTGAGATCAAGTAATTTCAAGAAAAAGAATTTCTTGGGGCCGGAGAGATAGCACGGAGGTAAGGCGTTTACCTTTCATGCAGAAGGTCATCAGTTCGAATCCCGGCATCTCATATGGTCCCCTGTGCCTACCAGGAGCAATTTCTGAGCACGCAGCCAGGAAAAATCCCTGAGCACTGCCGGGTGTGACAAAAAAAAAAAAAGAATTTTTTTTGGGGGGGGCGTTGATTTTTTGGGCCACACCCGGCGGTGCTCGGGATTACTCCCAGCTATCTGCTCAGAAATAGCTCCTGGCAGGCACGGGGGACCATGTGAGATGCCGGGATTCGAACCAACTACCTTAGGTTCTGGATCGGGTGCTTGCAAGGCAAACGCCACTGTGCTATCTATCTCTCTGGCCCCCCAAAAAGAATTACTAATCCAAAATTCTACTTTCTATGTAACGTAACATTATTTTGTATAACATACAAAAGTAATTGTGGTAACATAAAACAATTGTAACATACATGCATAGAACATCTCATTCTGTTCCATTCTCTGCAGATGAGTTTTATTGCATGTTAAAATATATTTGGCTTCCTCAAATACATAGAGAAAACTTCTGAGTTGTTGTTATGCCAGCAAGAAAAAACTTTAGTGAGATCAGGCGACTAGGATTGAGATGTGGGAAATGAGGACACTATTAGTTAATATTTTCTTAACCTTTTAATTCTTAAAATTATAATTTATATCAGGTCTCATGTTCACAGTAGTATTAAACATTTATGGGCTAATAATGATAGGGAAGAAATGGACATTAAGAGAACAATCCCATTCACATTAGTTCCACACAAACTCAAATATCTTGGAGTCAACCTGACTAATGATGTGAAGGATCTATACAAAGAAAACTACAAAACACTGCTCCAAGAAATAAGAGAGGACACGCGGAAATGGAAACACATACCATGCTCATGGATTGGCAGGATCAACATCATTAAAATGGCAATACTTCCAAAAGCATTGTACAGATTTAACACGATTCCTCTGAAGATACCCAGGACATTCTTCAAAGAAGTGGATCAAATACTTCTGAATTTCATCTGGAACAACAAACAACCTCGAATAGCTAAAGCACTCCTTGGGAAAAGGAATATGGGAGGCATTACTTTCCCCAATTTTAAGTTGTATTACAAAGCAACAGTTATAAAAACAGCATGGTATTGGAATAAAAACAGACCCTCAGATCAGTGGAATAGGCTTGAGTACTCAGAGAAGGTTCCTCAGACATATAACCACCTTGTTTTTGATAAAGGAGCAAGAAATCCTAAATGGAGCAGGGAAAGCCTATTCAACAAGTGGTGTTGGCACAACTGGTTAGCCACTTGCAAAAAAGCGAACTCAAACCCACAGCTAACATCATGTACAAAGGTAAAATCCAAATGGATTAAAGACCTTGATATCAGAACTGAAACTATAAGGTATATAGAACAACATGTAGGTGAAACACTCCAGGACATTGAGACTAAAGGCATCTTTAAGGAGAAGACAGCACTTTCCAAGCAAGTGGAAGCAGAGATAAACAGATGGGACTATATTAAGCTGAAAAGCTTCTGCATCTCAAAGGAAATAGTGCCCAGAATACAAAGGCCACCCACTGAGTGGGAGAAATTATTCACCCAATACACATCAGATAAAGGGCTAATATCCAAAATTTACAAGGTACTGACAGAACTATACAAGAAAAAAACAACTAACCCCATCAAAAAATGGGGAGAAGAAATGAACAGACACTTTGAAAAAGAAGAAAGGCAAATGGCCAAAAGGCACATGAAAAGATGTTCAACATCACTAATCGTCAGGGAGATGCAAATCAAAACTACTATGAGGTACCACCTCACGCCACTGAGATTGGCACACATCACAAAAAAAGAAAACAAGCAGTGCTGGCGGGGATGTGGAGAGAAAGGAACTCTTTTTCACTGCTGGTGGAATGCCGTCTAGTACAACCTTTATGGAAAGCGATATGGAGATTCCTTCACAAACTGGAAATTGAGCTTCCATACGATCCAGCTATACCACTCCTAGGAATATACCCAAGAAACACAAAAATACAATACAAAAATCCATTCCTTACTCCTATATTCATTGCAGCGCTATTTACAATAGCCAGACTCTGGAAACAACCAAGATGCCCTTCAACAGATGAGTGGCTGAAGAAACTGTGGTACATATACACAATGGAATACTATGCAGCCATCAGGAGAGATGAAGTCATGAAATTTTCCTATACATGGATGTACATGGAATCTATTATGCTGAGTGAAGTCAGAGGGAGAGAGAAAGACGCAGAATGGTTTCACTCATCTATGGGCTTTAAGAAAAATGAAGGACATTTTTAACAGTATCTCAGAGACAAGAGAGATGAGGGCTGGTAGGTGCAGCTCAGGACATGCAGCTCATCACATAGAGTGATGAGTGCAGTTGCAGAGATGACTACACTGAAAACTCATAAAATGTGAATGAATGAGGGAAGTAGAAAGCCTGTCTCGCGTACAGGTGTTGGGGGGTGGGGAGGAGGGAGATCTGGGAAATTGGTGGTGGGAATGTTGCACCGGTGAAGGGGGGTGCTCTTTACATGACTGTAATCATACAACTATAATCATGTTTGTAATCACGGTGTTTAAATAAAGATAAAGGAAAAAAAATAAAAGAAAAAAAAAACATTTATGGTTTTGATGTACAGTTCCTGCATCTCACCAGGAACATTGCATCCAAGTCCTCCGCCACTAACCTTTTGTTGCTTCTCATCCATCTCTTTATTCTTTTTTACCCTTTCTCCCTGTTTGATAATCTCTGTTTTGTAATCCAAAAGTTTAGACTTTGTTACCATTCCATGCTGTCTATTCCCTTGTTTTGTCTCTATATAGCTTGGAGGAGTGAGACTATTCAGTATTTGTTCTTTTCCCTCTGACTTATTTTCTTTAATGTGATACCCTCTTGTTTCATCAAAATACAGCAAATGACAGGATTTTATTTTATAACTGCAGAATAAAATGTCTCATTTTAAATAACAGTCCATCTACTGTCTTTTTTCTTTAATGATTAAAGCTTTCCATTATATGTATTAAGCTCACTAGGACTTCATCGTTTATTTTTTCCAAGTTTTATTATTTTTAGCAATGTTTCTGTAAAATATCTCTTAGAATTCTTTCCTTAATGTACATTGAAACAAATATTATTAGTAGACTATTCATTATGATATCTGTTAGATTATTAATAAAGCAATAAATTGTTAGACACTTGCAGCTAACTTTTTGTGCATCAGCTTTTTGTAACCCTATTTTTATCGAGGCCACTTGAATGAATGGCAAGTTGTATTTCTAATTTGCTTATTTGTTCTTCTATTGGTAGAGATGAGAGATTTATTTTATACTGTTCTTTATAATTTTTTAATTTAATTAAAAATGTATTATAACAACATCATTTACCAAGTTGTTTATAATAGAATTTAGGCATCAAATATTTAAACACCAATCCCACTGCCAGTGTGATATTTCCTCCACCAATTTCCAGTTTCCCACCAACCTGCCCTCTTACCTACACACATTTAATTCATAGTATTCATCGCAACACAAATTCAAATGACATTATTGAAACTTAAATCACTAAGAGTCAACTTATAAATTATCATCTCTCTCAATGTTACTATTAAAGCCATTATCGAAGAATCCACTGTGCTAGTTAAGCCTTTTTTGTTAATGTCAGACTTGTTGAGCTTGTTGGTCTTCTTTGCAACCTTCCCATCATATTAGCTGTGATCATAATGGGCTGACATGCTGTGATATTTTCAGCTGTTGCATGGTTTGGGCTGGAACAAATTTGGTGTTTTAGTAGTTTGATAAGGTTAAGTTGTGGTGTTGGGTCATTACTGTCAAAGGGTGTCAGGTATGGCTGCAGGCTGCTGTGCCTTCCAGCAGGAAGTGGAATCTGCCTGTCCTCATTCCAAGAAGGGTTTAGAATTATCAGTCTGAACCTAGTCTACCAAGAAAAAGTTGGAAGCTATAATTTTCTTTTGGAGCTTAGTAGTGGAACTGTGCCATTTTTCTCAGATGTGAGAAATTTTGATGGAGATGTTTTATATGATTTTTATTGTGGAAAATACATGGAATTAACTTTAAGAAGGAATGCTTGTTCATTTTAGAGTTGTAGACAAGAAGGATTCTATTTTAAAGGCATCCTTTTTCCCTTGGGTCTTAAGTCACTATTTAAAATAGAACTAACTTATAAAAGTATCTCACAAAATTATATAGGGTCAATGTTTATAATGGTGTTTGAGTTCTTGTCAGTGGAGCTGTGTATAAGAAATACTTGTCTAACTTAATATATTTGCATTGCTAACATCTAGGGTTTTGCCTAATTAATGGGCACTTTATACAAAGGGATTGATTCGTTTATCTTTTTTGCTTCCTACTGTGAATAGTATTGATAAATGTGGTCAATCCCTCGCACTGTAAAAAACAAACCAAAAACAAAACAGAAGAATAAGTTGACACAGTTTATCAGCTACGCATAAAAATCTGTGGAATCTGGAAGGGCTTCACAGAAAAAGTGATTCTGGTAAAGAAATAGTAGTGAGTCACAGATAATGGGAACTATGTCATTGAAAGTAAAAAGATCTGCCTCAAGAGCCTGATAAAAGTAAGAGGATGAAATGACTTAATATTGGCAAGTATGGTTTGGAATCTGTTGTCATTTTTATAATTGTGTGTGCATAGCAGATTTATTGAGAAATTCTTAAAGTCAAGTGTGAGCTCTTTGTCAACACATTATGCAAAAGGGACTATGGATGAGATGGGTGAGAATGTTCCCTGGATCTTCTGATTGTGGGAAGGGAAGTTGTGAGGAAGTTGTGAGGAAAAGCCATGGAAAGATAAAGGCCAGGAAAGAAAAATGTCTCTGCTGTCTTGCTAATCAGTTATAATAAACCCATTTTTCTCTGTTTACCTGGAGCTGAGTTTCCACTTTGGGTAGATGGTCTTTAATTTAATAGATGTTAGCCAGTTTTCTATATTTATGTTTAAAATATAAAATAGCAGAGTGCATCTAGTATGAAAATAGTTGCATGTTGGGTGGGTCGATAGGTTATACGTGCATCTTGCATAGGTTGGGATATAAACTTATTTTTAGATAAATGGTCAGACATTTTTATCTTTTTGTGACTTGTATGACTATCCAAATTTATACCATTTGTTTTTTTTAAGGATTGTCTTGTAGACCATAGAGTCAGAACATTAGATTGAAATGTCAGTAATCTGAACCCATATTTTAACTTTGCCTGTAAAAAAGCTTGTGCTTGAACAAATTATAGGCTTTTTTAAAAAAACGTGATTTTAAATTAAAAAGAAAATTGCTCTATGTTAGCACTTATGCTTCCTTCTAGCCAAGCTTCTTGAATTGATAGCTTATAAAAAAAAACAAGCTATCTTAAAATGGACTGGGAAATGCTCAAACCTGTTACGAATTCCAAGAATTGTTCCTGGAATAAAAACAAGATATGTAGCACTATATTCATACCCATGTCTCTCTCTGTAGATGAATAGATAATATAGCTTATATGATCTTCATTCTTGACAGCGTATGCTCTCCTTTCTCACTACAAAGTAGTTGGCCCTTGCAAATAGTGTGAATGAAACAATGAACATAAACGCATTTACTGTGCTTAGTAGAATCTAAAAAATGGTGAGTCGAACAAGCATTGCTTGAGATTTCAGGCCTCTGTGCTTGACAGTTGTATAGCAAAAGAATAAGCTGCTTATCACAAAAGGCAGAACAGCATGAGTGCTGCAGAGAATCCAGTTATTGCAAGGAGGGAACCAATATTGTTTACTTCCAGTTTTCACCTCATTCCGTTACTCCATTCTATTCCATTCCAGTTCCATTCCTGTTTTCCCATGTCAGTTATGTACTCATTATTCCTTTCATTTACTCATTCCAGTTGCCGTTTACTTCATTGTTAGCTTCCAGTTATTGGCGCTGCATATAAAGTTTTTGTTATTCTTCTGTGATATTCCAGGGTGGTAGAAGTATTTCTAGGTACCTTTTCATTGCATGTAGTGATGAGCATTAAATATCAAGATATTTATCAATCTTATCTTTGATATCCCTAGACTGTTTTATCCCAATAATATGTTCAGGTATTTAGGACCAGTTTTTTTTTTTGTATGTGCTCGCCTATATTTTGCAATATTAGCTGTGAAATTGAGCTAAGTATAACAAAAGAATAGTATATTTTACAAACTAAATTTTAAAAATCTCAGAGGTTTTTTTGCTTTTGGCAGTTTCTTAATGTAATGAAGCACAGATCTGTCCCAGATCTTTCTGTTCCAAGACAGAGCTGTCAGCATCCTCATTTGGGACATTGTTTGTCAGTTCTGTTGACACATGAATACATTTCATATGATTATCATAAAATTGTTGTCTGGAAATTGAGCAGCCATGGTGCTGCATTTCAGACTCACATTTATAATAAGCCATAATAAAGCAAACATTTTAAATGGATATAAGAATAGGCATTGCGGGTGATCACAAATGTATGTTCATTTGAGTGCTTTTGAAGCTCAATTTAACAAAGCAAACAAATTTCCTGGCATTATTAACATAATTGTTATCACTGTTGGGTTTTGATTTCTAAAAAGTTGTTATAAAAAAAAAATGAAGAAAAATGTTTGAGAAACGGAACCAGAAAATGATAAGTCACTAAGAATGAGCTCCTTTTCTTATTATGTTAGATTGAAAAATGAGAGTCCAAATGTTCACACAGCACTTCCCCTAACTTGCCAAATCATTGCCATTTGGCTTAACAGGGTTAAATTCTGCTGTTAGCTCTGATGCTAGCAGTTTTGGGAGTGTGTCCTGTACAGCATCATCTGCTTGTGACACTTCAGCCTTCTTTCAGTAAAATGAGGGCTACCCCTCCCCTTTTCCAACAACACCAAAGTGGAGGAAGCATGCCTATGTAAATTTAACACCAATTAACTAGTTTTTTTGTTTCTTGGACTATTCCTAAAGCAAAATAGAAACAACAGTGTTAGCTTCAACTTTGATGGCAAAATGGTTAAAACAGTGATAATTTGAAGCCCCTGGGCCCAGAACACTACAAGGAAGTGATTACTCTATCATCTTATGGCAGCTGGCACATGAAGCAGATGATAGTGTTTTTAGCATGTTCCTTTCCAATGTCTCTTGCTGTGCTCTTCAATGATGAGTAAGCTCCCCCACAAATATCTTTTCTCTACTGTCATTTGACTAATGTAAACCATCACATAGCCAAGTATGCAGTTGACAAAACATTGAGGGAAGGGACCTCTATTGTTTACTTCCAGTTATTCACCTCATTCCAGTTACCTGCAGTGGATACCTGAAAAACTCAGAATCTCCTGTGAATTCACCTAAAAGTTGGCAAAGGCACAGCGTGACTTTAGTAGAGGGAACATTCTGATTCTTTAATGACTCAAGTTTGGTTTTTTGGTTGTTGTTGTTGCTGCTATTTTTTGTTTTGGGGTCACACCCACCAGCGCTCGGGTTACTCCTGGCTCTACACTCAGAAATCACCCCTGACATATTGGGGGGCCATATGGGATGCCGGGATTCAAACCACCATCCTTCTGCATGCAAGGCAAATGCCCTACCTCCATGCTATCTCTCCGACCGCTCATATTGTTTTTTGATGTTCTAAAATTTGACTGACAGTTAAAATTAGAAAGAGGCACAACTAGTATGAGACTATCCTGTAACATTTATTTAATACATTTTATTAAGTATCAAAATAGATATTAGAGGCTAAATAGCTTTTAAAAGAAAGGTGAAAGATCACTTATCACATTTATTCTAAGATTAAATTAGAACATGTGCTATATACTATAAGCCACACACCCAACACATATACATATATATGTGTGTGTGTGTGTATATATATATATATATATAATGAGCTCTGAAGTTTGTGAAGAAAAGTTGCATGGTAAATGTCCAAAGACATGATACTTGGGTATTTTAATTTTGTTTTTCTTTTTAAACTTTTATTTTTTTTTTATTACACTAGGAAACATTTCCATCATACTTACCCAGAGTATTCTAGAAAGTTTTGAGTGAGGGGAGGAAGGTATAGAGGGAACTAGATGCAAAATTTTATCTGGTTTGATTCAAAATATAATCTTTAGGAATTATAAATTTATGATTTTATAGAAAGTAGGTGATCAATACATATAAATCTAGACAGTATTTTTATATTTTTTTTCTTATGTGTAAAAATTTTTGCAGATTCTATTTTCCTCTCCCCACACACCAATCTGAAAATAAAAACATATAAACAAGTTAGTTGCCTGGACTAAGAAGACTTTTAGACAGGGGTGGCAAACACGTGGTTCTTGAGCTGCATGTGGCTCCTGGTCAAAATAAATGCGGCTCTTTGCCTCTTATCATGATTTTGTATACTGAGGCTCTTTGCCAAGTTTGGATTTTGTTCTACTGCTTCTGAGGAAGGACCTCTGAGGAGAGATCTCTGAGCGTGTAGTCTGCCCCCGGGCTGCGTCCTCCCGTCTCCCATCCCTGGGAAACAACTGCACGGGCCAGAGAGCGGGGGACCCGTGTGTCACATGTTGGGTCACATCTTGCAGTTAGTTCTTAGTGTGGAGGACTCAGCACACCCTCACCATCACTGCAGGATTTTGACCCTCACTCAAAATGGCAAAATGCAATATGTGTTTAATAGATTATTGTTAAAATTATATGCTTTTGTGTGAGTGTTTGTCTGTTTTGGCAGGTCACTGTGTGGTGTGGCTCTCTGACTCTCACAGTTTAAAATTTTGGCTCTTTGTGTCGAACTTGTTCACCACCCCTGCTCTTAGATCATTGGAACCTAATAAAAATTTAAACAGTGACTTATTAAAATTGTCCTTTGTGGTATATTACTCAGCATAAAGCATTCTGGCTTTAGAGCCCTGATTTAGGACACTTAGAGCTTCCACTGTCTCCATCCCTAGTCACTCTTGAGATTTCTTCAACTTTGTTCTTCCTGTCTATTTCCCTAGAGTTCTTTCTATCCCAAGGCACTTGGGATATTGGAGTGGGATCTGCTTGTTTTGTATTTATGTTTTTTTCAAATACAGCTATCATATTTCTTTTTAGAAATTTTTATATATTTTTTAGAAAGATTTATATATTTCATTATGCTTGATACACATTCAAAGTCTATATGTTTTTCTAAGCTCTTTGGTTTAGCTGTTAAATGAACTGTTATGATTTTGTTTCTTGTGGTATGTTGAATTTTCTAGATGCTACCAAAATTGTAAAATGTAGCACCAGAATTAAGAATTTAAGAATTCTTAAAAAATTACTTAACAAATTAAATCCTTAATTTTCTTATTACTACAAAAGGAGAATAATGTATATAAAGTACCCTGCAGTGTGAAAGCTACATAGCAAGTATTTATTTAATAAATGTTGATTCCCTCATCTATCCTTATCATAAAAAAAAAAAGCAAATTGGGGCCAGAGAGATAGCATGGAGTTAGGATGTTTACTTTGCATGCAGAAGGACGGTGGTTCGAATCACAGCATCCCATATGGTCCCCCAGGCCTGCCAGGAGCGATTTCAGGAGCAAACCCTGAGCACTGCCGGGTGTGACCCAAAAACCAAAAAATAAAGCAAGTCTTATCCAAATTTTAATATCTGGTTGAAATGTCTCTGGAATGAAAACATTAATTTTTATTATGTTACCTAAATAATGAATTTGCTTTCTTCCTCCCCCATTTTATACCTCCTTGGTATAAATGTTCACATACATAAAAATGTACCAACTAATAGGAATAATAGGAGGAATGTAGTTTTAGACTTGAATATTATAAAGTGATTTAGTTTTATCAAGTTCATGAGCAATTCAATATAATTGGACTTTATGAAAGGTAATTATGATGTTTGGCAGAAAAATTTAATACTCACAATATGCTTGATGCATATAATTGTTTTATTTTCAAACTTTGGGGTGGGGGGCTTTTGGGCCACACCTGGTTACTCCTGGCTATGCACTCAGAAATCGCTCCTGGCTTAGGGGATCATGTGAGACTCTAGGGAATCAAACCGTGGTTCATCCTAGGCTAGCAAATCTAAGGCAGAGATGTCATCACTTGCACCACCACTTCGGCCCCGTCAAATTTTTAACATCTTTTGACTTTTTTAAATACCTTTAATAACTGGAGCTGATGAGGCAGATTTTAGTAAGTGAAGATCATTCAAAGAAAACATACCTTAAATGGAACTGTGAATGGTACCATTATCACTTTTTATTGCTGTAATGTCTTTGTCAATATTCCAGTATTTCTTTTTCAGAGAAGGAATAAAGTTAATGAGAAAGCATATATGAAAGTAGAATGCTTGAACATAGCAGAGAGCAAAAGAATGGCTCTTAAGTGTCTACAAAGACACCTCGAATACAGGTTATAATCACCCTGCTTGAGTTTCAGAGTCAGCTGACCTGGTAACAGACTTGTCAGAGAGGAAATCTGGAAAGCTGTACTTGCTCAGAGGGTCTCTAGTTACATATTTTACTGATCTAACAATTTGGACCCAAATTCAAACTTCTTGGAATATATATGATGGACTCAATGAAGCAAATTTGAGCTGTGTGTTAACATCTTAATAAATTACAGATCCTAATTTTATATCCAAAGTTAGAGAGTTAACTCTAGTGGGAGAGCATATGTGTAGCATTTGCAAGCCCTGAGTTTGATTGCCCAGGTGGCTCTGGTAGTTCTAGAACAGAATCATGCAAAACCTTCAGGCTCACACCTCAGGTCTAGCTCCAACAGTAGATATGACCACTGTTTTTAGATTTACTCTGTTATGAATTTATTCAAACATTTGATGATCATAAAATGATTTAAAATTAGTTATTTATTGCTACCAACAAATTTAGAATAATTTGCTTTGGTTGTGGAACAGATATCCAAAACATGGGACTGGCATCAGCAGAGTCTCAACTGTTTAGAAATAAAAAGTCTTAGACATACTTATTGGATTCTTCATGTTTTTTTTTTTGTTTTTTTTTTTTTTTGGTTTTTGGGCCACACCCAGTAACGCTCAGGGGTTACTCCTGGCTATGTGCTCAGAAGTTGCTCCTGGCTTGGGGGACCATATGGGACACCGGGGGATCGAACCGCGGTCCGTCCAAGGTTAGCGCAGGCAAGGCAGGCACCTTACCTTTAGCGCCACCGCCCGGCCCCGGATTCTTCATGTTATTGAAAGCTTGGTTATGTGTTGTTTTTATTATCCCAGACAAAAATGGAATCTATGATCTGTTTATAATTCTCATCACGAATAATTCTCTCATTGGTATGAAACAGACAAGAGAGATGCAGTTGTGCCATCAAGTTTGGCATCCTTTTAAGCCAATACTATTTTGCCCTTACATTACCTTACCTAACTTGGCAGAGTTCCCCATTTGATTCATGTGACCTTTCTTTTTGCTACTCATGCCCATGGAAAGGTTGTTCAGTCCAATAATGCCTTCTCAGTTGGACTTAAAAAAAAAAAAAACAGACAAAAGCTTTGCAGCTGTGAAATGCGGCCCATTTTAAAATTAATCTATTGTAAAATCCTTAATGATTGAAAAATTCTGCAATTTGCAATGATTTGTGGTTTGTGCTGCAACTAGAATAGCAATAGCAGAGATGCTGCAGGTCAGAATGTCATGCATTTAAAAAGTGAAAGAAAAGAAACTCAATAGATAAGAGTTCAAGGCAGTGTTATCCCCCTTCTGTCCTTCATCTGTCACATCACTTCATCTCTCAAAAGACTCTCTTCTCAAGTGAATTATAACCCTTAGTTATAATCACTTTAATTGCTGTATAACTGACCAGTTGGACTCCTTTAACATTTTTATTAGCCTTCAGCTGAGATTCTTTTTTGGGGGAGGGAGGGGGGAGCTTTGGGTCACACCCGGCAGCGCTCAGGGGTTACTTCTAGCTCTACACTCAGAAATCACCCCTGCAGGCTCGGGGGATCATATGGGATGCCAAGATTCGAACCACTGTCCTTCTGCATACAAGACAAACACCCTATCTCCATGCTATCTCTCCGGCTCCCTCAGCTGAGATTCTTAGAGAAAGAAAGCACAGCTTTTGATTCATAGAGATCTAGTGTTTGAATTTGAATTCCAAAACAAATGACCTTTGTAGGTTCGATTCCCAGGAATTCAGTTTTTATTATTGGAACATATTGTTGGGTTCTTACAGAGGCTTAATTAGATACTGTATTAGAAAACCTAGTGGGCTTGCTTCTTT
This sequence comes from Suncus etruscus, assembly GCF_024139225.1. Classification (NCBI taxonomy): domain Eukaryota; kingdom Metazoa; phylum Chordata; class Mammalia; order Eulipotyphla; family Soricidae; genus Suncus; species Suncus etruscus. The sequence continues at coordinate 50,156,324 of NC_064851.1, forward strand.
ATCAGTAATAACTATGAGACCATAATAAATGAACTTAAGTCCTCTGTGCCTATGCTTCTCTATCTATAAGAATAGGTATATTTTAGAGTTGATGTGAGGATCAAGTAAATTAACCTGAATAACACTTAAATAGTACTCAAAAACTAAAGGATTTAGTAATTACCAAGCATGCTGGTTAACAGATAAAGAGTTTTATTTACCAATAATGATAGTATAATGGGAAGTGTATAGTACTTGAGAAAATTTATAATAGCTAGAAATATTAGATGTGACTTTATAATTTAATACTTTATCATGGAACCCCATTGGCAAGGAATGGCATGATTGGATTATGTTCTGTTGTTTGTAGATTTCTTTTGTTGTTACCCTTTTACTCACCTTAATATTTTTCTGCAACAAATTTAGTGGTATGCAATTCTAATAGTTTAGACAGATGTATATAGGCCTATTGTCGCTATTAGAATTTAGTACAGAATGGGTGCATCATCTGTCTCCAAAACCCATGTAACATCTGTGAAGTGTTCATTGTTAATTTCTATTATGAACTATGCAGCTGATTTCACCAGGGAATTGAACCATGGTTCGTCCTAGGTTAGCGCATACAAGGCAGACACCCTACTGCTTGCGCCACCACTCGGCCACGTCAGTCTTACTTTTTAAGTCAGCATTTTGAGATGTATCTGTGTTATTGCATTTCTTAATAGTTTATCAATAATTTTTATTACGTGGTAATATTCCATTTTCTGGTGGCAACATTTATCTTTTCTTAAGTTGAATTTATCATTTTCGATTGTGTGTTAGTATGAATAAAACTTCTTTAAACATTTTGATTTAGATTTTTATGTGAACTTGTTTTGTTTTCCTTACATACCCTTTTGAGCATAGTTTCTGCCTATTCTGATCATTGTATAATTACTTTTATTTTTAAAATATCAAATTATTTTTCTTCCCACCAAAACTATGAATTCAATGCAAGCATGACAGATAAAGAAAGTTTGAAAAATATAACAAAATACAGAGAAGAATACACATTTTTTGTAATTTCATCAAGTATCAGTAGCTACTACCAACATGCTGCTACTTTACCCATCTGGTTGTTTTATATCAAGGCTTATTATATTTTTAATTAAAATGATAAATTTTGATTCTATTAGAAAGCAATCTACTGTGGTAAGAATTTTATGTCTTGGAATTGTGCCTTGTCCGTAGTGGTTATCAGGATAAAAAAGACAGAGCTCAACGTGCTTTTATTGTTATTGGCTGAACTCAGTAATACTTGATTGAAGGGGAAGTCTTAATGGTCTCACTGCATGAGAGAGACTTCTGCTAATGAGTTTTTAACCTTCTGAATGCAGACTATATTAACTTTGCACAGTAGATTTACATGGTTGATCTTTAATAGAGAGGTTCAAAATTTAGTAGAGGAAATTTAAAATATGTTAGGTTTATTATGTTCTTTTGGTTTTTGTTTTGATTTGTTTTTTGGTTTCAGCATCATGGCTGGAGGTTCTCAGACCTCACTTTTGGTTATTTGCTCAGGGGGTCACTCTTGGAGCAATATGCAGTTCTAGGGGTCAGACTAGAGTCAACTGCATGCAAGGCAAGTGCCTTACTTCCTGTGCTATTTCTCCAGCTCCTGCATGTTTTTTATAGTGTAACTAGTCAAATATTTTACTACCTCCAGTAGATGAATAAACTTATAGAAAGTATACTTATACTTACTACAAAAGACTAATATAAAAGACCTTACTGTAGGAGCCAAAGCAATAGCACCACAGTAGGGCATTTGCCTTGCATGCTGCCCACTTGGGTTCTATCCCTGTCCCATATGTTCCCCCTAGCCTGCCAGGAGTGATTTCTGAGCCTAGAGCCAGAGCTCTACAAGAGCTGCTGGGTGTGGCCCAACCCCTCCTCAAAAAAAAAAAGACCTACTGTAATGTAATAATGTATATTAATTATTTAAGTTTTTGTATTGTATGATTGCATTTTCTGATAGAAGCAGAACTTAGAATTTTATCTTATTTCACTTTTATTTTTATTGCTTTTTATAAGCATTAGAAACTGAAGTTACATAAAAATAAGACTTCTACTTCATTTTCTTAAGATGTGTTTTAAAACTGTACCTTTTGTCATACTACAGAGGTAGAGCTTGAACTATTGGGTCATATTTTTTAGAGTAATCATCATTCTGCTTCATCCTAATTTTCTCTCTTCTCTATCTCTTAATTTTAAATTCTGACTAAAACAAATGGTAGAAATGCTTTTAAAAATGTACTTTGCTCTGTAGAAGAATAATATTGTTTTTAAATAATTCTGGTAGAGGATTCCATGGAGCTTTGGGCCTGAGAAAATGGAAGATAATCAGATAGTAGTGTTTTGTATTCACACCCAGTCCCAAGTTCAGTATTGCTAAAAATAGATAAGGCTGGGAACACGTTAAAAGGACTCAGGAGTCAACTTGAGAAAGTTCCCAGTGGCCCCAACCAGAACAACTAGAGCCAAATAGTAAATAGCAGTAGCCTTCCATTATAAGCCAAAGAATAAATAATAAATACCTAGAAATGTGAGCTGATGCAAACAAATAGATAAATGAGGGAGAAGGGTTAAATCTTCCTTACAGAAGTTAAATGGAAACATAGAAAATTCTATTAGAAAAACCATGGTAATAATTGCTGCTGGCAATATTCACAGATGAATGCTAAATTTAATGAGCAAAATTTTAAAGAGAAATAGGATATTTATATAACCTCAAAATATCTCTCCCAAGAAATTCAATAATTTCTGTGAGAGTTTTAATAAGTGTCTACAAATTGTTTGAAACCCCTCCCTAGGTAGATAGGAAGAAAAGCTTACCCCTTATTTTTAAATGACACTGATCACAGTGACTCATAATCTATAGTATGCAGTGAAAAGACTCTTTACCACTTTGGCATTCTTCCCTAAAAGACAATAATCTTAGTCTAGTCAAGAGAAAAATGCCAAAATTGAATAACATTTTATAGAATATCTGACTAATATTCCACTAACATGTCATGGGGACACCACTTTATGTGTATGACAAACTAGAAGAGGCTAAGGAGGCCTGAGGAGTATGAATACACTGGGTTATGTGGTTGGGTCACAAAACAAGCCCAGTCCTTCTAGCTTTCATCTCTGTTGTTTCTGTTTGTTATAACAATAATGTCTTTTATTTTTCTTAAATCCCATAGATGAATGAGACTATTTTGTGTCTCTCTCTCTCCCTCTGAATTATTTCACTCAGCATAATAGTTTCTTTTTTATTTATTATCCTGAGCAGTGCTCAGGAGCCCCAAGACTAGCCCCAGTGGTGATTCTAGTCAAATCTTACCTGAGGCTCAGTGCCAGGGTCTAAGTATTCTGTGCTGCTCAAGAGTGTTCGGTGCTGGGCCACTATGCCTAGCAGGCAACTAAAATGCTATACTAACTCCACTTTTTCAGAAAGAATATATGCAGGGTTATCTTGGTCTTCTTCCCCCCAAAAAAAAAACAAACAGAAAAGCTTATTTTATAGAGTGCAATTACAGGTACAGATTTGAAATTCTGATTTATAAGTATTTTTTCTTATTACTTTCAAGCTATCATTAAGTTAAGCTAAGATAACAGTTGATTATAGTAGGCCAATCAGTGTCTTGTTTTAGTAAATAATAATGTGTTGGGGATGATTATTGTCATAGTAACAAATTAGGATTTGGACATTAAAATTAAACCTCCCCAGCATGCCAATCTTTCTTTTGATCTGGCCATTACTGAAAACTGTTATTTTTATCAGTTAAATGTATTTTACTACCTAACCAAATGATTACCTGCCATAATGTTTATCTTGGAAATATAACTTGTGTGATCAGTGAATAAAGATACTATATTTTTAATCATGGAAATACATTTACGTTTAAAAGAATGTCAGGCATATGTATTCTCTAGGAAGCTTAGTTTCCCAGACTCTTAGACTGTTAATAATTGCCCTGTAAATATAGTTACTTAATAATACAATTTAGTTGCTATAGTTAAATTGATGTACACATAATTAATAGCGATTCTGAAACTAGAAACACAGAAATAATAAAGCTTTAAGATAAAGACTTAGTGTAGTTATTAATCAGCAGAAGTAGAGGCTATACAGTGTGACTTGCAGGTAATTTGTGTGTAATAGCATTTTTGGATACCTCTTTTAAAGTGTATCTTTTATTCTTAATAATATCTTTATTTAAGCACCATGATTACAAACATGTTTGTAGTTGTGTTTCAGTTATAAATAAAGAATACCCCCCACCAGTGCTGCAACCTTCCCTCCACCAAAGACCTCCACCTTCCTCCTCCCTTACCCCCCCCCCCCCCCGATTCAAGACAAGCGTTCTATTTCTCTCACTCACTACCATTGTCAGTATAATTGTTAGTGTAGTTATTTCTCTAACTATACTCACTACTCTTTGTGGTAAGCTTCATATTGGGGCCAGTTCTTCTAGCTCTCATCTCTATTGTCTCTGTGTTATAACAATAATGTCTTTTATTTTTCTAAAGTCCCATAGATGAGTGAGACTATTTTTGTGTCTATCTCTCTCCCTCAGAATTATTTCACTCAGCATAATAGTTTTTTTTTATTTTAATATTTTTATTTAAGAGTCATGATTACAAACATGCTTATAGTTGGGTTTCAGTTATACAAATATACAAATATACAAATAAAAAAAAGAACACCCCCCTTCACCAGTGCAACATACCCACCACCAATGCCCTCCATTTTCCTCTTCCTCCACTCCTTGCCTGCATTCAGGACAGGCATTATATTTCTCTCAATTGCTACCATTGGTAGTTGTCAGTGTAGTCATTTCTCCAACTGAAGTCACCACTCTTTGTGGCAAGCTTCATATCGTGGGCCATACCTTCTAGCCCTTATCTCTACTATTTTCGTGTATTACAGTAATGTTTTTTACTTTTCTTAAAACGAATAGATGAGACTATTCTGTGTCTATCTCTCTCCTTCTGCATAATAGATTCCATGTCCATCTACGTATAGGAAAATTTCATGACCTCATCTCTTCTGACAGCTTCTTAGATATTACTCCCTTATATATTGGGTATTGGGTGAATAGTTTCTCCCATTTTGTGGGTGGCCTTTGTATCCTAGTTGATCTTTCCTTTGTGGTACAGAAACTTCTCAGCTTAATATAATCCCATCTGTTTATCTCTGCTTCCACTTGTTTGGACAGTGCTGTTTCCTCCTTGAAGATGCCTTTAGTCCCAATGTCATGAAATGAAACTATGTGTTCTTCAATATACCTTATTGTTCCAGTTCTGATATCAAGGTCTTTAATCTATTTGGATTTTAATTTTGTTCATGGTGTTAGATGGAGGTCCGAATTTGCTTTTCTACATGTGGCTGACCAGTTGTCCCAGCACCACTTGTTGAAGAGGCTTTCCTTGCTCCATTTTGCATTTCTTGCCCCTTTAATTGTTTGTATGTCTGGGAGAGCATAATAATTTCTATGTCAATCCATGTATAGGAAAATTTTAATACTTCATTTTTCCTGACAGCTGCATGGTAACCATTGTGTATATACTCCACAGTTTCTTTAGCCATTCATCTGTTGATTCTATTCATTCTGCCTATTGTAAATAGCACTGCAATGAATATAAGAGTGCAAAAGACTCTTTTTGTGTTGTGTTTTTGTGTTTCTAGAGTATACTCTGAAGTGGTATAGCTGGATCATATGGGAGCTCAATTTTCAGTTTTTTGAGGAATCTCCATATGGTTTTTCAAAAAGGTTGGACTAGATGACATTCCCACCAGCAGTGAATAAAAATTCCTCTCCACATTTCGCCAGCAGTTATTTGTTATTAGTTCTTGTTATTTGTAATGTGTGATAGTTGCTGGTGTGCGATGGTACCTCATTTTTGTTTTGATTTGCATCGTCCTGATGATTAGTAATGTGGAGGGTTTTTCTTGTGTCTTTCAGCCATTTGTATTTCTTCTTTGAGGAAGTGTCTGTTCATTTCTTCTCCCCATTTTTTGATGGTGTTAGATTTTTTTTTCTTGTTTAGTTCTGTCAGTACCTTGTATATCTTTGATATTAGCCCCATAATGATGGGTATTGGTGAACAGTTTTTCCCATTCTGTAGGTGGCCTTTGTATCCTCATCACTATTTCCTTTGATGTGCAGAAGCTTCTCAGCTTAATATAGTCTCATCTGTTTTATTGCTGCTTCCATCTGTTTGAAGAGTAAAGTTTCCTTGAAGATGCCTTTAGTCTCAGTGTCATGGAGTGCTTTTCCTCTGTGTTCTATCTACCTTTCAGTGTTAGGTCTGATATCAAAGTCTTTAATCCATTTGGATTTGACCTTTGTGTTACAGTGTTAGATGGAGGTCTGAGTTCGCTTTTTTGCATGTGACGGATCTGTTGTCCCAACACCACTTGTTGAAGAGGCTTTTCTTGCTCCGTTTTACTTTTTTTTTTTTTTTGCCCTTTTATCAAAGATTAATTGATTGTGGGGCGGAGCAGTGGCGTAAGCGATAAGGCATCTGCTTTGCACATGCTAGCCTAGGAGGAATGCAGTTTGATCCCCCGCCATCCCATATGGTCCCCCAAGCCAGGAATAACCCCTGAATGTCATCTGGTGTGGCTGAAAAAAAAAAAAGATTGATTGTATGTCTGGGGAACATTATCTGTATACTCAAGTCTGGTCCATTGATCTGAGGGCCTGTCTTTATTCCAATTCCATGCTGTTTTAATGACTATTGCTTTGTAGTACAATTTAAAGTTCAAGAAAATGATGCTTTCCATCTTCTTTTTCCTAAGGATTGCTCTAGCTACTCATGGGTATTTATTGTTCCACATGTTTTTTCCACTTCTTTGAAGAACATCATGGGTATCCTTAGAAGAATTGCATTATATCTGTACAATGTTTGGGAGATATAATGTATCTTATAAGTTTCTTTAGTGAATTTACTTACAAAATGTGTGTGTGTGTGTGTGTGTGTTTAAATAAGCAATGGACATACTCTTCTCTGGGATTATGCAGTCCTTTAAGGCATGAACTTCCTTTAACTGTTTCATCATCTTCCTCTCACCTTTACCATCAGACAGTATCTTCTCCCAATAAAACTGCGCTCAGTTAGAAAAAACAGTGATGTTTTATTTTCTAATTTTGTACTCAAGTATATTAGTAGGCTTGAACATTTTAGTACAGGCATTTTTATTTATAATTTGATGTCCTAAATTTAGGAATTTCTTTCCCATTTTAGAAATAGAAAATTTCTAAGATTCTGAAAGGTTTAGAAACATAAGTTCTAAGTTTAAACATAAGTTTAGAAACATAAGTTCAGTTACCTAATTGAATGAGCTGCCTAATATTTGGTAATAGATAATAACTAAAAAGTGGGCCCGGAGAGATAGCACAGCGGTGCTTGCCTTGCAAGCAGCCAATCCAGGACCAAAGATGGTTGGTTCGAATCCCGGTGTCCCATATGGTCCCCCCGTGCCTGCCAGGAGCTATTTCTGAGCAGACAGCCAGGAGTAACCCCTGAGCACGCCGGGTGTGACCCAAAAACCAAAAAAAAAAAAAAAAAAACTAAAAAGTAAAATGTAATAGATTCCTTAGGAAGAAAGGGGGACTATCAATAATGAGTATTGTTTTAATAAAATTAGCAAGTTTGTTAAGTTCTGAAGCATCATCTGGATGGATGTATCTGGTTTCACAGTTAATGGACATATTGGACTCGTTAGATTTGTTGAAAATACAAATAGTTTAATCAAGTGTAATACTCATTAAGGGGGTAGGAATACAGTTTGAAAGCTTTAGGGAGAAGTTCACTGACGAATCTATGAATTGAAAGCATCTTTTAGAATTTCCTTTTCTTCATTTTCCTAGGTGATAGTGAATATATGGGTAGAAAAATGAGAGCATTTCAAATAATGCTAATGAAGTTAAATGATTGCAATCTACTATATTGTGAGGAAAAGTTGTTAACTGTGAAAAATGAGGACAGAATTAAAATATTGCCATGACTGGCATTTGATTTAAAAACTGAAAAGATAAGCTTAGTTTTCTATTTATGAAAACTCTCCACAGTCTGGTGAAATATCTTATAAAATGTCTTATAGTTACCATGGATACCTGTTAGCTTTGATACAGTAAATTGTAATTCAGATTCAATAATCTGAGTTAAAGTAACCCCCAAAAGCAAAATAAAACCAAACAAAAGCAACTAAATTCCACCAGTTAAAGTCAAAGTTATCTTCATCTCTGAATTTATAATGTTTGGGAAATGGAATGGGTGCAGTAATGCAAAGATTAGATTTTTAGCTGATTATCACTGCTTGGAAAATACAATATTTAGAATGATCTTTGTCAAATTTGATCTTAATGTTTACCTTCTCTTGCTGCTTATTCATTTGGTCAGTAAAGGGAAAGTCTTAAGACATTTAAATTGTGGGCCCTTTCTTAAAACTGAGCCAAGTACCATCTTCAGTTTCTGAAAACCATCAAGATATGCCACTGGAAGCACATTTGGTCATGGCCCAGAAATGGCAGATTCTGCTTAGCTTTTAATTGTTGCATATTGACAGCTACTTTCCCAACTGTCTGAAATGTTGAGGTGATAACGTGTGCAAGTTCATGTACACCAAATCTTGAAGCTTGACTAGACACTTCAGACAAAGAGCTCTGTTTGAAAGAGAACTAAAGGGTTTCTGGCATCACGTGTGTCATGTAATGGAAAATTAAAAAAAGCGTTTCAAATGATTGAAGCTGTTTTCTTAATTCTCTTAAAAACAGGTGACAAAAGACCTGAAACAGTATGACAACAAAATTATAGAATGCAAATTTGAGAATAACAGCTGGGTCTTCATGAGACAGAGAACAGACAAAAGTTTTCCAAATGCCTACAACACTGCCTTGGGTGAGTATGACACCTACTGAAATTAGGAAGCTGTGACAAATACAAGAGAGTGAAGGGGATAGAAGCAGGATGTCTTTGTTGTTTTGCCAGATGGAGCATCAAGTCATTTAAACACCACCCTTGCCAGCAGAGAAGGGCATGTCCAAGTTTGGTTTTGTCTCACTGGTTTTATCTGACTTATGCCATACCTTTCTACACAAGAGTGAACTTTAAAAGGCAGGATACAAGTTGAATTTGAATACAAGTTGAATTTGTTGGACAATAGCAACAAAAGCATGGATAACTTCAGATTAAAAAAAAAAAAACTATTAAAGATTTGCCAGATGGTGGTAAAATACTAAATTATCAGAGAAAATGTAATTTCCAGTTTTTATAATAGTACCAATTGAGAGCAAAAAAAGTAATGAAAAACCGGTTATATTGAAAATAAAAAATAAACAACATCCTTGGGACCAGTGAGGTGGCACTAGAGGTAAGGTGTCTGCCTTGCAAGCGCTAGCCAAGGAAGGACTACGGTTCGTTCCCCCGGTGTCCCATATGGTCCCCCCAAGCCAGGGGCAATTTCTGAGTGCTTAGCCAGGAGTAATCTCTGAGCATCAAATGGATGTGGCCCAAAAAAAACAAAAACAAAATAAAAATATATAAAATAAATAAATAAACATCATCCAAAAAGACAAAAACCAAGCAAAATAATTGACATAATGTGTGTTATAAGTTCTCAGTTGGTAGTAAGCATTATTGTGTGATTAATTTATGAAAAAAATATGTTGTCAGTTTGACTTTTTCAACTAAATGGGTATACACTTAAATGTCCTTACTGGAGTGAACATCTATGTTCAGACAAGATGCTCTATTTTGAAAGTAGGAATAATTAAAGCCAGTGTATCATTTCTTCCATAACCAAATAGGTAAATTAGCTTAAAGTACTAGCACTAAATTTTGGTTACATTATAAAAGATGCTCTTTTCACTATAAATTCTGTTATAAATTCCAGCAAGTGAGTAAAACAATAGGATTCACCAGTGACAGTGAGTTTGGAATAATCCATTGGGACAGTGGCTTGAACTATTCTGCTTTTCCCAGTGTGGATTTCTTTCTCAGAGAGAAAAAGTGCAGAAAAATAGTTCAGGTTTCTGAACAAGTTTTGGCCGACTACAGACTAGAGCATGATTAAATTACATGTTCTAATTCTAAATTTGGAGTTAATTTTCCCCCAAGGTTAGAACAATTGTAGTAGACATGCTTTTGTTGTCAGCGCTCTGGTTGGGTGTCATAGTAGTGATACAGTCCCGGGGGACCACTAGAAAGTACTATCCTGGGGGTGGGGAAGGGCAGAGGTATTTAGTCTTCCTGATAGATGAAGCAAATATGTTCAGCATAGTGGGCTGAGAACTTCTGCCCTTTCTTGTCTTACTGTATAAATCTGGTCTCTTCAAGACCCCTCACATGAGACATGTGTCTGCCTTTGTCCACAGCTGTGTGCAATAGCATCTCAAATCCTGTCACCAAGGAGATGCTGTTTGAGTTCATCGACAGATGTGGAGCCCCTACTCAGGGACAGAAGCGAAAGCATCATGTGGACCCTGACACAGAACTCATGCCACCACCACCTCCCAAAAGACCACGCCCATTGACCTAGTCCCACCTTCCACATGAGCAAGAGTAAAGGAAAAATACTGCTGCTTCATTTCTGCAGCCAGAGAAATTCAGAAGAGTGTGTGGCTTGATGTTGAAACAGATCTAATTTTGTTTTCCATAAAAAGAAAGTATTGTAGCCTATCTGTAAATATTTAATGCTTTTGTTTCTTCAGTGCTACAGTACATCATGGACTTAAACATTTTATTTATATCTGATAAACTCAGCCTTACCTTGAAGAGTCTGGAGTGAAATATCCAAAGGTTTAAATGAGATTGAAATCAATGAAAAGAGGCCTTGTTTATATATGGAGAACTTTCACCTTTAATTTATAAAGTTAGCAGTCTGCAACTCTGAGAACATAGAACTCTGCATTTTTTTTAGCAGTTTTGTTTCAACTATGGTGAATTTTCCTTTTAAAAATTTAGGCAGTGGTAGTAAACATTCTTGTTCTCATTTATCATGGATTTCCTATATCTCTAAGATTCTTGTATTAAAAAAGTAATAACAAGGTTGTTAAGTATTGAACTTTATCAAACAACTTGCTCTATCATTTTAGAAGTAGTTTTTATTAAGGTGGAAATGTTAGAAAAGTAAAGCTGCATTTTTGTGATGTCATTCTTTCTGAAGGAAATTTGAGTATTTTCATTTATTATTGTTTGTATGAAGTAAAATACCAGCTTTTTAAGGTGTCCATTACAACAGTGGTTTTGAGTTATCACATTGAACTTATATCTATACCCCCAGGTCCTCTGAATGGTGTTCTCCTGAGAAACTTTTTATTTAATGCCAGGGCTGTCTCTGCCTCAGTGGGATCAGCCCATTGTAAATCACATTAGAACACATGATTCGCTGTGATTATGGGAGTGATATTAAATGCAAATGATGTTGTCTCAGTACCCATACACAAAGCTGCACAGGCAATGCCTGCTGACTGACTACTTTGATTGGAAGGTAACATCAGTGGAATAGACTATTGTCATGGAAAAGTACTCTCCCTGCCAGATATATGCAGAGGCAGAGAGTAGGCATCTGTTGGACTATCATGGAAACCAAGACATGTATTTTCAAAGCCAGAATCTGTGTTCTATTCTGGGAGTGCTATTTCTGCTCAAAATCTTGACTTGTAATATTTACTGATAGATAATGGATATGAAGAGCAAGATAATTGGTCATCTGCCCATTCTTGAGAAACTGTGTTATGATTGGTTTGTGAAGGAGCTTTGAGAATTAGCCAAATAGAGGCTAATTTATTTATTTTTAGAAATACAGGTTTTAAATATATATGTATTTAAAACAAATTTTCATGTTCCAAATTTTATATATGTATCTGCACATGTGGCTATGTCCAGCAATGTATATTCTTCTATATACAGACCTGAAAATCCAAACAAGTGACCTAGTAGACTAAAAATCTGATAATCTTTCTATATGTTATAGCACAGACTAACAAAAAATGTATTTATATTCACCTGAGTTTTATGTTTTGTAACAGTTTTCACCTGCAATCCTTTTCTATATGAAATAATAGTCATGCTTGGGTTTTTTTCCTTCGTTGTCCTCCAAGTCATGAACTTAGTGTGAATTTACCTAAAAGGCCGTTTTAATATTTCTTTCTTAGAATGCTTTTGTTCATTTGGGTGCTAAATGAATTAAAATACTGAAAGTCACAGTAACAGTGAAAAGCTGGAGAGGTCTCATGATTCCATGCATAGTATCTTGTGCAAAGTGGATCTTAAAAAAATGCCTCTGTGGCTCTGGTGATTCCCAGGATTCGTGGCTCCTTTCATGTGGTGCACTACTTTCTGTGGAGCCTGTGTAAGGCACAAAGAGGCCTTTGCAGATATAAGAACAAGCATTTGCCAGTGATCTTTAATGGAGTTAAAATGTTTATGGTAATTTTAACCTTTTAAATGAGTTATGTGAAAAGAGCATCTCATTTTTAATATACTCATATATTTTTCTTTGCCTTTGTGAATTTTAACAGGACTTAATTTTCTTAATTTATTTTTTGCTTTCAATTACAGTGAAGTATAATAATTGGCCTTCTAAGCTGTCCCCATTCAGCTCCTGAGCACACAACCATTTGCAGGATTATAAAAAGTTACATCTAGAAAAGTGTGAGGTAGGATAGGGGGAGAAATAAGTGGCAGGATCCAGGACCTTCATCAAGGAAATAATTCTCTGCCAGTATTATAGTAACTATTTTCTGACACTGAAGTTTTATAGACAAAAATAAGTAACTTTGCTTTTCTGAGTTAACACATATAAAAGCTTTTGCTTTGTGTTTGGAAAAGATATGAATGACTTGACTGCTAATGGTTATGTTTGCTTTCTGAGAAATGCACAGAAAACGCCAGGACATTCCTTCTCTAATTGTGTGTCAGTGTATATTGTAATAAAACTACTGATTAAAAAAAATCACAGGAAGTGGATCTATTTTAGTTTACTGATGGTGCCCATGTACCTTTATTCTACGAATGCTTCTGTGTTCCTTCTATTGCTGGCATAAGATGTTATAGAAAGAATGGCTTTCTTGCATTCTAAAAATTAGCATAAAGCCTTGGATTATATTCTATTTTTCTTCCGGAATAAAATAAAAACAAGAAATGATGAACGTGGGGGTCATAGTTTATACCTCCTGTTTTGAATGTATAGTGGGTGGGAAAAGCACACCAACTTGTATTATACATTTCTGTGAGGTATACAATATTTCTGTTCATTCCCTTCATCTCTGCACTTCTTGCATGCTTATTCCATTACATTCTTTTTTAATGCACTTAATTTGCATTAATTCAATGTGTTAATAATAATGAGTAATTCTAAAATGGTGAAGTAGTGACCTACCATTTTTATAGTTTGGAATTTCCCACACTTAAATGATAGCCTTGTTTAAAAAAAAAGTATGTGACTTTTGGGTCAGAATTCTTACAGAAACCAAATCATTCCAAATGGGGAAATCCAAGGTGGTATAGGAACACAGACCCAGAGGCCAATTTGAGTTCTTCCTCTCATTGGAACTTGTTTCCTAGAGCTACTGTCTTCCCCCATCTTTCAAATGCAAAATTGGACTGGATGACTACAAAGGTCTTTGCTGAGTCTCTCTCTCTCTCTATCTGTCTCTCTCTGTCTCTCTGTCTCTCTCTCTCTCACTCACACACACACACATACACACAGTTGTGCACCATGGTCAGACTCTTCATGCCCCAACACTGCCCTACAAACAGCAGTGACTCTGAGTAGGTAGGTACATTACTAACCACAGTTCACAGATGAAGAATCTGAACCTCAATGTAAAAGAACTTGAGATCAGGTAGCTAACATGTGTGAGCTAAGGCCCAACGCCCCTTGAAATGGAATGCTTCCACTATTGTACTATTGTATTCTGATAAAGGAAACCTTCTCTAGATTCCTGTGTGGACTGCTTCAGTGCTGGTATCCTTCATGCTTTAAGCTCTTTCTTTGATGCTAAGGTAATAATAGCACATCTGCAGCATAAGGAAATGGAATTGGAAGCAGGGAGTAAGACATATCAGGACTTTGCTTAACACTTATTTAGTGATATTGAAATATAAATGACAGAGTTCATGAAAAGTTTTTCTCATTAAGATGCTCAATTCCAAAGAGGTCATCCAGAAAAGAAGTAATTCAGTTACACTTTGGGCCACACTTTGGTTGTCACAACTCAGCTCTTGTGTCAGGCTGGTGCCAACTTTGGTTAGTTGGCCCAGATAGACCATGGCCATCACTGGACTCTTGATCTGTTATTGTTGCTTTTCATAGGCCTGGACCTCTAAGATTTCATAGTTCCAAAAAAGTAAGTACCCACTATGTTGCCATGGAAGGACATGACAAAAAGGTGGTTGCCCTCATTTCATAAAACAAAAAGTGGGACCTAACAATAAAGGACAGGTTTTGCATAAAACAGACTTCAGTATACTTCGCTTCTCGATCTCACCCCAACTACTGGCAACTCTGTTCATGGGCCAGTGATGGGAGTCATTGAATGTGAGAATTTCACATGCTTGTAAGGTGGAAAGGGACTAGGAAAATTACCAAGAGAAGCAGCAGACTTCATTGTTAAAGATCATGTTCTCATTTGTCATGGGGACTTGACTTAGACCTCAATTGATCAGGCAACAAACCATCATCTTTGAATCCTAGATCCCAACATTAGAACTGCCACAATTACCTGCACCAGTACCAGGAATTAAACTCCCCTCAGGGAAGGCCCTAATACAACTCTGGCACCAATTTGCAGTGTAGTGTATAAATTTTATTTATAACTTCTAGATAGGTGTTCCTGCCTTTTTTACAGAACTATAGAGCATGAATCATCTTGTTCTACCACAAAAATCTATGTCCTTCAAATTGAGAAAAGAAAAATAAGTGGGTGGGACCCAGGGCCAAGTGGTCTCAGGAGTATGGCATAGAAATAAAATATGTTCAGATCTAAATACCCAAACCAAAGTTAACAACAGTAGAATCAAGAGACCCAAACTATAACAAGCTATACATAAAAGGAACCTGTTACACTATCAGTCCAGGGTGCTAAGGGTAGAGGTATGGGGTGCATGCTGGGAACACTGGTGGTGGGAATGGCACTAATTCACTGTCACTATGTACCTAAAATACAACTGTAGAAGACTTGTAATTCACATTGGTTTAAAAAAAAATTAAAAAAGAACAAAGATCATGTTCTCCATGCTAGTCAAAAGTAAGGTCAATTCTGTTGATTAAAGGGATTATAATTTTTCTGTGTGATATAAAATGTATTGGTTAAACAGTAAGTGTATCAATATTTTAAATTACCTAAAAAAAAAATATCCCTTTCCTGGTGATTCGCCCTGTGTTGGTGCCTCTCAGTTGCTGATTGACATCTTCGCACAGCTCTGGGTAGTTTGCAGAGCAGAAAGTTGAGTTGTAAGGCTACTGTTTGGGGACAGTTGGGGCTCAGACGAGACAGTTGCCAGCACGAGATGGAGCAGGTGTCATGATGCTGAGCAGTGTCCTATGGCTCTGACCTCTTAGTGGGAGTGCCTTGGTAGACCTGAACCATGGGAGAAAAAGCGCTCGAGGTTTATTCAATTCATACTATTTGAGACCCAGGAAAGCTCATGCTATAGAAAACTGTAAGTGATAACAAAAATTGCATGGGGGGAACATTATCTGGTTATTGTAAGATTCATGTCAACAGTACTTCATTGCTCTTGGCGATTCTTCTTACTGGACTGTGCTTAAGAGTAAAATTTAAGCATTGTTGACCATAAGTCAGTAGGCAGATGAATGACAATGAGTGACAATTGCAGTGGAGAGCCCCAACTTATGAGAAATCATAGAACAATGTGCCCTCGAACCCAATTAATGGCTGTTTTAAAGCCTACAAAACTGTTGTTTCATCTGTTCTTTATAAACTAAAAGACTCATGGTTAATACATAGGTGGCTTGTACCTCAAAGTATTTTTTAAAAAGATTGTTTCAAAACAAGAATTAAAAATATGACCTTTATTCAATGTATAAACATTCTCAGGATTTGTAAAACTTAAATAACAGAAAAATATTTTATAGCTACTATGTATAAGGGTAGTTTCTATTTTTCTGATGCCCAATCAAATGCAACTACTTTTCCTATTACATATGTACCATACCCAACTGTATTCTATTTAAATCATTGCTCTGTAAAATAAGCAGAGTTGATTCTTATTTAAAAAATAAAAACTAAAACAGACTGAAACCATTAGCTGTTTGAGGTATATAAATAGCACAGCTGAATACAATACAAGAAAAAAATTAGTTTTTACAACAAATCATGCTAAAAGAGTCACCAGTTTCTACAACTTGGAAATTGGAATTTTGAAGGCACACCCCCTCCTCTTTAGTTCTCTACATCTAGAATGAGCTTTAAGAATTGCAGCTTTGGGCCAGAAAGATAAATCTGCAGGTTTAACATATGCTTTGCATGCAGGAGGCCCCGATTTCATTCCCGATCACCATCAAGAGTGACTCCTAAGCACTAAGCTGGAAATGACCTCTGAGCACTGCTAGGTATACCTCCAGAACATCTGAATCTCCAAAACATACCATCTTTTTTCAGTTTCTTTCTAGTAAGTGTCCTGGGCACTGAGTCAGAAGCATTTCAGAAAGGTCCTGAGCCTTCAGATCCTGGCTGTCACTCAGGCCTTCCCTATCATAGTACTGTGACTTCTTGCTAGTTCCCAAGCTGAAAATCTCTTTAGCCCAGAACATTTGCTTATAGTGTTGTTACTGCTTCTGCCAGGAACCCAATGTCCCTAGTCTCAGGATTTGAGCTCCTTCATCCCATAAAGAGCTTCCCTGTTTTCACCCTTCGTGGTGGTGAGAGGTTACTATGGTCTCGCCTTACAAAACGGGCTCTGGCATGGAGGGCTGAGTCATCTATGGGACTGCTTGGCAGTAGCAAGCATTCAGGTGAAATTTAGGCATTAGGTTTAAAGAGACTTTTGTACTTACTATTGAGAATCAGTCAAGATGTATTTGCTGGGCTGGAGAGAGAGCATGGAGGTATAAAGCGTTTGCCTGGCATGCAGGACAGTGGTTCGAATCCCGGCATCCCATATGGTCTCCCGTGCCTGACGGGCACCCTGAGCGCTGCCGGGTGTGACCCAAAACAAACAAAAAAAGATGTATTTGCTGCTGTCTCCTTCCATAGTCTAAAATGATCTTTATTGTAAGTCATTCTAGCCAAAACAAAATTAAAACACTCTTACTTTCTTTTTTAAATATTATTATTTTATACATTAATTTAAGGAATGTGCATCATATAGTTGACTATAATACATTTATTTCCAGATGAGAACAAGTTACTTTTAAAAAGACTAGAAAGAAAAAGCAAGAAGTACAGCAAAAAAATTATTGCAACTCCAATGAGGTCATTAAGTCTTTAACACAAGGTTTAATAAGCTCTTGTTGCTAGCTGATCATTTTGTTAATTCATTTGTTTCTGAACATTAAGTGGCCTCAGCTACTCATTGACATCTAAATGTGTATGTTCCTATAGAGATGACAGTATCAAACAAATGAAGTTGTCAAGTAATTCAAAGCATTATTACTGATACTGCGGCTTTTGGGGGGTGTATTTTCAGCTGTCAAGTCTCAAGGGAGTAGGAGAAGGCAGTGAGGGAGGAGGGTGCCTGCACTCACTTCAAAACAATCCTAGTGATATCTGCCTAAATACTGGCATACCTGGAGTTTGGTCAGGTTGGTTTCTGCAGAGAAACAGGAGTGGAGACGCAGTCCTGTAGGCCCATAGATGATAGATGCATGGGCATGGCTTCAGCAGGGTGGGATCTTGGCCTGCCCTTTACTCTTGGGCATGGTCAGTGTACCCATGATTTTTCTCTCTCTCGGTTTATCTTTCTTTTGAGAAAAGGGTGAGTTTGTGGAACTGGCCTGGTTACCCACATGATGTTTGTGATTGTGGTTCAAATCTCATTTCCTAACAATTCCTTCAGAGGTCATCTATGATGCATCTTGCATTTAATCATACCAAGAGGCATCTTTTCTACTCTTGCCTTTTGCTCCAAAAAGTAGTACTTCTGTGAGAAACTTCCCAGCAGGAAGAATTAAGAAATTGGCTGGTCTCCCCTTAATGTGACAGTTTTGTAGACACAGCTATACATTATATGAGGGAAGAAGTGTTTTCAAACACAAGCCTTATTTTTTAGTACAGTTTCACGAACCTATTTACATCTTAAACTAGAGGGCTTCTCTCTAGCCACCTACCCCAATTTGGTCTCTGATATTTTCTGAGAAAAGTCCTTTAGTCGCTGCTGAGACTTCAGTTTGTTTTAAAATAAATACTACCCTGTGGTCCCTTAGTGTGAAACTCTACTTCCAACTGCATTGCAGACTAGGCAAAGAAAGGGGGGTGGGGTCAATTCTTGTTGCTGCTATCAAATGTTCCCTTCCAGGATCTAAGGGAATAGCAAACTTAACAGTTTTTGCTGAAGGGAATATTGTATCAGGGGAACATTGTGTAGCTTTGATCTACATTCTAAACACAGAATAATCTGATACACATTGAAGATGAGTGGGATAGACCTCAACCTAGCAACGCCACAACCCAAATGCTCCCATGGATTTCTTGAAGCATCTTTCTTCATAGTTAAATAAATTAATTAATTGAATCACCATGAAATACACAGTGCAAAGTTGTTCATGATTGAGTTCCAATAATACAATGTACAACACCCTTCATCAATGCATATGTCCCACTACCAATGTCCCCATTTGCCCTCCCATCCTTTCCCCATCCCTCTACCTACCTCTTTGGAAAACATTTTTCTTTCTCTCTCTCTCTCTCTCTCCCTCTCTCTCCCCTATCCCTCCTTTTTTTAGATGCTGTGGTTTACAATATTGTTACTGAGGGATATTATCTTCTTTTGTCCCGAGTGATTCTTTCCAACTATCATGGTAATAGCATTCCAATTACTACCATAAATGAACCCCTCCCCCCACCGCGCATGCACGCGTGTGCGCGCGCGCGCACACACACACACACACACACACACACACACACACACACACACACTGAGGCAGGCTTCTCACTATGGACTGGTCATCCTGGCCTATTTATTTTGGATTTTAATAACTATCTTTTTTATCTAATGCAAATGAGTGTGATTATTCACTATCCCTTTTTCATAGCATAATACTCTCTATATCCACTCATGTAGAAGAAATTTTATGATTTCATTTCCCTAACAAATGTGTAGTATTCCATTGTGTAGTTTTTCTCACTCATCTGTTCTAGACCACTATGTTTTTTCCAGACCCTGGCTACAGTGAATAGTAATACAATGAATATAGGAATACAGAGGACTTTACTGTATTGTCTTGGGGCTCTTAGGATATATTCCTAGGAGTGATATTGCTGGGTCATACAGAGGCTCAATTCATTTTTTTTTGTTTTGTTTTGTTTTGTTTTTGTTTTTGGGCCACACCCGGTGACGCTCAGGGGTTACTCCTGGCTATGCGCTCAGAAGTCGCTCCTGGCTTGGGGGACCATATGGGATGCCGGGGGATCGAACCGCCGTCCTTCCAAGGCTAGCGCAGGTAAGGCAGGCACCTTACCTCCAGTGCCACCGCCCGGCCCCAATTCATTTTTTTTTAAGGAGTGTTCCCCCCCCCAAAAAAAAAGGTTTCTCCAATCTGTGGGCAGTCTTTGTTTTCTGGTCACTGTTTTCTTTGAAGTGCAGAAGTTTTTAGATTCATGTAGTCTCATTCGTTTATCTTGCTTTTACTTGTTTGGTCAGTGTTGTTTCATCTTTGAGGATGCCTTTATATTAAGTGTCATGTAGTGTTCAGCATATTTTCCCCTATGTATCTTATAATTTCATGTCTAATATCGAGATCTTTAATCCATTTAGATTTGGTTTTTGTGCATAGCTTTAAAGAGAAATCTGAGTTCACTTTTTGCAAGCAGTTGACCAGTTTTCGTTTTGTTGTTGTTGTTTGTTGTTGTTTTTTGTTTGTTTGTTTTTCGGGCCACACTCGTTTGATGCTCAGGGGTTACTCCTGGCTACGTGCTCAGAAATTGCCCCTGACTTGGGTGGACCATATGGGACGCCAGGGGATCAAACCGTGGTCCTTTCCTTGGCTAGTGCTTGCAAGGCAGACACATTACCTCTAGCGCCACCTTGCCGGCTCCAGACCAGTTTTCTTAATGCCATTTGTTGAAGAGACTTCTGGCTCCACTTCATATTTGTTGCCTGTGCCTGCTTATCAAAGACTAATTGATCATATATCTGAGGATCAGTTTCAAAATAGTCAAGTCTCTTCCACTGACATAAGGGTCTGACTTTATTCCAATACCATTCTGTTTTAATGCCTACTGCTTTATAGTACAGTTTGAAGTTGAGGAAAGTGATTCCTCCCATCTTTTTTCCAATGAGTACTTTAGCTATTTTTGGTAGTTCATTGTTCCATATTAATTTCAAGAGTGTTTGATCTATTTCTATGAAAATGTACTAGGGGCCGGAGAGCTAGCTAGCATGGAGATAGTTTGTTTCCCTTGCATACAGAAGGACGGTGGTTTGAGTCCTGGCATCCCATGTGGTCTGCCGAGCCTGCCAGGAGCTATTTCTGAGCGTAGAGCCAGGAGTGACCCCTGAGCACTACCAGGTGTGATCCAAAAAAAAAAATAAAATAAAGAAAATGTCCTAGGTATCTTTATATGGGTTGCAAAAAATCTATACAGACTATGAGAATTATTTTCATCTTAATCATGTTAATCCACCCAATCCATAATCAGAGTATGTGTTTTCATTTCTTGTGCCCTCTTTTATTTCTTGAAGCAATGGTTTGTAGTTTTCTTTGTATAGATCTATCAACTCTTTAGTTAAGTTTATTCTATGTATTTGAGTTTCTGTGGCACAAGTATGAATGGGATTGTATTTTAATGTATTTTTCTTTTTTATTATTTGTAGATAGAAAAACTACAAGTTTGTGTGTATTAATTTTGTAGCCTGCCACCATACAAAATAAATCTGCTGTTTCTAGGTTTTCTGTGTGCTGTTAGGATTTTCTAAATATAGTATCATGTTACCTGCAAAAAGTGGGATTTTGACCTCTGCCTTTTCTATGTGGATATTTTTGACATCTTTTTTTTCACCTAATTGCTATGGCAAGTATGTCCGGTACTAGATTGAATAAAAGTGGTGAGAGTGGACAATCTTGTCTTTTGTCAGATCTTAGAGGAAAGGCTTTCAGTTTTTCCCTCATTGAATATAATGTTTGCTGTGGTCTTGTAGTAAATGACTTTGTTTTTATTGAGGAACATTTCTTCAGTTCCCATTATGTTGAGAGTTTTTAGCATGAATGTGCTTTGGGCACATGTCAAATGGTTTCTCTGCATCAATAATTATGATCATATGGGTTTTATATTTTATATTTTTATATGGTGTTATATTGATTGACTTGCATAAATTAAACCATTCTTGCATCTCTGGGATGAATCCTACTTAGTATAACCTTGATGAATTTCTAGATTTATTTGGTAGTATTTTGTTGAGAATCATTGCATCTATTTTCATCAAGGATATCAGCCTGTCATTCTCTTTTATTGAGATGTATCTGTCTGCTTTTGTTATCAGCACGATGTTAGCTTTACAGAAACTGTTCAGCAGTGCTTCTGTTTCTTCAGTTTCCTGGAAGAGCCTAAAAAAGAGCTGGTAGTTGGTCCTCTGAAAATTTGAAAGAATTTACTAGTGAATCTATATTGGCCTGGGGTTTTTGGGGAGTGAAGTATTTTTATTAACTTTTCTATTTTCTCAATAGTGATAAGTCTGTTTAGGTATATCTTTGCTCAACATTTGGAAATTATTGGAATCTAAAATGTTATTCATTTCTTCTAGGTTCTCTCATTTTGTGGCAGAATGATTCTAAAGTAATTTTTAATTATTAATTACATTTCATAATGTCTGTTGTGATGTCCCCACTTTTTCATTAATTCAGTTTATTAATTTTCTCTATTTATGAGTCTTGCAAATGGTTTATCATCTTGTTTTTTTTTTCAAAGAACCAATTCCTGTTTTCATTGATCTTTTGGTTTCTTTTTAATTTCTTTAATTTCTTTTTTTAAATAATTTTTATTGTGACCAAAGTAAATTACAA